>NW_024039169.1:0-569821 GCF_016077235.1 Cyprinodon tularosa | reverse complement strand
TGTGCATAATCAAAAAATAACAGAAATACAATGTAGTATCTTGAGTTAGTTATAATATGCAGTACTACCCCCACGCCACATTGTATTCCCATGTTAGTTATGGGCGAGCTAAGATATGTCTACAGAGGCAGAAAAAGTTTGTTGTATGGTTCTGTGAGAGTGTACAATAAAGACACCTAAAAAGGACATGCTTTGGCTGGACGTGGATTTATCATAATTAGCCACGTTATCACATACAATTATAGAGCATTCAGTATCATAAGAAAGCCCACACTGTTTCTGAATAAATACATTATTGTATGAGTTAAGTTCTGTTCCATTTATGTCTCTTTCCTTGAAAGTGTGAAATGTCCCATGCTCCTGAATGCACCGTAGCTATCTGATGCTCGTGAATGCATCACACTGGTCTGTGAACGCTGTGCTGTGTAGATGCGTGTTTGATTTTCCGCTTCAGACAAAGCTTTGCAGTTTCCAAACTCACGTCGGCTATCACTGTTTATTGTTGTGTGTGAATAACAAGAGACTACAACAAATAAATCAGCCGTACCTCGGACAAAATCTTTGGTTTTAATGTTGTTCATAACACCCGTACTTTTGTAAATTAATCTGCCAAATAATCACATTTTTTTTTCCACGAGAGGAATATTTAAGCTTTTTTTTTTATATCATTAATATAACTACAAGTTGCTCCATTGATCATATTTTAATCTGTCTTCCTCGTAGATAGTCACGCGACTGGGGACGCATATCTTGGCAGGGATGCACTTTTCAGCATAACACCTGTTCTCGGTCCGCTAATCAGTGACCTCTGCATTAAACCGAAGCCAAGGAATAGAAAGTACAGATACTTGTGTGAAAATGTAATGAGTAGAAGTCAGAAGTAAGAAGAAGGATAAGTAATGGAGTAAAGTTTAGATACCTAAACAGTTTACTTAAGTACAGTCAGAGGCGATTCTAGAGTCTGTGGGGGCCCCAAGCAAAAAATCCTAGGGGGCCCTCCTGACCAGTGTTCATCACGATTATGTTAGGCTATAAATAATCTGACACCAAAGAAAAATGTATTAAATAAAACTTTTTTTATTCCAAATGTTCTAAACATGAACAACCTTGTTATTTTGGAAAATATAAAAGAATAAAAGTAAAGAATAAACTAATAAATTAAAATAAATGTATAATAAAAAAAAAAAAAAACAGTAAATTACTTTAAAAACCCAATGTAGTGAAATTATTGGGGTCCTATACTGCTTCCAGAATTGCTGCTTACGGGCCTTGGCTTGTGCAAATGCAGACACTAAGTCCTCCAGATCCAAAGACCTTCGCACGCTATACTCTATAGAAATAAGCGCCAGTCCTGAAAGTCTCTCTTGAGACAAGGAAAATTAATCATTTTCCTTCAGCTTAGTTACATTATTGCTTTCCAATTTACTGAACGATAGGCCTACAACGTCACCCATTCGCTAGGCTACGTTCATTTTTATTAAGGGATGTCATCCACCAGGGCTGGGCTGGGCTTGATTTTGACTGGCCAAAGCCAATGTCAATCAACATTCCATCCAATCGGAATTTTTTAAATGCAGTTGTGCATCTCCTCAGTCACTATAGCGTTGCCACTTCATGCTCGCCTGTTGCTGTTTATCTACCGGATGTACAGTAGCTGGCTCTCGGGGGCCCCCCAGCGGCTTGGGGCTCCAAGCAGTTGCTTGGTTTGCCTGTTGACAAGGTGCGCCTCTGAGTACAGTAACAAAGTATTTTTACTTCGTTACCTGACACCTCTTATGTTAAGCCAGGTGTAAGTAATCATACTAAATGCAGGGCTGCAGCTTTAAGAGAACATGAGATCGAACAGAAATACATTTTTTTAACAAACAAGACTGGACTGGATGAATCTCTATCTTAAGTACAGTAACAAAGTATTAGTACGTGGTCACTTGACACCTCTGTTATCATAATAAGGTTTATAAACATAATGATATTTATACTTATATAAAATATTATTCTAAGGTAAAAATTCAAAGCTTTTTTGTTTCTGTTTCGTCACAGTTTTAACTCATCTGTAGTTTTAAATTCAGGTCAGTTCCAGAGTTTCCTTTAATATCAGGATGTTGCTTCATAGTTTCTCAGTAACTGTGTGATCTATACTTTCTGATAAATATCTGATACAGGTACTTTATTGTTCATTTGACTTTTTAAAATGATCTTTTAATATTTTAAAATGTTCCCTGTGGAGACTGAGATAAAATGCCAAACATGAATGAAAATAATCCTGTGCTCAGTTTGTTCTCACTAACCTCTTCTAAAGGTCTGCAGCAGCTGATTTCTGACTGAAACTTCACATTCTGACTGTTTTCCAGATGGAGATGTTCTCCTGGTGAGCCCCGTCCATCCTGTGACTGAGGGAGCTTCTGTTACTCTGAGCTGCAGACTCAGAGGACAAAATACACTTTCCAATGTGTTTTTCTATCACAATGACAAACTGGTCCAAAATGACAGCAGAGGGGAGCTGAAGATCTCTGCAGTGTCTCAGTCAGACGAAGGCTTCTACAAGTGTGAACATTCAGGAAAAGCTTCACCACAGAGCTGGATGGCAGTAAAAGGTGAGCAGAGCTGAAAGAATCAATGATTGCATTCAGAATAATATTGATATTGTTTGGAGTTATTTTCTCCTTATTTTCAGCAGCTGGAAGTTCTTCATTTCATGTGATGTGGGTCATTAGACCAGTGATTGGAATCGTTCTGATAATTCTGCCTCTGCTGGTGTGTCGGTTCAGACGCTCCAAAGGTCAGACTCTAATATTGTAATATCTAATGTTTCACTCTTTCATTCTCCAAACAGAGCACTCCCCCATGTGGACTAAACTGAAACAGCAACACCTAAACTTAGTGGATGGAAGTGACTGAATAATGATAATCTGAGTCTTTAGAACATTTATAATTAGCTTATTACAGCTAATAACACGTTGATCAAATTTATTTATAGTAAGATTTGAAATCAAAAAGTCTTTCTATTCAATTACATTTTAGTTTTTCAACTAACTCTACAAATAAGTATTTAGGTGAAAGAAAGCAGTGAGCTCAGATGTAGAGTTACTAACTGTGGCTCTGAACCTGAAGCAGGTCTGTTGTAGCTACAGTTAGCTTTGGTCTCCATGTTTGCAGCAACATGTTTTACATTCAGTTGATTCTAGACTTGAAGTGCTGCAGTAATCAAGCTGAATATCTTCTTCAAACTGGAAAACAACATTTAGGGCCATTATTGCCACCTATAGATCTCATTGAACATCTCAGAGGCCCTGAGCTGGACTGTGAACACTCCCCAGGTTATTAAAAAGGCCCAGCAGTGTCTTTTCTTCCTCAGAACACTGAGGAGGAACTAAATCTTTCTGTGGCCTCACTAGTTTCATTCTTCCTTCCTGATGTCCTCACTGCTCTCCTCTATAGCAGATACCATCACCCACCTCATGTCTGCCTCCTTCAGTTATATTTTTATATAATACAAGTTTTTTTTTAATATAAATGATATTCAAAAATAAATCACTTGGTATTATGTGGCTGTTCCTTCACTTCCACCAAATATCAGACCAACCTGTTGCCTTCACACCTCTATGGAGATTCTTTCTCTCCTTATTCTCTCCATCCTCTCAGCTGAATGACCTGAATTTTGTGTTAAGGAAGTTTAAAGAATACAGCAGTCAAACCACATAGAAATAAGATTAAAGTTTTATTTGAATGATTTGTTGGATATCAGTTATTGACTGAATGCTGCATCTGGTCTAAGTTATCAGATACATCACAGCACTGTAGGGCCGTGGTGGAAAGTAACAAAGTAAATTTACTTGATTACTGTACTTAAGTACTTTTTAAAGTATCTTTACTTTACTTGAATATTTTTTAGGGGGAGTACTTATAACTTTCCCTCCACTACATTTCAAAGGCAAATATTATACTTTCTACTTCAGTCCATTTCTAGGAAGCTGTTAGTTACTTGTTCCTTTTGGCTCAGCTTAGCTTTGTAATCCGTTGTTCTCGTTTTTCTTTCTTGAAATGCAATTTGAACATGAAAGCGAGCAGCCCTTAAGACTGAATATGGACACCACTGATTTAGATTAGCATGAAATTCCATAAATGTGAGAAACTCAGGGCTGATATTATTTGTAGTTTATAACGTTATTATGGCGTTAGTTGTTGCCATGTGGCCAAGTTCTTCAGTAGGATGAGTTCTCAAATCAGAGTTTCTGTTTCTTGGTGGTAATAGAATCAACCATAACCCTCTTTTCCATAGTAAAATTGTGAGGATTGAGGTTTTTTTGTAAATAAGAAATAATGATCATAATAGATGTTCTTATTTTTTGTGTCCTTTTTATGCTGAAGTTCTTTACAGGTGGTGTAGAATTTGTAACAGAGTGGTTCTAGGCATCAATACATCAGGTAGTTTCTGAAAGTTACAAGTTCTTAAGAAATGATTCTGAAAATAACACAGAAATGTAAAGTTAGAAATTTTCATTTGGATCTTTGAATACTTGGTACTACTAAGTATTACTGTGACTAAAAGTACTACTGTGGAGTACTTCGTCCACCACTGCTGTAGGGTTATACCTGAGTTACTTTCTTTATTTGGAAGAAAATTAAAATAATGTTTTTTTTTTTTCTGTAAAAGGTATCAGAACAGCACAGACTGTCATCCAGGATGACCATCAGCAGCAAGTGTACTCCTCTCTCCTCCATGGTCAGTCTGTCACTTTTCTCTGAATGGTTCCACAAATATGGAATATAGATTATATTCCCATTATATTTTTATCATTTTATCTTTAACACTACTAATGACCTTTGTGTTGACTTGGGAAATTAACAGTTAAGAAAAAAACCAGAATGCATTCATTCAAACTTCTATGATCAAATGATTTTATTTTCTTATTGAAGACTGCATTTATAGAAGAGTAAATCTCAATGTGAATGCTATAATATTGCTGTGAATTTATTTCAGTCTAGTCTTATTTAGCTTAATTAGCCACAGACCAACATAGATAAGAATATTTCTAACTTTTAACCCATTCAAACTATTATAAAGTATTGTTGAAGCTCCTATTTATTCAGTTCTGATCCTATTGTTTTCTGTTTCACTGTTAAATCACCCAGAATAAATGTTAGGAAGCAGTAATAACCATCAAGCTAATTACAGATGTATCCAACTAGATTCAAATATAACTCAGCAGCTTCCCTAAAGAAGAATGATATTTTATTGCTTTAGAGATTTTCTGTCTCTTGTTCTGACTGAGGCATCTAATAATTCAAACAATAATAGCAGGATTGAGGTAACATGTGTGAAATAGATGTAAAGAGGTGGTTCTAATGTTCTGTTTACATCAGTATCACTGACATTAAGGCAGATTAGTTTAACTGTGTGATTTCCACTTTCCTGTAGGAGATCTTGGTCTCTATGAAACAATCAGAGGGTCTGGAAACTCTGGAAATGGTTCAGTATAAATGTTAATAATCAAATAGCTGCTGGAAGCATGGAATTATACAGTAACTGTGATAAACAATGAACTCAATGACAAAATTATAATTTCAGGTCAAGAACAACAGGATGGTACTAATGTGACTGCAGGGTCAGACTAACCTGGAACATTTTTTTTCTAGAGGGGTGAGTTCACTAAATCTGGAAGTAATCAGGATCAATAGTTTGTAGAAGAGATGATTTTGCTGTTTGACACTGATTCAGGAACTGTTTCTACATTTTTCCTTTAAAAACCTTTGTTTGGTTCTGTTCTTCAATCAGGTCCTGTCTAGACCTAAACATCTTTGATCTGGGTTCAGATCCTTTGGCTCCTCAGAACCTACCATGACAGTAGTATCAGCGGCACCAGGATGAAGTCCAGTCATCTGAGAGTTTTCCTTCTATCCAGCAGCTTTTGCCATTAAGCATCAAAGACTTTATTTCACTGTTTTCAGTTGTTGATTCAGATTTAGTTTCACATTCAAAAACAAACATCCATCATGAATAAATTTAGGAGGTAATGGAAAAAAAAACATGTTGGTAGTTGTAGAAACGTAGTTTCTATTCTCAAGAAATGTATTTCCCCATGCTTAGCTTTTATGTTTACATGAAACTTAAACATTGTGTGTCTAATGTTGTTTCTTAGGGGTTATCAAATCGGTTTACCCCCCACCTTTCTTTGGGACTGTGTCCAGAGCCTGAACAGGGAAAATATCTGAACAACTGTTGTTTTAACCAAGAAGTCTGACTGGAGTTTTACTGATTGATTCTGCCACAAAACAAGAAAGCCTGGTTGCATTGAACTTGCATTCCTAAAAATAAATAAAATAGGAAATTTAGGGTTATTTCTTTTGTAAATACTGAAATGCTTCAACATTATTGCAGCTACATCAATTATATTGCAAGCAAAATGTTTAGCTATTTTTTCACATAGGTTAACATTTTGTCATTTTAAAGTGAGCAAAAGATTTTGTTCAATGGTTTTATGTGTTTTAATCATTTCTGCTTTTTGTAAAGCTTGCTTTGACAAGGTGTGAGATGTTTAATTGTAAACTTCTTTTTTTCTTGTATTATCGTCACAGTAATTGAGTTCTCTTATTTCTTATATATATAGCTGGCTAAAGCAGTACATAAGGAGAAAGAAAAATCAATATTCACAACAATGCCGCAAATCAGCTGAGATCATTACCTCACATCGGACATATTCGCAAATAAACTACACAGTTCCCACCCTCCCTTCTTACCTGCAAAGAACCAAAAATGTTTATATTAGAATCAGAGTTCTCTAATTTAGATATTGAGGGTTCTGGGTTGTCGATTGGGTGGGTTGCGCTGGCACCTGACTTCCAGAGGTGGGTGGACAGTGCCGGACACCCTCTTTGGTACTCCCACTTTTAATTACACCTGAGTGCAGGGAGGATGGGGGTCTTTCTCACACCCCTGTTACCCGGTTGCTGTCTGGAGTCTGGAGCCTGGAGATAGAGTGGATACTAGATAGGTTATGATGGGTGTGACAACGCTCCCCTCCCCCCATCTGGATTTCAGGGTTCACCTACTTGGTCATCCGGTAATCCCAGGAACGAACACAGGCACTGCCGGGTCCTCAGTCCTGGGATTATCGGCTGTGAGTGTTATGTGTGAATGTGCGTACACTGTTTTTTTTTTGAAGAGTCTGTGTGTTGTGAGTAGGGGAACTAGCATGGGAAGGCGTCATTGAGACTGGGTGTTATTGTTATTATTATTTTTTTTTCAGCTGGCTTATTGCTAGCCTATTCCTGGTGCGGGGCCTGGCCTCCCGGGTGGATCCCCGGAGTCCATGGCTGGTCCACTTTGGGGTGGGTGGCTGGCTGCCGATGGAGCCCGCAGGCTCGTCCCTGCGGCTCCTGGGGGCTTCAGCATTGTGGCAGCCTGGTGATATCCTCAGGGCCATCTCTGTTATTCTCTTGGTGGGGGGGCGGATTTCCTTGGTTGGCCCCTGCTGGGTGCCTTTGCTCTGGGTGTCCCTTTGGGCGTCTGGGTTTTGAGTCCTCCAGCGCTTGCCTTGGTCTCTTCACAACCACTATGGAGCATTTTTCCTCCATAGTGGTTGACAGCGGGAAACTGGTTGACTATCGGGGCATACTGAATAACTGCCATGACCAAAACAGTGGCAGAAATACTGAGCGAGGCTGCTGCTGCTTTAGAGCAAGTTCCTGCTTCTAGCGGACCTGGGGCTACACCGACTGCTCCTGAGTTTCCCGCCCGGCACGCTTACAATGTAATGCAATGCAGACGTGTCAGGCGCCCCCTACCAAACAATATGGGTAGCCCGGTCAGCAAGGACCTGAGGAAGAGTGGCTGCTGACATCACTCTGCTGCGCCCACCGCTCAGAATGCTTTTTCGTTTTCGAGTTATGGGCAGTACTTTGCTGGCAGACCACGAAAACGTAAAAGCAATGTCCACTGTGTTTTCTCTTTGATTATGGCATAAAATGTGGAGTCTTAAGGAAGAAAATGCAAATGCAAATAGGATGATTGATTACTAGTTTTATTTATGAGTGAAGTAATGCAGCCTCACTCTTAAAATGAAAAAGCATTTCTGGAAATGCTTTTTCATTTTCAAATTTTATATTTCAAATTGAATTTTTTTTATGAATTATGTTAATTAGGTATTTTTTTATATTTATACAAAAACTGAAAAAAAGAACAATAACAGTGCAAAACTTATACAGCACTGACACATAAAACAAGTCAAAATCAAAAATCGGAGGCATGTACATAAATTACAGCATCATATGAGAAACATAACCAATTTATACATACACGTAATTCAGACTCACATTACTGGTTTTTCATTTTTGAGATTTTGAAGTAATCAAGAATACGTTCCCTCTGCCTGCTCCATCACTCTGCCACACATGTAGGTTTTTGGGGAGGGGGTCGTTACTGGAGGGCCACACCTTCTGATGACGTCCCCCACCCCAATTTTATTTTGCATTTTAGACACTTCCATCTACATCATTTTCACAACACACATCTATGTAGGGCATTCTCGGGGGGTGGGGGTCAGGGCCACCTGGGGGGGCTTATTTTATGGGCCTCACCACGGTCGGCCTCCTCCATCCCCTCTCGCATCTAGACATTAAGGGCTCAGGGTTGTTGAAGGGGGGGGGGTGTGCTGGCACCATCTATCACCTGGAGGAGGGGTGGACTGTGCCGGACACCCCTGTTGGTACTCCTAGTTTTAATTACATCTGAGAGCAACACGTAACAACACCACATTCGAGTGGGCGCAGGGAGGATCCTCCCACACCCCTGTTCTCCGGCTGCCGCCCGGAGTCTGGGGCCTGGAGGAAGAGCGAGCCACCTGGTCCTTGGTTTTGGCTGGGGCCGGCTGTGGTGCCTAGGTGGCCTTTTTTTTTTTTTCGGGGGTGGGGAGCGGTTCTGGTTGGGTGGCCTGTGCCGGCTGCGGTCTGCTCTTGGGTTGTTTCTGTGCGCAGTGTGTTGCATTGCGCGCTGTTGGAATCGGTCTCGGTGGGGTGGGGCTGCGCGTTTGCCCGGGGGGCGTTTTGGGGGGGTCCCGCGGCACTCGCGGCCAGTTCGCGGCGGATACGCCTGTGTGTTTTTCCTGGGTGGAGCGGTCGGGGTGGGTGTTGCGGCCGGTCACCGGGGCTTGGTGCCGGGGGGCGGGGCATGTTTCGGTGCTCTGTCGGGCTGGGGCGTTTCGGTCGGTGCCGTGGGGGGGCCGGTGTTCGGTGCCAGGCCCTACTTCAGGGTGGCCGGCTGCTGGCGGAGCCCGCGGACTTGTCCCCACGGCTCCCTGGGGCGCCGGCATGGTGGTGGCTGGGGGGCATCTTCGGGGCTGTCTCTCCTCCCTCCTTGGTTTCCTCCCTCTGATTTCCGGAGCTAGCCCCTCCTTGGTGCCTTCGCTGTTGGGGTCCCTTTGGGCGCCTGGGGCTTTGGGTCTCCCGGCACTGGACTCAGTGCTCTGGGGGGTGTGCCTCTCCGGCTCTCCACAACCACTATTGAGCATTTTTTCTATGGTTAAAACTTTACATGCACAAGTTCACCCTCACAAACAACTACAGGTGCTAGGCTTCAGGTACTTAGAGATTCACTTCCAAACAGAAACCCCACATTCATATCTTCAGGTAACACAGAGTACATGTCAGACTTAATAATATTACTTTAGCGATAGTTTCAAGGTGTTGCTTTATTGTATATCTCGTACCGTGTCTTTTGGTTGTGCTGTTCTTTTTTCATCTTGTTACAGGTGATGAAGCAGACTGAAAATGTTTTGTCATTGTCTCCTTTCTATCTCCTCTTTCTTTCATCTTTTGTCCTTTTTTTCTTTTTCTTTTTTCCTTTTTCTTCTGTTTTTCTGCTCTACTCACATTGCAGTGTCCATATAAACTGTAAAACTCCCTGCATAATTATTAAAGCAATTTATATGCATGAAACAAGTGGAACAGTATGGCAATTGCCATACCGCTACACTTGTGAAAGTAAAATCTGTTGGCCTCCTTTTGGCATCAAGACAATTATTCTTATTGCCACATTGCCAGACAGGACACTGTAAAAAAAAAAAAAAAAAAAAAAAAAAAAAGAATACGTTGCCATCTTTTTTTAAAAGCATGAAATTTCCCATTCATACAGTATCTCAATCTTTCTAGAACAATAACTTCAGAAAGCAATTTTTTCCATAACTGGATTGAAGGGGCATCAGGGCGAACCCATTTAAGCATTTTAAGCATTATTGATTTTCTGGCAAACATCAGTAGAAATTGCACAGTTTCTTTATGGGTATCCAGATGACTGGGTATGAACCCAAGGAGACACATGACTGGGCTAGGGAGTGCCTGTCCTATAGTGGAGCTAATTTCTTGACATACTGCTTACCATAATGCCTCTATAATTTTACACTCCTATAAACAGTGAATTCTAGTCCTGGTAATTATTTTACATTTGTGACAATTTGGGGAACTTCCCGGTGTGTATTTTCTATATATACACTCACCGGCCACTTTATTAGGTACCCCATGCTAGTAACGGGCTGGACCCCCTTTTGCCTTCAGAACTGCGTCAATTCTTCGTGGCATAGATTCAACAAGCTGCTGGAAGCATTCCTCAGGGAGTTTGGTCCATATTGACATGATGGCATCACACAGTTGCCGCAGATTTGTCAGCTGCACATCCATGATGCGAATCTCCCGTTCCACCACATCCCAAAGATGCTCTATTGGATTGAGATCTGGTGACTGTGGAGGCCATTTGAGTACAGTGAACTCATTGTCATGTTCAAGAAACCAGTCTGAGATGATTCCAGCTTTATGACATGGCGCATTATCCTGCTAAAAGTAGCCATCAGAAGTTGGGTACATTGTGGTCATAAAGGGATGGACATGGTCAGCAACAATACTCAGGCAGGCTGTGGCATTGCAATGATGCTCAATTGGTACCAAGGGGCTCAAAGAGTGCCAAGAAAATATTCCCCACACCATGACACCACCACCACCAGCCTGAACCGTTGATACAAGGCAGGATGGATCCATGCTTTCATGTTGTAGACGCCAAATTCTGACCCTACCATCCGAATGTTGCAGCAGAAATCGAGACTCATCAGACCAGGCAACGTTTTTCTAATCTTCTATTGTCCAATTTCAATGAGCTTGTGCAAATTGTAGCCTCAGTTTCCTGTTCTTAGCTGAAAGGAGTGGCACCCGGTGTGGTCTTCTGCTGCTGTAGCCCATCTGCCTCAAAGTTCGATGTACTGTGCGTTCAGAGATGCTCTTCTGCCCACCTAGGTTGTAACGGGTGGTTATTTGAGTCACTGTTGCCCTTCTATCAGCTCGAACCAGTCTGGCCATTCTCCTCTGACCTCTAGCATCAACAAGGCATTTCCACCCACAGAACTGCCGCTCACTGGATGTTTTTTTTCTTTTTCGGACCATTCTCTGTAAACCCTAGAGATGGTTGTGCGTGAAAATCCCAGTAGATCAGCAGTTTCTGAAATACTCAGACCAGCCCTTCTGGCACCAACAATCATGCCACGTTCAAAGTCACTCAAATCACCTTTCTTCCCCATACTGATGCTCGGTTTGAACTGCAGGCGATTGTCTTGACCATGTCTACATGCCTAAATGCACTGAGTTGCCGCCATGTGATTGGCTGCTTAGAACTTAAGTGTTAATGAGCAGTTCGACAGGTGTACCTAATAAAGTGGCCGGTGAGTGTATATGGAGATATGTATACATTATGTAAAATAATATACTGCATTTCTTTGTAACGGTTGCATACTGAGATTCTTCCCATGCCTCTGAGTCAATTGTAGTGTTCAGATTTATGTTCCAAATTGATCTCAGATTCTCCATATTTTATATTTCAAATTGAATTTTGGTTTGTATTTGCTGCGGTACATTTTGAAAAATAAATCTCAAATGTCTTTTTCTTTTTTTTTATGAATTATGTTTATTAGGTATTTTTGAATATTTATACAAAAACTGAAAAAGAAAGAACAATAACAGTGCAAAACGTATACAGCACCAGCTTGTTATGTAGCATAGAATCTTGACACAAATTTCCCACGTTTATGACAATCGAGAATACTGTTTTCAAGTAAAACGTAATCCCCTGGGAACTCAAGTAAGTCGATTTTTGCCTTGACATAATGCCTTACTTGAATATATTTATAAAAGTGCCTGGAGAAAATGTCCTATTGTGTTCTTAAATCCTCAAATGTCTTGAATTTTCCATTATTCCATAGATCGTGTATTCTGGTAATGCCAGCCTGGCCCTCTACTGTCAGATCCGGATTATCTACCAGTGTTGTCAGAGATTAAAAATTTTTGTTCTGACCAAACATTTTCCTCAAAATGCCCTATGCCTTAATTGTATTAGTAATTAAAAAAATATCTTTGACTATGAGTGGGTGTTCTCTGTTTCGTTTATTTAACATATTTATAGGGCGACAAGGTTTACAAGCAGTTTCCTCGATCTCAAGCCATGGATTAGTGTGTTTTTGAATAGCCCACAGTGAAATATTTCTTGCATGTATAGACAATACATAGTTCTCAACCTTGGGCAGACCCCATTCACTCAAGGTTCTGGGAAGTTGTAAAACCTCCATTTTAATTTGAGGTTTCCTGCCTGCCCAAATAAATTCTGATATTGCTTTATTAATTCCAGCTAAATCTTAGGAGTCGAAAAACAAAAACAGCATAGACACTGGATAAATTAACTTAGGGAGTGTCATGATCAGGTAGGTTTTACTACCCCAAATGCAGAACTCACAGACACACAGGCAGGATAAAAGTAGGGTGACCAAACGTCCGTATTTCCCGGGACATATCTGTATTTCACGTCCTGTCCCGGGCGTCCCGGGTTTTTTTTAGAAAGTGAGGAAATGTCCTGATTTTACTGCGCACGACGCTCCGTGTGACGTAATCCCTGAGCCGCGTCAGTGTGGACAGCCCTGTTCTTAATCAGAGGCTCTTGCTCTGTTCGGAAACCTGGGCTGCATCCTCCAAGGACGCAGTCTACCTAGACTGGATCCTTCGAAGTCCTTGAAAATAAGGAGGCCGGAAATTCGAACAGGTCTACCCGTCGGCGGGTTTTACCGCCGTATGCTCTGTTGCTTAGCAACAGTGAAAGTTGACACACAAAGCAGGAAAAGAATGAATAGCGAGGTTTTCAAAACTGTTTGTTTATTTATTTATTTTTTTTAAAGTTAAAGTGAACAAAGACTACACTCACAAGAATCCAAAGTGGAATAAAGGTTCCAACCACCGGGAGCAGAAACAAATAAAATCAAATGTAGTGATATAAACCTTAGTCAGTTAAATAACCTGCTGCTGTCATTCTGCACATCTCTGATGTTGCTGCTATTTTCAAAAATCCATTACTGTAAAAATGTCCATAGCTGCATATTGGTTATTTATTCTCCAGTTTTATATTGTTAAAACACTTTACAGAATTGTATTTTTTATATTTTAACTCTTCCCTATTATGTTATTCTTATACATTTTTCTAAGGTCCTCATTTGTGTGACCATTTTCAATAATCTTTCTGCTGCTGTAAATCTGCCCATTGTGGGACAATAAAGGGATTTTCTATTCTATTCTATAAAAGGGGTAGAGAGATATAAGTAAATCTAAACAATGTATCTACAAAATATATCTGCAAAATCTCTAATATTCATCAAGAAAAAATACTTAGTTGAGCATATTGTGCAAAACAACAATAAAAAAATTAAACTCCTATCAGATTTACAGTCTCGACACTGCAGATATATTAGAATCTCTCCTTAAATTACAGCCAAACCCATTTACACAGTAACAGATAAAAACCTTTAGATAAACCAAACACTACCGCCACATATCTGACTCTATAACCATTAAATCAACTATTTTCATTCATTTCAGATGGAACTATTCAGAGTTGTATTATATTGAACTGAACTTCCAATTTTCACCACTGTTCTGCGCCAAGTAACATTTCCTCTGATCACGGAGCAAATCCCGATGATGAGACATTTGATTCTATCCATCATGTTGATGCCAGTCCAGGGACGGACTGCAGTTCTACTGTAAGGTGACTTGGTTGAGGTCATTGACCGGGGTACTTGACATGTAACGACCATACCATACATAGTGCTTTAGGTTAATAGAAGATATTAATTAGGCTACCGGTATGTATACTTCCAAAAAAACTAAACACCTTACCCCTTCTTTTTCATTTTACAACTCGACCACTGTTATATCCTTTTGGGAAAGTGTTAAAAAAGAAATATATATATATATACATTTTTATTATTTTGTGCGGGTTATACAATTCAAATAAATCCAATCTGTACTTTTTTTTACAGATTAGATTGATTCAAATTCAAATTTATGACAAAACCTATGGGGGAACTTAAAATACATTTAATGATGAAACCCAATGAGCAAGTCATGATGTGGAACTCTATTTCTGTAGACAATATGGAGACAATGGATTATGTTTATCCTTCATCAAAACCAACTGTAAGCTCTCTAATCCATAAAAAAACAACAAAAAAAACACCAAAAAATCAACTGCTTTTTGGGAGCTCAAAAGAAGTCACTTTGATAAACTTTATTCATTACAATTTGAGGAAAATCATTAAATAAATTAAATCAAAACAGTGTTTTTTCAAGTGGAGATCACCAGAATGTGATAAAGAAGTCTCTATATGAAAAATAGAAATGTAAAATTAAAAATGAAAGATCTTTGTTTATTCTTTCAGAATCATCACCTTCTATATCTATTTTTATACTTTTTGTAAAATATAAACTGAGATGACCAATTCAGAGGATTTATGGCTAAGGCTATTTCCCTTTGTGATTGTGACTCTATGAGAAAGATGTATTCTACCTTGTCTGACAAGGCCAAAGTATATGAGGTGCCCCCAGGGACATAAATCAGAATTAACTTGCATATACACATATTAAATTACACTCTTCCATATAATATACTGAAAATCTCACACAAACACTAGTAAAAAGCTCTCATACAAAGTAGTGAGAACTGTTCATATAAACTGGTGAAAAGCTTTACCTTTCATACACACTACTAGAAAGCTTTCATATACACTATTAAAAAGCTCTCATATACACTACTAGAAAGCTCTCATATACACTACTAGAACGCTCTCATATACACTATTAGAACGCTCTCTTATACACTACTAGAAAGCTCTCATATACACTGTTAGAAAGCTCTCATATACACTATTAGAACGCTCTCATATACACTACTAGAAAGCTCTCATATACACTATTAGAACGCACTCATATACACTGCTAGAAAGCTCTCATATACACTATTAGAAAGCTCTCATATACACTACTAGAAAGCGTATATGAGAGCGTTCTAATAGTGTATATGAGAGCGTTCTAGTAGTGTATATGAGAGCATTCTAGTAGTGTATATGAGAGCTTTTTAATAGTGTATATGAAAGCTTTCTAGTAGTGTGTATGAAAGGTAAAGCTTTTCACCAGTTTATATAAACAGTTCTCACTACTTTGTATGAGAGCTTTTGAGTAGATTATATAAGAGGTAAATGTTTTCACTAGTTTATGTGAGAGCTTTTTACTAGTGTTTGTGTGAGGTTTTCAGTATATTATATGGAAGAGTGTAATTTAATATGTGTATATGCAAGTTAATTCTGATTTATGTCCCTGGGGGCACCTCATAAAAGTATGTGTTGAGTTTGGCTTAAACTAATTTAAAGGTTTACAAAGAACTTCTGTTCTATTCTTATTAATTTGTTAAAAGGTCATAATGAAAAAGGCTTGTTAAACCCTAAAAACATATAAGTCCTTAAATATAATAGATATGTATACTTCTCCTCTATTACTACAGAGGTCTAAATTGTAATGTTTTGTTTAATCTCCCTGAGGAGTCAAAATAGTTGAAGCAAAGATTCCAATTTTCAGGATAAAATTAATAATTTTCATTGTGTAGGTCACAAAGTTAAGGGGAAGAGAATGGGGACATACAAAGGAACATGAATTGTTATAATAGCCTATAAATATACTCAATAATAAATATGGCCAGGCTGAAGAAGGGAACTCTTTTACCATGGCTGTAAATGCAGTAAGCCAACAAATTAGGACTGAATGTTAACTAATGACACAACAGATCAGATAAACACTTATGTGGCAGGCACACAGAATATACAGATCTCAATGAGGTATAAGAAGCAACAGAACATGTTGTTTTGGCTCATCTTCATTCCTTTCATACCAAGGTCGACATGAGCCACAGAGCTGTAACTGTACTATTACTATGCTACACTAAGATAAAATCAAGTTAAAGTTTAAGCATTATTTAAGAGTCATTTAATGTAAAATTTTGGGTTATTTAAAGTGCTATTTAAGAAGAATTGATCCCTCTAGGCATAAAGAACTGGGAATTAACCATGAGGTTTCAGCACCTTCAAGGGGAAATGAGCATTTATTATGAAAACCATTGGTTAATATCCTTATGCAAAACAAATTTTATTGTCATTTAATAGTTAATAATATTCAGAAAATAATCATTTATAGAGTTGATATATTAAAGCATAATCTGTCGGTTTGCAAAAGGTCTCTACAGCAAGACCTAATTTATTGAGGTTACAACATATGTGTTTCCTCCCAAGCTTGTCAGCAGTGTTCGGGATAGCACTTGAGAGGACAGGTAGTTTTTATTCACAGTAGAGATATAGGAACCAAAGATGAGGGTCAGGGTATATGTTGAGAGCAGTGGTTTGGATATGTGTACGAAGGGTCTTACAAATTATTAAAAAAAATAATAATCTGCTGATTATAATAACCTCTGTCATTTGTAAATTGGAAAAGTTTGAAACCATCAGGACCTAAGTCAGGAAAAGGACCAAGAGCCCCATGATCTCTCTGTCAGAGCTACAACATTAATCTGTGAAGGAAGCAGAATCTTCCAGAATTAAAGCTTTCTCTGCAGTACTCCGGCAATCTGGACTGTAGGCTAGATTGGCGAGCGTTACTAACGCCGTTACCTTGTTTTAGTAACGAATAATCGAACTAATTACTTTGACTGTAACTATAACGTAGTTACCATTGCAGACACCCCGTTACTACGCGTTACTCAGGTCGCACAATGAACCTTTTTTCATGATAGGACTCGTGCACAGCTGCGTGAAGCTGACACCCCACCCATGTCAAAAAACTCTGCAAATAGACTGAACGGTTAGTGCAACGTTAGTGCAGATTTGTGCAGAAAAAAAATATTGTTTGTGCTACTTTTGTTTAAGAGATATTAAAGATTATTTTTTAGGTCATCCAGAGGTGCGCGCCTTGTCATGAGAGAGGGGAGGATGAGAATGGCTGATGTATAGTGAGATTTCGTCTGTCAGTTGGGTAGGTGGGTGTTTCCGCTGGTGGGTGTTAACGTACAGCACACACAGAGAGATAGAGAGTGAGGATGACTCCAGCAGCAGAACAGCGTTTTCCTGATGGAAATACCGGTGTTACGTCGAGCTGCGTTTCCCCATCACATACGGTTTCCTGTGCATCTCCGCACAGCGCAGGCGGCACGAGTCACCGCACAAGCGACAGGAAACGCGCATGCTCGCTAAAGGCGCACAACAGTCGCCCTGTGCTCGCGCCACAGGAGAACTATGGAGAGCGTGAACGATCAAATGAAAGGGAGAAATCTGGATGGATGGATGGATGGATGGATGGATGGATGGATGGATGGATGGATGGATGGATGGATGGATGGATACTCTGCCTTTTCAACCTACTGTATTTTTTATTTTAAACATTATTTGATGGCCTTTGTGGCAGGGATGGAGATCCATATTTTATGTCGCACGCAGAGTATACATCTTGATAGATAGATGGATAGATAGATGTTGCAGTATCTATAACAACCCAAACACACAGCGGCTCACAGCTCTCCCTATTTGTGCTATTGTATGTTGCAAGTTCGTCTACTCACACTATAAAACACTACAGTCATCAGGACTTACTGGACATCGGTTTCCAACTGAAGGTGACCATCTCCGGCGACTTTCACTGCACTCACAACATTCCGGACGAGATAGCGAGACCAGCGGGATCTCCGTGGATTGTTATTGGCTCTGGCAGGCGACGCAGATGGCGACGTGAGAGGAAACAAAAACGAGGCTGCAGGACCGGGCTACTGCTCAAGCTATGGAAACAGCCACTTAAACCTCCGCTGCCGAGTCTGTACCTTACAAACGCCAGATCCATGGTACACAAAACGGATGATCTGGAAAAACAGCTGGCTGGTAATTGTTATGTTCGTGATTGCTGTGTGCTTATCATCTCAGAGACATGGCTACACACACAAATCCCTGATGCCATGGTGCAGCTAGCAGGCCGCACGCTAGACAGATGGGACAGGAATAGTGACTCTGGGAAGAACAGAGGAGGTGGGCTCTGCATTTACGTGCATGAAGGTTGGTGTAACAACAGCACTATCTTGGACAGACACTGTTCTCCTGACCTGGAATTTATGTCGGTGAGATGCAGACCCTTCTTTCTGCTAGATGCAGTCTACATACCAGCAGACGCTAATGTAAACATGGCTCTCTCTCTACTGCTAAATGCCATCAATACTCACCAGCGCGCCCACCCCAGTGGAGTCCACATTATTGCACGGGACTTCAATAAGATAAATCTCAAGACTGTCTTACCAAAATTCCACCAATATTTAAAATTCCCTACAAGAGGGGAAAACACTCTGGATCATGTGTACTCCAACATCAAGCATGCATACAGAACTGTACCCCTCCCCCACCTGGGCCAGTCAGACCACCTCTCCTTGCTCCTTACCCTAGCATGCATCCCCCTCAGCCGACAAATGCCAGGTCCGTATGCTCCTACGGGCCCGTGACTCAGCCTTCATGTCAAGCAACAGAACATCATACAGCGCTGCTCGTGCCAACCTGAAGAGAGGCACTAGGACTGCCTGCGCCGAATATAAGAAGAAGGTAGAGGAACATCTTAAAAACCCCAGGCAAGTGTGGTGGGGCATTCAGACCATCACCAACTACAGAGGCCGTGCTGTGACACCCGGGAACTTAGATGCGGGACTGGCAGAGGAGCTGAACAGCTTCTTTGCCCACTTTGAGTCTCAAACACTACATCCAGCTTCATCACACCAACAACCACCACAATCCCCACTAGACACCCAGCCCCCCCCCCCCCCCCCCCCCCCCCCCCCACTTACCCTTGAGGGTAAAGCGGGTGCTCTGTGCAGTGAACCCCAGGAAGGCTGCAGGTACAGATGGAGTACCAGGGAAGGTGCTAAAGGCATCTCCATGGCAGCTATCACAGGTCTTCACAGACATCTTCAACCTATCTCTGGAACAAGCTGTCATTCCACCCTGCTTGAAGTCTGCTACAATCATCCCGATCCCCAAAAAGCCACCCCTGACCAGCCTCAATGACTTCTGCCCCATAGCACTCACCCCAGTCATCACCAAATGCCTAGAGAAACTGGTTTTGAGACACATCAAAGCCCATTCACCCCCCCCACCCTGGATCCGCACAAGTTTGCATACCGGACTAACCAATCCACCGAAGACGCCATAGACATCACTGTCCACTCAGCACAGAGTCACTTGGAGCAACAGGGGAGCTATGTCAGGATGCTCTTCATTGACTTCAGCTCAGCTTTTTAACACAATAATACCCTACATTCTGACCCCCAAGCTAACTGACCTGGGGGTCCCACCACCCACCTGCTCCTGGATAAAGAACTTTTTGATCAACCGACCCCAGCTGGTGAAACTGGGTCCTCATCTCTCTTCTTCCCACACTCTCAGCACTGGCTCTCCACAGGGCTGCGTGCTGAGCCCACTACTCTACTCCATCTACACATCCGACTGCAGTCCCGCCCACCCAGAGAACATCATCATCAAGCTCGCTGATGGTGGGGCTGATTACAGGGGGAAACGAGGCGGCCTACAGGGATGAGGTCCTGAAACTTCGTGAGTGGTGTGCATCAAACAACCTGGCACTAAACATCAGCAAGACTAAGGAACTCATCCTGGACTTCAGACGGAAGAAAGCCGCCTCTGCCCCCTTGTACATCAACGGTGGATGTGTAGAGTGAGTGGAGTCCTTCAAATTCGTCAGCATCCACATCTCTGCAGACCTCTCCTGATTGGCCAACACCACAGCTCTGGTCAAGAAGGCCCAGCAGCAGCTTGTATTGTGTTAAAGAAAAATGATTATTTTTAGTCTTTAATACAGTTAATCTTATGGCATGTGTAAAAGGTATGTTGAACACTCTCATTTTGAACATATTTCTTAATTTTGAACAAGGTTGTTTTAATGGTTTAAAACTAAGCTATTGAGGGGTAAGTATTTAAAGCACCAGGCCATAAAATGAGTATCTCCTGGGGGGCGAACGTTATTTGAGCCTGGAGGAGAGATTTCTCCCTGGTTTACAGAAGGTCAAAAGTCAAAAGTTATGTTTCATATGTGAGAAAAAGGAATTGTATCTCATGTTCTGTTGATTCTATGTGTTATTTTTGGTTTAAGGCAGGAACAATCTTTTGGGGTGAAATGGTGCAGAAGAGCAAAATTGAGTTGTGAAGATAACCTTTCCTTGAACCAAAATACTGAATTTAAGTTTGTTCTTGAGATTTATGGGAGAGGACCCCACATTCTACAAGCTGTTTGTGAAAGCTTATCTTAGCCAGATGACCCTAAGAATTCTAGAGGCCAAGATAAGCTTTCCTCTTTTTCTTGTTAAAACAAAGAAGCAAATGACCCCAGATGTTTGCCGTAAATTAGGGGAATGGCTCCTGGTTGGAGGAGCAAGGGCCAGCCTTATTTGAATGGATTAGATACAAGAGGATAAAGCTTTCTACATAGAAGTAACAATTCAGATTTGCTCTTGCAACTCTCCAAAGATGTCTTTGTACGTCTTTGCTTTCTTTTCTTCTCTCCATTTATGTCAGGTAATTGAATGTATGTCTCTGTTGTTCTGCAGTTTCTGGTGTAGGTTTGTGCATTGTCTTATTTCTAAGTTTATGCATTGTCTTATATTGGATTAAACTCTGTAATTATGTGACGTCAACACGCCTTGCTGGTTTTCATTGTGACCACACGCAGCTCGCCGAGTGGACCTGGGAAAGGAAGAATGAAAAGCCAACCTTTTTCCAAAGTTAACTATTTTAGAATATTTTCTTCCTTAACAATTGTGTACAATGACAATAAAGGCTTTCAATTCAATTCAATGTCAGGATGGAAGAAAGATAACATAAAAAAATTCCCTAGAGTGCTCTTGAGCAATGACAAAATATTTCAGTGGAACAATAATCCAAAGCATAGCATCAAGTTCTAAAATTTTTCGGTTTAGACTTACTCTGTGAATGTCCTTTAGCGGATGAGTCATTGTCCAGGAGGAGCAGTGCTCATCCAGACTAGTGAAGGTTGAGATGTGCAGCAAAGACAAATACACAAACTGCCTAAATATTGGCATGCAATACTTGTAACTTTATATTCATAAAAATTTGAGGCCGTAACCAAATGAGTCAACAAATTATTAATATATTTTTAATATTTAATAAATTTTAAACTGTCTATAAAACTTTTTTTTTACCAATGGAGGTATTGTGTCTAGAGTTTAAAGGAAGGAGATTGTGTCATATGATTGGGGAGAAGGTTGTAACATAAATAAAAGTTGGAAAAGAGCAGCTGTGAATACTTTCCTGTTACACTACAGTCATGAGAAATGCTGTGGTTCCTTTTCAAATGCAGTTATATGATATCTCTTGTTTTAATGGTAAAACTAAAATATGCTCAATTTAGTCTGCTGGAAACTCAAAGAGGAATTTTATAATCTGTGAGATAGTTAAAGTGATTCTTAATTTATAATTAATCATATTTTCTACTTTTATCGTATTTATCTAGTGTTACATTTTTTTACCTAACAAAGTCTGACAGTATGGCAGATGAAGAAATCAGTAGACATATTCTTTTTTAATAATACAGGATGTGTTTAATGCAGATGCTCAATTTAAACAATTGATGTGTCAGTTAGCAAAAACAATACATTTCACTTGAAAAAAAAATGTGCCTTACTCCTAAATATGGTATATTATTTTTTCATAATAAATATTTATAAATGACAAATGATTTGTAAAATAATGGTACTCGGCCTAGCATATGGTTTAATGTATTACAAATGTCATACATATCTTTAGCTTTTTAGTTTAGCTTTAACATCAAAATACATCAGTATTGGCAATGGTCAACATCATGGTCCTAAGCTTTACCCCGAAATCCCACATACTCCGTCAGCGCTCCGCCCCGCTGCGCTCCAGACCGCCTGCTCAAAGCAAAGCATACATCCTCCGCTGTGGCTCCTGTCCGCTCCGCTCTGAGTTCCTTAGAGATCGCAGAGAGCATGCGCGAGATGAACCAGGGTTTCTGCGGATCATTAAAAATGCTATAATTTCTAGTCACCGATCTGTTGCTGCTATATTTTAATTTGACGAACCGGAATTTGTCGATGTTCTTTTTCCTGTTTGGTGCGATTGCAATTGCGGATCTTGACCTGGCCGGACCGGAGCGGAGCAAAAAATAGCTCGGCTCCGTAATTTGTCTGTGACGGACGGAGAAGACATACGTGGACGGAGACGTGCGGAGGAGTAGTGGTGGATGTGGAGCAGCTCTTATTGATTTCCATGAAAGACAAGCTGATGGAGTATGTGGAATCTGGGGGTAAGATACAATCATAGCAACAACATCAACTGTAACAACAGCAGGTCCCTCATTGTTTTAAAATAGACTTGAAATCTGAATATCACTGGGTTTCCAGTGACATAGCCTGTCGTTGTGTGCATGTTTCTAATCAGTGGCTCAAATAAGTGGATTTCTATTTTTTACTGTTCAAACAGTTTTAAAGTGTTTCACTAAGCCCTTGAAGATGTATGGGTTTACATTAGGTACATAATGAACACATGGTCCATGTATATAATGCCTGTCATCTATGCACGTCTGCAGCATTAAACAAAAATGGCTTCTCAGGTCCATCTGAGTGATGCATATGCAGATTTTTCAAATGAACTATTTTTATTTATTGTTTTAAAAAGCCTAAGAATATCAGACTATATGTTCTCTCTGTGTACACAATGTGAATTTTGATTCTACAGTGAAGATAACCATATTTGTCAGACCTATTCACATTTGTTTACATGATTAAATAACAATACACCTCAAAGTAATGAGAAAGAAAGCTGGCTTAATTCCATGTCAAGTTTTAAACATTTTCTCTGTGTGAATGTAATTCCCTTGTTCTTTATAACTGTGATTTTCTTTTGTTCTCGATTGGTCCAAATGTTGCCAAAGGTAAAAATAAAAAAAACAAAATAATAATATCACTGAAAGCTTTCAACATATGAACCCTTTTAGAAACAAAAAAAATAAATACACCTGCAGATGACTCTGTAGTTTAAGAAAACTGTTATTTTTTTAACTGTTAAATAACCTAGAAAAAAACCCTACTCAGGAATGAAATTGTCTTTAACTCATAGATATGACTTAGACCCATGTGTTCAAAGCTCCTGAGTTCAAGGAAAATATCAAAGCTGGGATTGCTGATGAGTTGAAAATGCATTAATGGGTCTTTGGAATCATCTCCCTTTGCTATTAACAAGAGGATAGCCAAAAGCTGAAAATACTGTGGTGGAAGCAGAGAGTAAACTAGATTTTTCTCCACTTCAACAGAACAGCCTGTGTTTATTGCCCTGTTTAAGACCTCTACTGCTTTAGAAATGTTTGATTTGAGAGCAACCATCATCATGTGTTTTGCTCTGTTTTGTTTCTCAAATCTAGAGTTTAATTTTCTGGCAGAGTGTGTGGTTTCTTTAGTTGCATATTGATAAGTAACTTGAAATTGTTCACAGTAGAGCTCTATAGATCCAAAAGCTTTTTGCAAATCCTCAAGAGCCTGTCTGAGACACTTAGGATCCTGGTTCCTGTTCTGCTGTGTTAAAGATACAAAAGCCCGATTGTAATATGCAACTGCTCCCCAACACGGGTCTTGGTTTATGGCTTTACTGTACATGTCAATACTCTCTTGAAACTCTCCTGTTTTTTGTAGCTCACTACCATGGGCAGTGTACTAGTGCAGGTTTGATGTGGGAGGCTGTCTCTGCATAAGTTTTTCTATGGACTTACTAAGGTCCTCAATCAATATATTTTTCAATTCTTCAACAGAGCCTTCTGCATCAAATTTTGTGAGAAGCCACATTCCCCAAAACTCATGGAGTGAGGTAACATCTGATTCAACCAGCTTCCGGTTTGTTTTGTATAGAAGATCCAGTGTTTCAAGATATTTATTGAATAGTTCTTCTTTCTTCTTAATGTTTGGGAGAACAGACTCTTCATAACTATGCAGCTGTTCAGCCACTGAAGCATCTCTGATCTCTTTAATTATCAACATATCTGAGTTTGAGTTTGCAACCAAAATACGTTTCAGCAAGGAGGAAATCTCTTGTCTTTCTTCCATGGTGTTGCTTCTCTGCAATTGTTTCAGTTGCATAAAGAACAGCTCTTGCAAAGATTTCAAAAGAATATTTTCTAATGAAGACAACAGTTTTCTTGTTAAAATCAGCAGTTGTAGGGGCTCTGACACATGGCTTAAACAAACAATAAGCTGAGCAGACCCTTGAGATCCTTGTCTACCAGCACGACCAAAGGCCTGAGCCTCCACACGAGCATTCTTAGGCAGGAAAGTTTGCACAACAAACAAACCTCCAGCTGCCTTTACTGAGTCAGAAACCTGGAGGTCTGTTCCACGACCAGCAAGGTTTGTAGCTATGATGACATCTCCTCCTTTCAGTGTCTTGCATAAGATTGCACTATTGTCCATATTGTTGTTAATATAGAGGGATTTGTTGGGGATCTTATCTCCAAAAGCACTGAAGAGAGTTTTTGCTAGGTTGATAGTTTCACAGATCACCAGTACAGCTCTTGGAGACCTGTATGGTGTTGGCTTGATTTGTTCAGCAACAACTTCACAAATTCCCTCGATCCATTTTTTTTCATCCTTCAAGAAAACTCCTTGAACCTCAAAAAGTTTTCTGCGCTTAAATGAGGGTATCTGGCAGGTTTTAACACTGTTATATATTCTTCCTATAGTCTGAATCTCTGCTCTTTGCCCGAGAGTCCCAGAGAGTCCAAAAATCTGAGTATTGTACTTCTGCAGCAAACCAACATTGGACATGTAGTTGGTGATGATGGTCATAGCACTGAGCTTTGATTGATGTTTCATCTCCAAAAACTGCTGTAGGCCATCAGACCATTTCATGAAGTTTTCCACAACACCTGTACAGCTGTAGTCTACAGGAACAATTCCATGTTTCTCCAAAATATATTCATGGTCATCTTTCATAATGTGTGAGTAGAGTGCATTTTTAATCCAAACTTTTAGTTTACATTCAACCAGCTCTGAGAGGAAACCTGGGATGTAGCAGTGGTCTCTTGTCTTATCTAGCTTACATGGTGTGAAATGCAGATTATGCCTTATTTCTTCTTCTGCAGCTTTCAGTACACTGTTTGTATCAGGATACATGTACTGACAGAAGCCACCATTTAGAAGCAGAGATACTTGTTTCTGACCTACTTCTCCTGGGTGTCTTCTGTTTAGCTCTTCTATTGATCCGTCTGTATTTTTTAAGTGCAGAGCAAACTGACATGATGGGAATCTTGTCTCTGCTGTTCTAAAGAACTCTACCAGTTTATCTGAAGAAACATTCACAGTTTTCTCATTTAAAAGACTTGATTTCCTCTGTATTTCCTTTACTGTGGCTTTAGCCACTACACCTGTGTCCTCTGCCATTTTAAGGACAGTTGACTCATCAAACCCCTCCTGCTTGATGCTTTCTAATATAACTTGATGAAAGGGATATTTTGGCCCAACAAATGTTCCTGACTCTGCCTTATTATACTGGCTAGCAGTGGCCCATATTAAAGCCAGCAGAGGGTTGAGATGCTGCAGAGCAGGCATGTCACTGCTTAAGTAGACAACATGGTGGCCCTTATCCAGCATCAAAGAATCAACTTCATCTACAATTGCACACTGGGGTTTCCTCTGGCCAAATATTTCCATCCTATGAAAATTATGTTTTAGCCAGTCTCCAGCAAATTCTTCCACAGTTCCATAAACAACCTGGCTCTCATAACACCTTTTTAACTCTGCTTCTTGTTTGTTGATGTTACAGTCCACACTGATCTTTAAAATATCATAAAATTCACTCCAATCTTTAATGTCTCTCTGAGCTAGAACTGATGAACTCGACATTATGTCAACTTTGTCTCCCCTCATAGCCCTAAAGGCTGCAAACATGGCCACAATGCAGGACTTCCCTTCTCCAGTGGCAACCTGAAGCAGACGCCCTGTTTTGGAAAGAGCCATGAGACACCAGCTCACCATTTGAGTCAGTCGTGGTCTGAAGTGGGTTTTTTCTGCTGCTTTACAAAGAATCAGCAAGTCTTTTTTCAGGCCAGTCAGCTGAGATCCTGAACTTTGAGATGTTAGAGCTGCTTCAACTGATGAAACAATATCTCTGACATCGACTAACAGCACATCATTAACTTGGTTTAATTCTCCATCTCGGATTTCTCCAAGAATCTCATCCAGGGTTTTTTCTTCATCATCAGCCAAATATTTTTGTAGCTCCTCCTTGGTCACTGTTGTGTCTTGAACCAATTCCAGAAGTGTTTTTCCAAATTTAGATCTCCAGGTTGGTGTGATATAGTTAACCTGAATGCAATGCAACATTTGGTGCATCCATGTGAGGAGATGTGACTGGTCATTTTTATACTCCAACTCAAATCGCTGTAGAATAGCATCAAAAAGGACTGAGACCTCTTCAGGACTCCATTTAATATCTTTGACCAGTCCTTGCAGCAGTTTGAGAAGAATCATTTCATCTTGATTTGCAGAGAATAAACAATGAGCTTTTAAAGAAGACATCATCTGGCCAAGAACTCTGGAACCCGGGTTCATTTCATCCATTTTGCTCAATTCTGGCTAAAAGAGAAAAAAAAAGCAAAACAAAAAAACAAAACAATATTTAGAGATGTTTTATGCGTATGTTTTAAACAGATAAGTGTACATGTGCATTAGAAACATAGTATTTCCAGTTACAGCTACAGTAGATAAAACAGAAATGACAATGCTCCGCAACTACCTGCAGCGGCACCACCAGAAATGTTTCACCTGTGTTCACAATGGGACATTACCAATCATGTGTTGCCACAACAAAATAAAAATAATGTCTAATGCTAATAAATGCTGTTATCAAGATGCCTTCAGCTTAATGCCTTTCAGTCAAATCACCAAATGCACTTGAGTTCACGAGCTATGTGCTTCCAATGGAAAAATTATCAGAGATAATAAACTATTTCATTTTTACAAATATAAATATTTTAGACTGAGAAGAAAAGTCAAGTGCATTTTTTAAACTTAACATTATCAGAGTATTATCATGGTGGAAGAAAGGAAAAGAACAGCATGTAACAGTTGAAGTAATAAAACCAAACCCATTTCACAGCATGTAACAGTTGAAGTAATAAAACCAAACCCATTTCATCAGAATAACACTCAAGATCTCACAAAAGATACATTTAGAAATATAAATCTTCAATAATGTACCCACAATGTTTCAGTTTACAATTTATTTATAAATGTCCACAATCACTTAGAATTACCTAACACTAAAATGGAAAACATCTTTATTTATTAGGTCAGAGAAGGTAACCGCGATGAAAGCCTATTGTATCTGTTATGTGGATGTCATGACATGTATGAAAACTCACCAGACTTTGGAAATGCATCAGGCCTATGGAAAATGTATGTTTATTAAGAGTGTTGCAAAAGATGCATTAAACATGGCTTTAGAGTTCTCCCTTGAAATTCTCCAAACACCCTCAATTGGCATGTCTAGCCTAGGGCTTTTGGCCAATTGGTTTGAATTTAGTTAAGTTGTTATCAAAATCGGGAGCTTTGGTGCATACTGAAGGGACAGAACTAGACCGTCAGTTAGGGTCACTAGCCGACCTCCACTTAGCCTCACCCCCTGCGAACAGGATGTCTAATGTTTGGGCTGGGAAGCTTCCTATGAGGTCCCTCTTTACATCACTCTAAATAAAACTGTGTCCTCGAACTTAAAAAAACTGTTTAACTTAGCTTTAGTACTAAAGCTTTAGGCCCAAAGAATTGAGATGATGGTCTGGCAAAAAGTGGTGTTTAATTTCCACATTCCTCCTCTGCACTGCACCAAAATCAGTATGATTAATTCTAATACAATCTCATGCATGGATCCATGCTAAAATATTACAAGGCCTTATCACTGAACCTAGAAACATTAAAACAATCAGACTCAAGCTATGTATTGACTGTGGATTATTAAAATATGTACATAAACACTATGTTGCCAAAATGATTTGCCCACCCATCCATCTTATTGGAATCAATTGTTCTAACCACTTCCATGGGCACAGGTGTATAAAATTAAGTGTCTAGGAATGCACACTTTTTTTTAAATAAACATTTGTGAATGAATGAAGAATAGGTCACCCGCAAGAGCTCCGTGATTTCAGCAAGGAACTGTAATTGGATGCCACCTGTGACACAAACGCATTTATGAAATTTCCTTGCTCAGTCAATTGCCAACTGTATCTTCAGATAGTGGAAGTGTTTGGTAACAATAGTAACTCAGCCAGAAGGTGGTAGGCCATGTAAACTGGTGGATACTATAGCGCATAGTGCAAAGAGGACACCAACTTCATACTTCATGGCCCTCAGATTAGCTCAAGAACATTGCACAGAGAGCTTAATGGGAAGAGTGTCCATGGTTCAGCACCTGCATCCAATTATTAATAATAATATTCTTCAGAAACAGAGCTTGGCTCTCTAGTTCCGGTGAAAGGAACTCTGAATGTTTCAGCAGACCAAGACATTTCACTCCAAATTTTATGAGAACACTTTGCAGCTGCCCCTTCCTCTTCCAACATGATTGTGTACCAATGATCAAAGCAAGGTCCATAAAGATATGGATGGCAGAGTCTTGTGTGGATGAACTTGACTGGCCTACACAAAGTCCTGGGGTCCGTTTCACAAAGTATGTTAACAACTCAGACAAATCCGCAACACTAAATTGATGAAGCCTCAAGTCTGGAATTCTGAGTTTTCAGTTTCACAATGGTTACCATGTATTAGTTCATTCAACTCTACGCAGGTCCGCTCAGAGTTACTGTAAGCACCTCCGTGACAAGTTTAAAAAGACATAATCAGCAGAGCCCAAAATCGACGAGTCACCATGACAACAGGAAAAAGGAAGTGCCTATTTCACCCCACTGGACCTAGAGTTTTTAAAATGAAAAAAAAAAAAGTGTAGAATGTGTTAAAGTCATAGGGAAGCAGCTGTTCCAATGGTTGCAGTTCCGAATTCTCCCGAGTGGTGCCCCACTATACTCGAGTGAATAAAGTGAATGTGATTGGTTGACTATCAAGAGGGCAGGATTGTTATATCATACAGTACAATATATTTTAAGCCCCTGTTTCCAAAATGGTTAGATCCATCACCCTACTTTCTCTGACTCGAGCAGGGAGTATTGTACTATTGGGAATCAGGGAAACACTGATTCCCAATAGTACAATAGTTACAATAGTAACAGTGCACAATTCGGTGTGTGTATATATATATATATATATATATATATATATATATATATATATATATATATATATATATATATATATATATATATATATATATATATATATATATATATATATATATATATATATATATATATATATGACATTCATAAATGATGGTACTTTTACAATACATCAATTAATTAATTCTTAATTCTCCCTCCGGCCTCTCCCTGTTCCCTTGGGGATGTTACACTCCTAGTAATAGGGTTGCGCTCCATTACATGTGTAGTTGTAGATATCTGATGTTTGTTGTCTGAATTACCATTATTATGAGCAGACTCACCTGCCTTACTTCTCTTCTGATGTTCATCTTAGAAAAGAAAGTAAAAATAAAAAAAATCCCAAAAGGACTAAATAGTTTTTGTATAAAAATATTTTGAATAAAAAAGCAATTCCTCACATTTCTTTTTTTGCTAATCATTGATAAAAGTCAGTCTCTAACCTGCAGTCTGCTCTATAATGTTTAACACTCTTTCTATACAACTCCAGTAGTCTTAGATAGGTGTAATGTAATTAACCTAAATTCAGTCCAACATTTTAAGCATTTCTGTTTGGAGACATGTCATTTCTATATGCCGTCTCAAATCATTGTAGAAGGGGATTAAAACTAAATGTCGAAATACTAAGCAGCCTTTGCAGTTTTTTTTTAAGAAATTCACCTATCTTAATTTGACTTAATGTTCTGGTGAAGATTCTCAGTCATCCAGTTCAAAGTCATTCCAAAAAAAAAAAAAAAAAAGTTAAAAACTAACCACTGGACTTTTTTTTCCCCAAGTTTGAAAGTTTCATCTTTCAAACTTGGGAAAGAAGAGGTCCAGTGGTTTGTTTTTTAACTTTTATCTGGATTGAGTTAATGTCCTTTGAAGCAAATAGCAAAGAAGAGATATCTCTGAAACACTAGTATAACAATAATGATCTTTGTAAAAAGAAAAAAAAAAGCAGTTGTGAGATTAGTTTATAATCTTTGTTCTACATATTTTCTATAACTGCTTCTTTAACTAAAAAAAAAAAAAGCAAACATGTATTTTGTAATGTCGTGTTGGTAAATAGTTTAGCCCAAACATGCTCCATTCAGGTCTCCGTAAGAAAATACAAGAGGTAAAGGACTTGGAAAGACTTCCTCCATAGTACTGCAATAAAACTAAATCATAGGTAGGGTGGTGTACTTACTTGTTCTGCAAATACCAGTCTTGCACTATGCTTCCTTCTGATGCCAGCAGTGATTGCTGCCTTTATATTTCTTTAGCTTTGGTTTCATTTTTGCTGTCTGTACCTGAGCACCACCCAGAGGGAGTGTCCCGCTTTGATCCTAACTTACTTTAAGCAAATTAACTTACTGTAAATCCAGATGGTATAAAGTACTACAAAAAATCCCTTAATCTAGTGTGGTCTGACTGATTATCATTCCCTTTGAGGTGCACCCTAGTGTGTGTTATGACATAATTTTATATTGTAACAAGCCTCGTAATTCATCTCAATAATCTCCAGAAGTTAGACTTTATAGGAATAAACACATTGATGCAAATAGTTGGTCAAGTAGAAACCAAGATTGTGCACACACACTCATCCAACACTCAATGTGGTTGATTGTGATGAAGGATTTCATTATAATTTTCCCTCCATTGCTAAATGCTGCACTAATCTCACAATGATCAAAGGTAGTGAACAACTGACAAGTGTTTAAAAAAAGGTGATTTTTTTTGTTGAAAAGAAAAACTTTTACATGAATTAAGCAAAATTAATGTGGACTACTAACACATGCATGAATTAAAAAATATGCCACTTTGGACATGATAATTATGAATTGAAATATAATTTAGTTAAAAGTTCTAAAGTTGATTTTGTATGTCATAGCTTATTTAACCTTTAGTGTACTTAAAATTATTTAAAAATATATCAGATAAATAAAGCAGAGTGTTTTCAGGGACAGCACATATCTGCGGTCAGAGTGCAGTTTTAGGTGTGTATCAATGATTTCCAATTTGAATTGATGAAAACCAGCCCCCAAAGTTAAAAACTCTATATAATTCAACCCAGCTGGTTTATGTCCTTACCTAACCTTCAATTATGCTTTCAGTTTTGGTTTGGTAAGAATGGTTCACATGACATGCTAAAACAGGAAATCCCCACTGCAGGTTTTTTTGGCAAACATCTTTGTTATGTGCCTAGCAAAAGTAAAATACACTGAAAGGAACAGAAGCTGTGTTTCAAAGCTGATTTGCAACAGTTGGAATGTATTAGCCATCAGGCAATAATGATGGAAAGGGCTGGTTGGTGATTCCCACAAGGCTACTGTTGCAGTTGAAGTTTGTTGTTTATGGCTTTGTGGAAGTGCATCAGTTGCACAGGTGAACACCATCAACGGGGGAGTGCTTAGTAGCTGAAACAGATCCATGTTGCTTTGTAGTCCAGTTTGGTTACAAGGCTCTGTGGGTTCTGCTTTGTTTCACGTGGAACACGCACTGCTTTCACAACAAACCCTGCGATGGGGGATAGGATGCCTAAAGGAGTTCCTGGCTGTCTGTTAGGGCTTACCCTGTGTTCATATTTTCTCAGTGGCTTCTCAGGAGTGCAGCTTTCTGACAAGGGTGTTCCCTATTGGACAAAGAAGTTGTGTATAGTCAGACGTAGTGTTCGACAGGACAGGACATGGTGGAGGTAGAGTGCAATGTCTAGTGTGATAATTATTTTTTTATTCTTTTTTTTTATTAAGGACAATCAAGCCATAAAGTTGAGATGTATTTATAACTCAAAACACAGCCAATTGTTGTCCTTACTTAACCTTTAAGTATGCTTTCAGTTTTGGTCTATAAGACACGCATGAAGTGAATAAAGGAATTCCCCTGTGCCATTGGTTTGGCAAAAATCTGTAACATGTGCTTTTCTGAAGTAGAATAAATACTCTGAAATGAAAAACAAGGTTAATTAAAGCTAATTTATTTCAGTCCACTACAAACTTTGGAACAAGGATTCTGAGGTCATGAATCATGATCACCCAATGACTTTTTCATCCCTGTTGCTGTTTATTTGAAATATCTTTCTAGTCAATAGACCAAGTTTAATTACTCAGAACAGAAGGCTCCAGGATTTAGACAAGACAAAAAGAGCGTTTGAAATAAACAGATCTATAGTATCTGCGGATCTGTAGTAGCATTCGCTAAGGCGTCTGACACAGGAAACTCTGGAGAGAGGAAACAGATTAGAGACCATGACAAGCTATCAGAGGATGATACAAATGTGTGAATCACTAACCGGGTTTAGAGTACAGTCCGGTCCCTGAGAACAAGTTGGATGTCTCCCAGTTGGCTGACCAGATGCAGTGGTTGCAGCACAGAGAGTTCGAGATACTGAGGCCTTGAAGATAAAAGAACTGACTCAAGATCAGATCCAAGCAGACGACAGAAGGCAGGATTATTCAGAGGGTGAAGTCAGGAAACAGATACTGTCAAGGTTTTGGTTTTGTTCAAGTTTTATTTTTGAGTTTTCACTGGTCCTATATTCCATTCTTGTGTTCTAGTTATTTTGATAGTATTTAAGTTGTTGGATATTTCCTGTTTGCCCTTTTGTGTCAGTCTCCTTTTCCCTAGCTCCCTTCTTGCTTCTGTTCACACATGCTCCAATCTGCTAAGTGTGGTCTTGGTCTGTTTTTGTCTCTCCCATTTATTCTCCTCCTGTTCAGTCACTCTTTGCTGGTTTGTCGTCATTACTTCGTTCCCCTTCTTTTGAGTATTCTTGGTAGTTAACATTTTTGGATTTTTGGGGGATTTATATTTTTTTATTTTGCTTCTTGGCATTAAAACATTCAAGTAACCACCTCAAGCTTTTGTCTGCATTTGGGTCCTCTCAAACCTCCACCCCACCGTGACAGATACGGGTACAGTCCACAAGTAGAATCCAACAGATGTCCGAAGACAGGTCAGGCACACAGAAGAGAATGGGGACAGGCAGGCTGAAAAGTCAAAAGACATGATGGGTAGGAATCATGCAACCAGAACACAAACCTAGAATAATTCTGACAACAAAGGCTCAAGAATAGTCTGGCACTGATGACTGGGAAAAAGCAGTTTAAACATTAGCTGGAAGAGGTGGATATGATGAGCGGTAATGAGAAACTGGGTGGAGCTAGGCAGGAGAAGGAAATTAGCAATTAAGCCAGTTATCAGCTCCAAGGAAGGAAAAAAGGACTGGAACAGATTGGTTTAAAGGCACACTATGCAACATTTTTCAGTAAATTAGTTTGTTCCATAACGTTTTGGATGATTAAATGAGTCATTTCAGGTTGAACAAAGGTGTTCTCGGCCACCCTGGTGGTCTGTAGGGGAAATACCGCACTTGCAATTGCAGGAGCACCGGCCCGCACCCACAGGCTCAGAAGTCTCGTGAGAGTCGGTCTTGCTTTACGGCGAGAACTGCTACACGCCCCCAGTTAAAAGCATGCTCGTTGCTAGCACAGTGGCGATATTTATGCAGTTATAATGGCGGAACCAGCGAGGAAACAGCGAAAGCCCATGTCGGAGCAGGCAAGAAAGAGGAAAAGGGCTCTGGACAGAGAGAGGAGTAGTACACGGGTGAACCTTGGGCAAGCTTTTTCCGAATGGTGAGAGCTAAAATAAAAAGAAGGCTGCAAGGCTGACGCGGACCTCGCGTTTCTGCTGATGCGATTATAAGTAACATTGGAATGGTTTCTCTCTCTCTGTGTGCATGTTCATACTTTCACTGTGTTAGTCATTCGTTGCGTTCGCCTGTCTGCTAAGCTCAAAACAACCGTGCCTGGTTTGACGGAGAAACCAGGAGAACAGCTGAGCATATTTATGACAGTGCAATTTTACTTTCGCCCTCTGGGGGGAGCCTCGCTGGAAAATCAACACCGGTTGCATAGTGTACCTTTAATGAGAGAGACATGAAACACAGGGTGGATCTTTGACATCTTTGTATAAAGATGGCCACCAAAGTTCCGTCCTGTTAGAGAGATTATTCTGTTTATGCCTGGATGACATGAAGATTTTGCTGTATGGGCTCAATGGATGAGACGAGCTCTAATCGATTATGAGATGTAGAGATGGTTAGGTGGTCTATTAAAGGGGCTGGGTTCGTTCTGTTGAGCTGCCAGTACCTAGTCTCTAATCTCCCAAGAAAGAGGTCCAATAACGCATGATGGTAAATAATGGTAGAAGCAGGGGTATCTTGATTAAGGAAAAACTGTCTCGAAAGCCCGTCTGGTTTGGTGTTCCTGGACCCTGGACTGTAAGAAATTGTTAAGTTGAAACTGGATAAGGAAAGGGAGAAGTAAGATTGGAATTCAATCTCTTGGCTTGCTGCAGGTAGGCAAGATTTTTGTGATCTGTCCAGACAACAATGGGATGGTCAACCCCCTATAACCAGTAACGCCACTCTTTAATACTTTCGTATTTGACAAAGCTTATAGTTAGAGGAGCTCAGGTTATCATTAGCTATCTCTACAGTTGCTATAAGATTAGGCTTCTGGAGGACATAAGGACCCCTATTTCATCATTCTGCTTTATTTTATCTCTATTCTCCTACTCTTCAGAATCTGTTAGTTCAGTCTCTAATTTTATGCTTTTTCTTTTAGTAGCTTCACCTCATCTGTTCCTGTTTGGCTGTGACACCAACCTGGAGAGAAATATCAGCTTTGCTGATCAGTCTATTATTCAGTTCCACCATTTACAGTTGCCCTTTGTATTATGTCGACCTTTGCTCCTAGAACCCCAGTCAGCCTAGGCAGATGGCCGCTCACACTGAGCCTAGTTCTGCTTGAGCTTCTTCCCGTTAAAAGGGAGTTTTCCTCTCCACTATCGCTACAAGCATGCTTAGTATGAGGGATTGCTTTCCAGTCAATGAGTCGATGTAATCAAGTGGTTTTCCTTACATAGAAATCTTTGAATAAATTTTACTGTATGATCTAGTGAACTGTAAAGTACCTTCAGATGATGTGTTATAAATTGATGCTGTATAAATAAACTGAATTGAATTGAGTTGAATTGTTATGCGGCTGAAACATGTATCCTTCTTTTTGCCCGTTTTGATGGACAATTCCAGTGCATCTTACATAGCCTTCGATAGCCATTGATCAATTGCAAGTCCAAGCAAGCTGGCTGCTCCGTGCTCAGAAGAAAAAAGATACTGGGCTGTTGTGCCATTCAGCTTACAAGAATATTATGACTATATTAAATAACTAGAACTAAAAGTTAGTTGATTAATAGGTCACTCAAACTTACTGTTACAGTTTGGAGGGAAGGCCTTCTGCTTGGTTTCGGTGTTCTGCAGGCCCGTCTTTTGTCCAGTCTTTTTGTCCAACAGCAACTCAAAGAGATTTGGATAAATCCAGTGCAACAATAATAGGTGATTTGTGAGGGGGGTAATTTATAACTCACAGGATGAACAATATAAATAGGCTCTGCCTTGCCTTGTTGGAAAAGCTTGGCTATGACCTGTTCTTAGCTCAGGAACTAGGACCCATATGATATCCGGTTGTTCAATAGGGTTGCCTAAATAAAAGATTTAGATATGACTTATCAAGTTATTCCTGCAAAAAGGTCTAATGTTGCAGGGGCAGGTAATGAAAAGTGTTTGGAGCATGCTCTTTTTCTGATGCCAGTTTGTTTCAGCCTTATCCAGTCTCATGTAGAAAAGTTGGTCATATCACAGGTTATTTGCATAACAATAAGGGCAGTTAGCAAGGTTGAGTAAATACACAAACTTGAAGAGGGAAGGGGGGCTTGCAGGAAAACTGAAATTCTCCGGGACATCTAGTGTTAAATGTAGACAGGGTATCTGCAACACAGACTAATATGCCATACACTAGCTTTTCTATCATGTCATCCCTTTCCAGTATTCAGGGTAATAAAATCTGTTTTTATAGTCTGAAAATATATCACACCAGCAAGCTTACATTAAGTTTCCACACGCAGAAATCCTGCAGTATTTAAACAATTTGAGTGTGAAGTTTGAACAACTTTTCCTTCCGCCATATGCAAATGATGTGATTGTTAGCGTCCCAGATATAGTTTGGACCAATCAGCGCATCGCAATTACTACGCCATGATGTCAGTGACGAGACCAGCATGTAAACAAAGAATGCTGCGCCTGGTAAGCGGTGGCGTAGATCGTATGATAAAGATGAAAATCCTGCTTGCTGCATGCACATATTAGATAAGTGTATTGAAAATACCTGTGTTATAATTAGAGCTAGATGGGACACCTTCACAAAAATCGCAGAAGAGTGGATATCGCTGAAAGGAAGAGAGTGCAATTCTGTGTTGTCGATCGCACACACGTTGGATAGGGAGTACAACGAACTGGAAACACTGCCCTACTATCATCCCTCCTGTTACAAACGGTTTACAGACAAACGGCAAATGTTCTATGCCAGAAAAAGACAAATACAAGCAACAAACACAACGATCAGCTGATAACGGTGAGTGCATTTACATTATTGTTGAGATCTTGTGAAGCCTCCATAAAGCTGAACATAGGTAGGATGCATCAATCATGCATTTTTTGTGCCATCTTCATGATCATGGAAAGATTACGTACCTAGTGCATGTGTATTTTTCAATTGGCCTAAAAAGGTGGTAGACAAGACACGTATGTATATGTTGTGGGATTTTTTTAATCATTGCCAAAATCTTAGCCTGCCACCCAAAGATTGTCCTTCTGATCATGCTGATACTGATCATTATTGACACAAATTTATAAAGTAAAAAAGTGTAGGGTAGCAAATAAGACTACACTACAGTGAATGCTCCTGTTTTGCCTTTGAATTAGTAATGAAAAAGTGCATGGATCATAATGGCTGTTGGAGCCAAATGCTTGATTTATGATTGAATATTTATTTCTAGTTTACTAATTTTGTCTGGTTTTGGTATGATATATATAAACATGAAATATTTTGGTTTGAAGTATTAGTTGACTGACTTAATTATGAAATTATGAATTTGTTTAGTTGTGTCTTGCTGCCATTCATAATTTTACTTCTTTCTCGCCTCCGCCCCTTCATTATGGACAGGTGACTGCAGCACCTGGATTATATTGGAGTTGGCTATTGGGGCCGGGTGAGCCTTTTGGATTCAGTCAGCGCAGCCATACAGTTTTTGACCGCTTTTGATTATTGTTGTTTTTTTTTGAGTGGCAAAAAAGGAACGAAATGAGCCGATATGATCTGCCTGTCACGTCATGTTGCGGTAAGAAAATCTAAGTTTGTTTTGATTTTAGAAAATAAAACGTCTTGATCAAGAGGAAAGAAAATTTGCTGATTGCATGGTCACATTAAACAACATCTGACAGATCTGAAGTGAGTCTAACTTGGATGCTTCTGAACCAAGAGCCAAACGCATCTTTATTGGAAAGATTGCGCTATTATTTCGTCAAAAACTTAACTGCATGAGGAACGTCGGCAGCTTGTAGTGAAGTCAAGTGGGGCACACAACAATTCAACTCCAAGAAAATGGCGCAATACATTTATGTGCACGGACTACGGAGCAAATGTTTACCTGACAACCGGAATCATGAATGAATGAAGCGTGTGGATACGCCTACGCACATTGACGTTAATTAAAATGAGAATTCTCCACCAATGCATAAGTGAACTCAAACTGAACGCATCTTTGGAAATAAAATAAATCATCAGTGCTTAAAATTTCAAAAGAGGATTTCATCTGTGTCTTTGTCTGAACAAAGTGGTTTGAACAAATGAAAATGGATGAAGATGTCATGGCAAAAAGTCTTTCTAAACCTCAGTCACCAGAGGACGGTGTTAAGCCACGCACGGAAATGGAAGATGAAACCTGTATGGAACTTCAAAAGGAAAAAAGCGTTATTAAACACACTGCAAAGGGTTTGGAGCTGCTTTTGGCAAACACTCAAAAATCAAGAAACTCAAAATGCAAACAATCCAAAAAGCTAATGGAAACAATGAAAGAGCTCATGCAATCAAATGAAAATGCAACTAGAATAAGAGGTCTTTTGGATGAAATGAACAAACTTTGTGATGAAGCATGTGAATGTCAAAAATCACTGAAGGATTTTCTGCCGGAAAAGGAATTTGAAAAGCAAAATCAATGGCTTAAGCAAAAAATTGACAAAAGTACTGATTTTGGACAGGATGTGCAAATGTTATTATGTGAAATTGGACCAAATGTTAAAAATGGATGTCAAAGGACTTTATCCTCTATTGTTGGACATGGAAAGCAACCCAGTGTTGTAAACTCTGATGACATCGGCCCTAATGACAGTGTTTCAAACGCCCCAACATCAAAGGCTAAATCAAAGTCTCGTGCATCAAGTAATTCAGCCACTTCATATGCTCGCATAAAGGCAGAAGCAGAAAGAGCTGCTATCATAGAACAGGTTGCAGCCCTAACTAAAAAGCATGAGCTTGAGGCACAACAAGAAGAAAAAAAAAAGACAAGAACAACTGGAACTGGAAACAGAACTTGCAGCTGCAATAGCAAAAATCAATGTACTTGAGGCTTTGGGATCAAAACAAGGCTCTGAAGCATCAGATGGAAAGGATGGGATGAATTCATACTTTGAAAATGCTGTTCAGAAGTGGTGAGACCAAAAATTACACAACAAACTGTCAGGGATGAAAATATGCAGTACTCATGGATACAGGACATGCAATTGCAGAAGAAGACTGTGCAACAACACACACCTGTGATAGTAGAAAAATCTGATTCCATGCCTAAACAAAGAAATGAAAACTTACACAACTTGTCTGAAATCATGGAAAAACAAAACAAAATAACAGAGGCTCTTGTAAAACAACAAAATATGTCATTGTTACCATCGCTCACCATACCAGTTTTAAAAGGTGATCCACTGGAATATCAATTTTTCATGAGAGCTTTTGAGCATGGAATTGAGGGGCGCACAGACAATCCCAAAGACAGACTTCACTTTTTGGAGCAATTTACAACTGGCAAACCACAAGAGCTGGTGCGCAGCTGCCAGTATATGCCACCCAGCAGAGGATATGAGGAGGAAAAAAGACTGCTGAAAAAGCACTTTGGAGATGACTATACAGTCGCAACAGCCTACCTAAATAGAGCATTTAACTGGCCAGCTTTAAAGGTGGAAGATGCTGAAGCATTAAAAAGTTTTTCATTATTTCTGAATGGCTGCCTCAATGCTATGACTACTGTGGACTATTTGGAAGAAATGAACCATCCAGCCAACATAAAAACCATAATCTCAAAGCTTCCTTTCAAACTAAAAGAAAAATGGAGATTCAAAGTCTGGGAACTTCAGGACCAAAGTAGAAGAAGAGCTAGATTTTCAGATTTGGTGCAGTTTGTGGATAAGCAGGCTCAAATAGCATCTCACCCAGTATTTGGCAGTTTAAAGGACATAACTCCAACTACAAGAGGTAGCTTGAATATGCAGCAAATGCCAAGGGCTGGCAGGGAGAATAGGAGCAAAAGTGGTTTTGTCACTAGTGTAACACCAGTCACAGAACCCACAACAGAGAGCAATACTTCTCTGGGCACATCTGCTATTAAAGGAGCTAGCAAGCTTTGTTTATTTTGTGATGGGTTCACAAACTTAACTCCTGCTCCAAATTAATGAAGAAAGCCCACAAAGAAAAGCTGGAGTTCCTCAAGAAAAAAGGGGTATGTTTTGGATGTCTGGAGGCTGGGCACATGAGCAAAGTGTGTTCTCAAAGGCTAACATGTCAAGTGTGTTTACTCAAACACCCCACCACTTTGCATATTACCAAGAGTGAGGCAATAACTTCTCACGAAGACAATAAAGAAAAATCTATCATAAGTGGTGTGTTGGAAATAAAGAATAAAGAACAAGGATTGATTGACATGGGGGCTGATGAATCTGAATCCATCCTGGCTATTGTGCCTGTTAAAGTAAAAAATAAAAGAAATAACAAATCCATCATGACATACATCTTCCTGGATCCAGGCAGTACTGATTGCTTTTGTACCAAGGCACTGCTCAAACAGTTACAACTGACTGGAAGGACAAATGACATACTTTTATGCACAATGAATAAAGAGCAAGTTGTTAAAACAGCTACTGTGTCTGATTTGGAAATATGCAGCTTGGACAGCAATGAATACATTGGTTTGCCTGATACTTATATGCAGACAGAAATCCCTGTAAAAAAAGGACAATATTCCTTCAGAGAGGATCTAGAACAATGGCCATATCTGAAAGAGGTTAAACTCCCTAAAATTGATGCTGATATTGGTTTGCTGATTGGCAGCAATGTTCCAAAGGCATTGGAGCCGCGGAAAGTTATAAGCAGCCAAAAAGATGGACCATATGCTGTTAAAACTGCATTGGGTTGGACTGTAAATGGTCCTTTTCGAAAGACAAATGTGATGAAAGATGGAAAACAGATTGTTATGGCTTGTAGAATTTCTGTTGTCAAGCTGTATGAAGTGATGCGACAGCAAATTGAAAAAGACTTCCCAGAGTGTCAACACGAGGAGCGCCTTGAAATGTCACAGGAGGACAGACTGTTCATGGACAGTGTCTCCAAGTCCATTAAGTTGGTAAATGGACATTATAGTATTGGTCTACCACTAAGGAACGATGACACTGTATTTCCAAACAATCGATGTGTAGCTGAACAGAGGATACTTGAAGAGGAAGTTTGCAAAGAACAGCAAATTCTATGAAGAATACAAAGCATTCATGTCGGACATCCTAAACAAAGGTTTTGCTGTTTAATTAACACCTGAAGACAAGGCTAAGACAAGCCAGAGCAGGAAGATTTGGTACATACCACATCATGGTGTATACCACCCCAAAAAACAGAAGCTAAGGGTGGTATTTGATTGTGGTGCTAGCTTTCAGGGTACCTGTTTGAACAACCATCTGCTACAAGGTCCTGACTTGACCAATAGTCTTGTTGGTGTGTTCACTAGATTTCGACAGAAACCTGTTGCTTTCATGGCTGATATTGAAGGGATGTTTCATCAAGTAAGAGTCCCAGAGGAAGACTCTGACCTTTTAAGATTTCTCTGGTGGCCAGATGGAGATTGGAGCAAAGAACTTGAAGTACAAAATGGTTGTCCACATATTTGGAGCTACATCTTCACCAAGTTGTGCAAACCTCGCTCTGCGGCAGTGTGCAAAGGAGAACTTGGTGGACTTCAACTCAGAAACCATCTCTACGGTACTTAGAAACTTCTACGTAGACGATTGTCTCAAATCTGTAGAAAATGACGATGAAGCCCTGACGCTTGCATCAAACCTGAGTACTTTATGTGCCAGAGGAGGTTTTAAGCTGAACAAGTGGATCAGCAAAAGCAAAACACTGATTCTCTGCATAGCTGAGGAGAACCGAGCCAAGGAAATCAGAGACCTGGATTTTGACCAAGATATCTTGCCTGTCGAACGAGCATTAGGTGTACAATGGTGCACTGAGACAGACTCATTTAAATTCAAAATTCAGCTCCAAGACAAGCCACTTACTCATCGTGGGATCATATCAATGGTTAGTTCGATTTTTGACCCACTTGGAATGTTGGCTCCAGTCATCCTTCCTGCCAAACAGATTTTACAAGAACTCTGCCATTTAAAGCTTGGATGGGATGAGAGGATTCCTGAAAGTCTCCATCAAAAATGGTCTAACTGGTTAAGAAACATGAATTTGCTGAAAGACTACAAGGTTAAGAGATGCCTCAAACATTTAAAGACATTTAAAAACTGACATAAAGTGCGGGACATGACAGGTAACAGTGATAAGATAAATATAAAGTATAGACATTACAATAAAAGCAATAAAACAGCAGCAATAGTTTATTACAGGCTCAGGTAGTGCAGGTAAGGTGCAGTCTCTGGTACAGTGTATGTGTGCGTGTGTGTGTGTGTGAGAGGTGTGTGGGTGTGTGTGTGTATGAGAGGTGTGTGTGTGTGGGTGAGAGAGAGAGAGAGAGAGAGAGAGAGAGAGAGAGAGAGGCAGTCCTGTACCTCTTTCCGGAGGGCAGGAGATGGATCAGGTTGTGTGCTGGGTGGGTGTCATCCTTCAAAATTGTGAGGCCTTTGCGGGTGAGGCAGATAGAGTATATGCAACAGATTAGTTTTTAATTTTGTTAACAATCTAAACCTGATATGTTATCAATATGAAAAATTAGATCCCGCTGTGTACTTGTTTAAATAGCACTGTGTTGGAAACAATGCTGCTTTTGATTTTGAAATAAGATTTCTTCACAACAATTGCCCATATCCTGCTAATCTTTGATATTGGACATATGTGGGAATGTTCGTATCGATTGTGAAAATTGAAGTGTTTAGCTTTCTTGAGATAAATGATTAAGATGTTATTATTGGAGGTCAAAAATTTCAAGAATTTTCCAAATAAGTTTGAACCACTGCTCCAATCTGGCCGATATTTTAGGGATTTAATATTTGTAGAACCCTCCGCCGATCTACCAAGTTTGAAGTATGTGGCTTTATTACTTTTAGAGATAATTGGAGTCAAAGATGCTATTAGAGGCCAGTAATGCAAAAACTACATGGATTTTCCAAATAAGTTTCCTCTAGAACCACTGCTCCAATCTGGCCGATATTTTAGGGATTGAATATTTGTAGGACCATCCACAGTTCTACCAAGTTTGAATTGTGTGGCTTTATGACTTTTAGAGATAATTGGAGTCAAAGATGCTATTAGAGGCTAAAATGTCAATTTTTTCATGTATTACCCAACTTCAAATGACGATTACTCACTAACTGCAGGATGCCCGCTTGTGGAACTTTTTTCAAAGAAGTTGAACTATTTTACTTCATAAAAAACATTATAAAAAGTATTACCCAAGATGCTGGAATGGAACTCAGTTTCTAGCCACTTTCTGAGAGCTAGCCCATGGCCTATAAAACTGGTAATTGGTTCCACAGGAGAGGAGCCTGATAACTAAAAGATCTGCCTCCCGTTCTACTTTTAGAAATTCTAGGAACCACTAGTAAACCTGCAGATTGAGAGGAAAGTGCTTTTTTAGGAACATAAGGAACAATCATATCTCTGATATAAGATGGAGCTTGGCCATTTAAGGCTTTTTAAGTGAGTTTTATAAGTTTTAATTGTATTCTGGATTTAACAGGAAGCCAATGAAGAGAAGATAGGATAGGAGTCTTACAATCTGAACAGACCTTGGCACCGTGCTATGATGTAATTGGCCTACTAATCCGGCCTTCAGAGGATGCAGCCCTGAATTCAAACTCAGTGCTAGTCTTCAGGACAAAAACTATTTTTAGTTTTAGTAAGATTTTAGTCATTACAATATGAGAGTTTTAGTCTGTTTAGTCTTCTAAATCTGATGTTTTAGTAAATTTTTTTATCAGTTTATGTTGCAAAAAAATGTACAACTTAAAATAACAACCAGATTATTTACCAGACTGAGAGGCCCTGCCTAGATGTTACAGTTGCTGGATATAGAATGCTGCCATGCAGTTCATCATTGCTATCAGGCAGAAAACCTTGATTTATAGAATTCAAATAAACTTTTTCTTATTAATTAATGCCCTACTTTATACAAAAGTCTGTCACTCAAGTTGTGAAAATATCAGATCTAGTTCAAAGATCATATTGTTTATTATAGCAGACAGATAAGCTAACCAAATATACAATAAAGTAATGATTTTTGTCAAAAAACAGGACAGATGGACCCAGAATTCAAGGTGAGACACCCAGTAGGAAAGTTCAAAACATTTATGAAAACAGAAACAGACAGAACAGAAATGCACTGGTGTGGAACTGTGACCGCAGCGACTGCAGGTACAGGGCGCAACCCATCACTGACTCTAGTTTAACATTACAGTCCACTCAGGAACACATTGCGAAGGCAGGTTCAGAGTCCCGTGCATCGAGCATCCAGCTCAGACAGACAAGGTTCAGGCGGGCAGATCAGGCAGGGAAAGACAGGGCAAGTGAGTGAGAAGGAAAGGAATCAGGAAAACAGAACCCACAGGGAAACGCTGAAACGCTCTCACCACTGGTTACGGAATAAAAGTAGCCTGAAGACACTGGGTTGAGAATGGACTATTGGAACATGGACCTTGGCCATAACTAAAATTGACAAACCTGACTGCAGAAGTAGAAATGAGACCCGGATTAAACAAACAGAAAACAAACAAGAAAATTATCAGGGAAACTGGCAGGTGGGTGAGATGAGTGATAATTAGGAGCTGGAAAGAGTTAAGCAGGTGAAAGGCATAAGTAATTAAGGCATGCTATCACAGCAGATCAGGACAGTTTTAGACATACGTTTCCATCCCAAAGCAAATACTTCCTGATCTACCGTGAAGTATACATAACACACTGATCTATAAAATCTTCATTGCACCCAAAAAGCATAGACCAAAAGCATTCTTCTTTCTACGTTGGCAATTTTTGCTTTATTTCTTCAGTTTGTTACCACTGCTCAGGGGTTAAAATAGATTTAAATTCACAGAGTTTTGATATAAGAAAATACAAATAACCTACATAATTGCCTAGTAATGTCATGCCAACCCTGACCTAAATTGAATGAATATATCACATTGTGTGGAGGTTTATTAGGGCCAAAATGCAGAGATGAGTTTGCAGATTTAATAAGTTTTCACAGGCAACTGAGGCAAAAATCCAAAAAGCAAAAACCCCTCCTCCTCCCTTTTGTAAATAAAACAAAGGACCAACTTCTGGAAGTTTCCAGTCTTTGCACAGTCAGGTCAGGCATAGACCAAACAGCATAGAGGGAAGCTGTAAACTCAGCAGGGAATGCCTCCACGTCACTCAGAGTTTAAAGGAATAGTACACCCAAAACATGATTAGCCTTCATTTTCTACTCACCCCCATGCTGAACAACACTCTGGAGTACTTTTTTGATATCTCAAATGCATCTGGAGATCTGGGAGGCTTCTTGCTGTCTGCTGACATTCAAATAATGGAGGTCTATGGTGCCCGAGACAGAAAGGTCCATAAAAGTCCACAAAAACGTGTCAATATTCCTCCATACTGCTCGTCCAATGTATTCCAAGTGTCCTGAGTGGGTAGCATCCAGAATTTACTCGCAACTAAGTCATTTAGAATGTTTTTAGAGCATAATCAGTAGTGTATAGGATTTCCTGAAAGCGCGCACATACGCGTTCACGACGCTACGGAAGCCGGCAGACCAAACCAGCGCATTCAGCTCGGCAAAGAACTCATGCTCTTCCTGAACACTGAAGTCCTCAGACATTTTTCTTTCGTTGTTTCTTTCTTTGCACAGGTAAACAGCACATTTCTTCTTCTACGCTTGCATTATTGGCAGAGCAGACGCTGAATGCGCACTTTCATCTGGTTTGGTGTGCCGGCTTCCATAGCGTCGTGAACGCGCATGTGCGCGCTTTCAGGAAATCCTATACACTACTGTTTATGCTCTAAAAACATTCTAAATGACTTCGTTTCGAGTAAATTCTGGATGCTACCCACTCAGGACACTTGGAATACATTGGACGAGCAGTATGGAGGAATATTGACACGTTTTTTGTGGACTTTTATGGACCTTTCTGTCTCGGGCACCATGGACCTCCATTATTTGAATGTCAGCAGACAGCAAGAAGCCTCCCAGATCTCCAGATGCATTTGAGATATCAAAAAAGTACTCCAGAGTGTTGTTCAGCATGGGGGTGAGTAGAAAATGAAGGCTAATCATGTTTTGGGTGTACTATTCCTTTAAAATCTGAGCACAGAAGAAAGTCTTCCTCTTTTTCCCTGGGCCTGACCGCCTGATAGGAGAGGAACATTTCACATGGAATGCCCCACGACAGCTATCTGAAAGTAGCTTTTGTTTTCCTGCTTCAAAAGTCACGGACAGCAAATGTATCATCGTGCCTAGTGCCCCGCTGAGTTGGGTGAGAAAGAACAGTCTTGGTCTGCGTGCTGTGTGTAAAATTCCCCACTTTCGAGGACCAGTGCTGCAGATTATTGAGATGGTGTGTCTGCGAAGGGACGACCTCGTTCGATAGCCGTAACTTCCTTGATTTAAAAGCCCATCAGATTCCTCTGCTATTGCATCACACTGAGCTATGATTCTTCTGAAAATCGACCAGGTCTTAGACAGACATGCTGCTTATCCCCCCTGCTTCCCCCACCTGGACTGCAAGTAGTCTCACAGTAAAACCTTCCATTTGATGCTTTAATGATGTGCTAAGCTTGGTCAAGAGACAGGAATAGATTGAAATATAATGCTGATGTTTAAGCTGTACTGGTTATAAGAGCTCTGGTTTAATGGTTGAAATAAGTGTGATGTGAATGGCTGCTAGTGATTCCCTTTCTTCTTTTTCCTTCTGTCCTGCTTTTTTATCTTCCTGCCATTGTACAGAGAATCTGCCTAGGTGTAACTGTGCGTGATCACATGGTTGAGGGTTGCCACTTATTGTCTGAGCTGGTAGTTGACCAACTTCCTCTGCAATAGGAGGGGCCAATTATTGAGATAACAAGCTAAGATACAATGAACTGTATAGTTTAACTGTATATTTCATCTGTATAGGTCACATGATAGAAGAAGTCATTTTGGTGACTCATAACCTCCAGTAGATCCCAGTGTTGCTCCCCCCTCCCTTTTATCATATGAAAAGGGGGGTCACACACACACACACACACACACATGTATTTACGTTGTTTTAACTGCACTATTGTTATCATCATATCAGCTGCTTTCCTAAATGGACACTATTGAATGTATTAACATCTGGTTTATCTTGGACAGTCTCAGAAGCCAGGTAAACCGAGTCTTAGGATTTTTGTTCTCTTTCTGTTAAAACTGGTCATTTAGTCTACCTCGTGTTTATTTTTTAATAGTGTGTAGTGTTTTGCATAGATGTTCGATTTCTGTAATCCTGATTTATTAGAATAAAGACATCACTGTTTAACTTGCAGTCGTTTGTGCTTCAAAAATGAATGGTTTATCACTCAGGCTAGATCCACCGTTCTTTTGGTGACAGTTTGAAGAAACAGAGATAAATGGCTATTTGATTGATAATTAATAGCTCTGCTGATAACCTAGCCTAAGTCACTAAATTGCTGGGAATAGCTGGATTATAATAGCCGGACCAGAAGCCACCCGGAGGTGAAAGGCCTAGAAACCCTAGTAAGTGAGCAGATTAGAGCTATAGTTATTCAACTAAGAACACCAAATTGATCATACCTCGGATTTTGAATAAGTGAAATAATTTACTACTGTTCTAGTTAATCATTTATTCATAATCTACAGGATAAGTTATTTCATAACTTAAATAACAAGAAACCAGCACTGAGAGAAGGCTGTGCTGCTCTTTCAAGTCAAGCACTCTGATGACACTGATGAGCTCCATCTGTGTAGAATACCCAGGTTCTCCTTAAAATTCCTCTCTTGAAGATATGCAAAACTAACACACATACATACATACACACACACACGGGAACCATGACAGAATATTCTAAAACATAAAATATTTCAAGGAAACAGAGAAAATGTTTCAATGACACACAAGGAAACATTTACATAATATTTAAATAGAAACAAAAACTGTGACAAAGAAATATTCAAAGATATATGTACCCTTTAACCTGGCAAAAAAACAGCATGCAATAAAATATTTGCTTTGGATATAATTTAGGGATCATTTTTGTGAGCTGCGAGAAATAAAATCTTGATAGTTAGACAAAGAGATTTTTTATGCTTGGCAGAGGATGATCAGCCACATATAGCTGACCCTGATTCCACCCTCCTCCTTCCCATTCTGCACCTTTGCCACAAGCTCTATCTGTCCCCCTCTTCACGCTGCTGCTGCCTTGTCCCATCAGATAATTCCTCTGGTTTTACCAATTTTTTTCTCTCCACTATCACATCACGCTTGCTCATCATGGAGGTTCATATAAAGCTGTGTCTTATTTCAGGTGGCATCCTTCTTCATTCTTTCCCCGTTCCACCACCAGTTTCATCCTTGGTGAATTCATCTTGTTGTCATTCATCAGCTCATGCATATAATCAAACTACATTTCGGTGTTGATGTTTCCCTCCAGGTCTGAGCATTAATGATTTACATGTTGTATTAATAAAACTCTTCTGATTGCCTTCTTTCTTTGTAAGTTCTTCAGGTCATATTGCCATATATAATCCATACTGACTTTGTAGGTCAGGGTGTCAACTACAGTAACAAGCTAAATGGTTCAAGAATCTCATTTAAATTAGGTACGCATTTTAAAATATTTTTTGAGATATTTTTCTTGAGGAGTGAATGTTATTTGATTTTATTTCTACTAACATAATAAAAGTAGAATATAATTAGGGGGACAGTAATGCCCAGTTCAAGGTGAAGCCACACAGTAACTGATAATATTTGTACTAAAGGCTGCTCTCCATTAAACTGACAATAGCCAGATTGATATGTGTAGAACTGAGTTCGTTATCAATCTGGGATGGCTGCCATTCTCTCTGTCTGTGAAAAGGAGGCATGTTTAGTACAATATTTCAAGCTTATTGGGTGACATGCCAGCTGGTACCCACTTTCCATAATCCGCTTTCATCCAATCGTAGCAGCTAATCATGCAGCTTCTTGAGTGTTTTCACAACTTGCAGAATAAGCTGATAAATCAAACTTTTTCCAAATCCTGTGGGAAGAAAAGTACAGACATCTTTCCCATCTACAAATGAACAAACTGCATCTCATTGCTCTTATTTTAAACAAGAAATTGTCGCTACTTTAGCTAAAACTGAGTTATGTTTGTTATGCCCCGTCATTTCTGCATGTTCCATTTAAAAAAAATGCTGCTGGCATGTCATAGGTATGACCCGCTGGTTTTTCGGAGATGGACATATTAGCGGGAGTCCTTGAAAATGGATTTGTTCTGAGACTGAAAACTCAGACAATCTAGCTTGAGGTGCAAGGTTAGCTCTCCTTACTCAATCATGCTTTTTATTGAGTTGTTCATATCTCTGCTAGCTAATCTTGTAGTATATCCCCAAAAATACTTTAAATTTGCAATCTTTTCTTTTCTCAACACATTGTAAATCCAAAATTACAGCAACCAGTAAAAAGTTTCATCAGTTTTGTAATGATGTTTTATTTTATAAAAGATCAGCTCATGATATTTTAGAAGAGCAATTTCAACATCTTACTCAACAACCTATTCAGAAATGTCAATTTTACCCAGCAGGGTGATTGCTTAAGAGTTATCATTCTAAAAATAATATAATTTTAAATACCACCATTGCAATTTAGAAATACTAAATTTAACTGAACAAAATTTTCTCAGGACTTTCTTTTCTCTAAGCTAAAAAAGATACAGATGATGACATAATATATGTAGCTAGAGAAATTTAAAGTCAACAGTAGGCCAGATTTTAGAAAGCCATTTTGGAATAAACACAAAAACAAAAAACAGCCTGAATGATATTTGCACATAGAACTGAACAGAGTTGTTACTTAACATAGTGTCATACAAGTGTTTAAAGATATCTTCTGTGCTCAATATATCAGTTTATTAGTTCATAGGAGCTCAATTAAGAAAAAATTCACAAAAATTCCCATCCCTTTTTATGGTAAAGTCAAAGTTCAAAATATGATAAAGACAAAACATTTTTATTGGAGTGTTGGTGAATTATCAGTTTGGAAATTATATGTACACTGTTGACTGAACGTGACCCTCTGCTGATATAATAAAGCAAAAAGGAAGCCAGAAGAAATAAAAGAAAAAAAATATCTTTCATTTCCTTCAATGTCATATCATCATTCACCACATCACAAAAAAGTTACTGTACATCTTTAAAACAAACCTGTAGATCTGGTATTATCTACAAGTTAATTAGTTTATTTTCTTCTGTTAAACTAAATCAGACTTATCAGTGTAATGTCCGGGATATCTTTGAGAAGAAGAAACTAAAGAGAGAGGGTTTTTCTAGTAAATAGATTTGAGTCAAGCCCATAGATTCAAGATTCATGAGTTCAGTGAAAATATCTAAGGAGTGGTGACTAATGAGTTGATGCCTAACCAAAGGGTTTGAGGAAGAAAGCTCCCTGGCTGATCCCATCAAGATAACAGACAATGGAAGGAGATGCTCCAAAGAAACCAGGGAGTAGATGAGACTTGTTTTGACTCTAACAGATTCACATGAGCTCTTGGCCCTATCCACCTTCTGCTTTGCTTCAAAAATGTTCGATTTGAAAGATACCAGAACTTTTTGCCTGGCCATAATCTGTTTCTCAAATCTGGTTGTGAAGTTGCCAGCTGGCTCTGTAGTTTGTTGTGTGATGTATCTATAAGTGACATCAAGCTGCACACAGTAAAGCTCAGCAGACATGAGAGATTTTTGCAAATCATCAAGAGCCTGACTGAGGCACTCAGGGTCCTGACTCCTGTTCTGCTGGGTTAAAGATGCAAAAGCACGATTGTAAAATGCAACTGCTGCCCAACACGGGTCTTTGTTTATGGCTTTAGTGTACATGTCAATACCTTCTGAAAGCTTTCCTGTGTTTTGGAGCTCACTGCCATGGGCAGTGTAGTAGTGAACGTTGGATGAGGGCGGTTCTCTCTGCTTCAGTTCTTTAACTGACCTGATCAGGTCTGTATTTAACATGTTTTTTAATCTTACAACAGGACCTTCCTCAGTATATTTTGTAAGGAGCCACATTCCCCAAAACTCGTGGAGTTCAGACACATCTGATTTAGCTGGCTTGTTGTTGTTGCTTTTGTAGAGAAGATCCAGTGTTTCCAGATACTGACTGAAAAGCTCTTCTTTCCTCATTAATTTGGGAAGTTCAGACTCCACAAAGCCAGCAAGTTGCTCAGCTACTGAAGCATCTCTGAACTCTTTAACCATCATCATATCTGAGTTTGAGTTTTCAGTCAATATACGATACAGTAGTGAGGAAATCTCTTGACCTTCTTCCCTGGTGTTCCTCCTCTGATAATTCCTCAAGTGAATCAGAAACAGCTTTTGAAACGATGCAGAAACATCTACAATATTTTCCATGAAAGACAAAAGGTTTTGTGTTGCTATTAGCACTTGTAGGGGCTCTAAGAGATGGCTAAAACAGACAATCATCTGAGCAGTCCCTGGAGATCCTTGTTGAGCAGCATGTCCAAAGGTTTGAGCCTCTACACGAGCATTCTCAGGCAGGAAAGTTTGCACAACAAACAAACCTCCAGCTGCCTTAACTGAGTCAGAAACCTGAAGGTCTGTTTGGTTTACGTTGGTAGCTATGATGACATCTCCAGCTTCCAGCTTCTTGCAAAAAATTGCACGGTTTTCCCTGTCTGTACTTATGTAAAGTATTGTGTTTTGGACTCTACCACTAAAGATTCGGTAGAGTACCTTTGCTAGTTTGATGGTTTCACAAACCACCAGCACAGCTCTTGGAGACCTGTGAGGTGTAGGCTTGACTTGTTCTGCAACCACTTCACAGATTTTCTCAATCCATTTTCTTTCACCCCTCATAATAACTCCTTGACATTCAAATAGCTTTCTGCGCTTGAATGTAGGGATCTGGCAGGTTTTGATGCCATTAAAGATTCTTCTTATAGTCCCAATCTCTGAATGTTGCCCAAGAGTCCCAGAAAGTCCATATATCTGACTTTTGAAGTTTTGAAGCAAACCGACATTGGATATGTAGTTGGTGATGATGGTCATATCACTGAGCTTTGACTGATGTTTCATCTCTAGAAACTGCTGTAGACCATCACCCCATTTCATGCAGTCTTCAACTACATCTGAAGAGCTGTAGTTCAACAGCCTAACTCCATGGCCATCTAATACATATTCATGATCTATTTCCATGGTTTGTGCATGAAATGCATTTTCAATCCAAACTTTTAGTTTAGATTCAACCAGCTCTGAGAGGAAACCTGGGATGTAGCAGCTGCCTTCTCTCTTGTTCAGCTCACATGGTGTGAAATGTAGATTACGCCTTACTTCTTCTTCTGTAGCTTTCAGAACACTGTTTGTATCAGTATACATATACTGACAGAAGCCACCATTCAAAAGTAGAGATACTTGTCTTTGACCAATTTCTCCTGGGGGTCTTCTGTTCAGCTCGTCTATGGAGCCATCGGCTTCTCTGATGTGCAGAGCAAACCAACATGATGGGAATCTTACCTCCACTGTTCTAAAGAACTCTACCAGCTGCTCTGATGCAATATTTGCAGTTTTCTCACTTAAAAGACTTGGGTTCCTTTGTATTTCTTTGACTGTTCCTTTTGCCAGTATACCTGTGTCTTCAGCTATTTGAAGAACCATTAAATCATCAAATCCCTCCTGATTGATCTGTTCTAATACAACTTGATGAAAGGGGTATTTTGGCCCAACAATTTTACCTGATTCTAACTTACTGTACTGGTTAGCAGTGGCCCATATTAATGCCAGCAGGGGGTTGAGATGCTGCAGAGCAGGCATGTCACTGCCTAAGTGGACTACATGACGGCCCTTATCCAGCATCAATGAATCAACCTCATCTACGATTGCGCACTGGAAAGTCCTCCTGCTTAATATGTCGATCCTATTAAAATGGTGCTGCAGCCAATCTCCAGCAAATGTGCGAGCAGTTCCATAAACAACCTGGCTCTCATAGCACTTTTTTAAGTCTTTTCCATGTTTGTTGATGTTACAGTCCACACTGATCTTTAGAATATCATAAAATGTCTTCCATTTTCTTAAGTCTCTCTCTGCTAAAACTGATGAACTTGACATAATGACAACTTTTTCTCCTCTCATAGCCCTAAAGGCTGCAAACATGGCTGCAATGCAGGACTTCCCTTCTCTGGTGCCAACCTGTAGCAGACGCCCTGTTGTGGAAAGAGCCATGAGACACCAGCTCACCATCTGATTCAGTCGTGGTTTGAAGTGAGTTTTTTCTGCCGCTTTACAAATAATTAGCAAATCTCTTTTCAAGCCACTCAACTGAGATCCTGAAATGTGAGACCTTAGAGCTGCTTCAACTGATGAAACAATATCTCTGACCTCAGCTAACAGCTCATCATTAACTTGATTTAATTCTCCATCTCTGATTTCTTCAAGAATCTCATCCAGCGTTTTGTCTTCATCATGAGCCAAACATCCTTTGAGTGCTTCATTGGTCATTGCTGTGTTTCGAACCAACTCCAGAAGTGTTTTTCCTGATTCAGATCTCCAAGTTGGTGTGATGTAGTTAATCTGAATGCAATGCAACATTTGGAGCATCCATGTGAGGAGATGTGACCTGTCATTTCTATACACCAACTCAAATCGCTGTAAAAGAGCATCAAAAAGGACAGAGACGCCTTCAGGACTCCACATCATATTTTGGACCATTTCTTGCAGAAGCTTGAGGAGAATTCTTTCTCTTTCATTTGGAGAAAATAAATGATGAGCAATTAAAGAAGGTAGAAGCCGGCCAAACACTGTGGGACCTGGGTTCAGTCCTTCCATTTTGCATAAGTGTCGAGTCTGGTTAAAACAGAACAACAACATGGTTTAAAGAGTTTTTCCCGGAAAAACTTCAAAGCAATAAAAAAAAAGATAAAACAGTTATAGAACAAGAGAAAAAAAAAATCTAGCATTTATTTTTTACTACATGGTAAAAAATAAATACTATTCTGAAGCTCAAACAGTAACACATGAAGCAACTATATATTACTGTATAAGCAATAGTGGGGTAATTACATGAAATCTGGCAATAGAAGAATACTCACTTGATATGAAAATGAAGATACTAGTGGAGATGTTTACCTTTAGGGCAGCTCAGAAAATCTAACGACAATGGGTTATCTTCTCCCTTTTATGATCTTTGAGTTTGTTTCACTTTCAGCATATGAGTTAAAATTACCCCAAACAATTTCCTCTTTTCTGACATGACGTTTAAGTGTTGGGTTGTCCTTACAAGAAACCTTGAAAGGATTTATAATAACTGTCCTCTCTGTATACTCCATTAACCACAAAGATAAAATTTCCATTTAGATGGACACTTCTTTCAAATATGGCAGATTTAGATCTAACTTTTTTCTTATCTAATTATTTGTTGTTGTTTTTAAAGGCGGAGGTGTATTTTAGAAATATGATTTAAAAAAAAGTATCACAAAATATTGAACTAACAATAAATTTTATCTGAACAAAATACTTAATAGTTTTAACTAATGAATCAGATTAGTCTTTACTTGACACACGTTTTTGTCAAACTATTGGAAAAATGGATAAAGGAGGGGAAGACATGCAGCAAAGGTCTCAGAAACAGGATTTGAACCCAGAACGGCTGCATCAAAGACTAAGGCCTACATCTAATGATTGAATGCTCTACCGCGGCACCACTCAAGTGATTCTCAGTTAGAATTAAAGAAGTTAAGTTTTTTTCATGTCAGAAAACCAGGGAACAATGTATAGAAACACTTTATTCTAAACTGTACCATTAAAATCCTTTCTGCAAATCTACAAGCTTGAAGTTAGCCAGAAGAATGCCAAATGACATGGCAAATGACCACTAGTTGAACTGAAACAGGAACAGCAGAACAAATTCTGTTAAAGGAAAGAAAAAGTTTCCTCAGCCACTGCCAAAACTGTCCCAGTCATATGAGTGACCAAATGGGAAACTCACTGAGAAAGTGCAACTAGAGTCTTAGTCATCATTGCATGTTTATTTAATTTTATTTACATACAAGTATTAAAAAATTACACCTACCATCTCTAATCCACCTCTTAATAGGTACAACTAGTGAGCATTTTTTTCCAAAATTGATGTATTGCAGCACATATTAAAATGATGGTTGCACAACTGCAGAACATCTCCAAACCTGTAGATTTTGTTGGAAGCAGACCATGAAAGTAACAACAGAACAAGGAACTGGATCACCAATACCATAGTGAGGTAACCAGGGCTCACGTGCTCTACTAAAAGAGTCCTGCAAATTAGTAAAGAGGTATGGATGCTAATGATCCCTTTAAGCTTTGCAATTGCTCAATGCTCGCCATTCTATGTGCACAAGAAAGTCTCGGCAGCACATAAAAATAAGATTCAACATAATCTTTAGATCACTTAGAGCAATACATTTTTTTTTTTATTTTATCTCTGCATCGTCTCTTTTACAAATTAGAACCAACAATGAAAATACAAGAAAAAACTGGGTCCAATGTACACAGACCGGACTTTTGTTACATAATATGGAGTAACGGAGAAACTTTTAGTTTGCCATACCACATTAAATATAATATTGATTTTTTTTAAATGACAAAGAATACACTTATCTTTATTTTATTTTATTTGGGCTCTTCTGATTGAATTGTATCTGTAAAGTGCCTTGGGATTACATGTGTTGTGAATTTGCGCTATATAAACAAACTGAAATGAATTGAACTATAGCATTTTAGCCTGTACGACGCTGGATGTGCAAGCAGGCTTTGTTGAATAAACAAAATGTAGCTGTTTTGGCACATGATCTATCTGCTCTTCAACGCCATTTTCAAATATCACTATCAAATCAGTTTTGTAATAAAAACAATACATTTAATAGTTGTATTTGAAACAATATGTTTAATAAAATGTTGTTTTCCTTTAAAAAAGTTTAAAGAAGGTCTTTATTAGGCATACCTCAAAGCTTACAGAACCTAAGGAATCTCCTGCCAGCATATTTGTGCTAGATAACACAGCTTCAGGAGTGAGTTGAGGCTCTAACGGGTCGAGTTTTAGATGCAGACTGACATACTGTTGACCTGCTGAAAACATTATTCCCATTGTGTTATTATTTTATAATTACTATTATGTTTTAAACATGAAATTAGTTTCTACAGAATAATTTATCACTGTATGAGCCGGTACCCAGAACCCAATTTTAGTTTTATTATTGGTGGTAACTACAATTGAAAAAAAAAACAGTATTTTGTCTGTGTGAGTCGGGCGCCAACCTCCATCAGCCTTTCAGGGCTGAAAGTCCTGAGTCTGCAGGTGATTTCACATTCATATGTACGAAAGCACAACTTGACAATAAAGGGTTTCTGATTTTGATTAAATAAAAACCACAGATTGGTGATTGCGACATGACAACATGTTTTGGATTTTTCTTTTTTTTACAGACAGGAAACCGCAGTTTCCAATGTTGTGTCTGTTTTGTGTTTTTGGTCATGTGAGTACCTCAGCCAAACTGACGTTTAATTTTTTTATTTTCTCAGAAAACAGGAAATCATCTTCATTAAAAGGCAAAAAAATAAAATATAAAACACATTCTGTCATGTCCAAACTGAACAAGTTTGGTATGCGGATAAGTTGTTGCTGAATTCATATAAAAACATGGCAAATACTTGCAAAGTAATCATACATCTACTGTTTCATGTTTCATCAAATTACAACCACAAACTTCATATCTAGCCTCTTTTACTCTCACACATTAAAGAGAATAGACCCTGGGAGCTAGCAAAGGAGGTATTTTGGTTAGTTGGTCAATTACCGTAATTTTCGGACTATAAGCTGCGACTTTTTCCCCTTTTTTCGACCTTGCGGCTTATATAACAATGCGGGTTATCTATGGACTTTATAGCTAATGGCAACTAGGGTAATACCTAAATCTATGGATTTTATCATCCACCATGTTGACGTCACATTTGCTTCAACACACAAGTACAGTAGCCGCGCGCGCGGGAATGCGGAGGTCCTCCGGAAGCAGACTTCTACCGCAGGTGGTACGAGACAGAACGACAGCGAGAAAGATGGACATTGCGAGCGCAAGACAGTTTGTGTGACACCCACATTAATAATGTGGGTGTCACAAGCATCATATGCATTTCTACCGGTACATTTGTTTTCCATAATATGGAAAACAAACGTACCGGTAGAAATGCATATGATGCTTCCTCAAACAGTTGCCTCTTTCCCGACAATCCTCTCTGTGCACGAACCATATGGTAATTAAACATAAAAAACCTGCGGCTTATAATTCGGTGCAGCTTGTATATGTACAAATCATGCAATTTAGCTTCTGCGGCTTATATTCAGGTGCGGCTAATAGTCCGAGAATTACAGTAACTTTGTGCCGTGCACAAAAAACACTATGTAGGGTACAGTTTTTGTGCACATAACCCTGAACATAGCAGCATCATGCTTGTTAGGTTTAACTTTGGAAGAGCTCAAGTAAAAGTCATTAAATGTCCCTAACGGGGGACTTATTTTACAGCCAGCTCTTCAAAGAAAATGGTTTTATGAGTTTTAACTGAATATTAATGCTGAATCAACAGATTAAACAAGCATTGTGGGTCTGAGGAAACTGATACAGTGGACTGGCTCCATCTACCTCGTGCCGGCCATATTATAGAGGCCACGGTGTGAACTTTAACGTTTCTTTAATGTCAGCTGGACTCATCCAGACCAAACCCCCTGGGGCCATCTAATCTCACCCATTCTCTTTCAGCCTCATCACACTTTAATGCATTCCTGCATCATTGTTCATTTTTCACCGTAAAACAAAAGGAAAACTGCATTTAACATCCCTTTTTCAAGGTTTATTCACATTTATCTGATGCTATTTTAAAGGACACTTTCACTGCATTAAGCCTTAACACTTGAACATTCCTCAGAGACTCTTGAACGGACTCTTAAAACCACTTTTCCAATTTTATTTGAATTTTGTGCCTATTCTCAGTAGTGTTTAGTATCTTGATTGTTATTAGATATTATAAAAATGTGTGATTGTTGTCTAATAAAGGTACTGTTGCATTTTAACTTGTGGCTTTTTGTGTTTATTTTATGCAGTAAACGATTTATCCCTCAGGCTGGATTCACTCTTCTTTGAGTAGCATCTGAATGAACAGAGACGTTTATTTGATTGCTGATAGCATAGCCTAAATTACTAAATTGGTGAAAGACAGCTGCATTTTATAAAGCCCATTCAGGAGTCTAACCATTTATGTAAGAGAAAAAGAATCCTGATCAGTAGGCAAATTAAAGTTATAATCATTCAACTGATAATTAATTTTATCCTTGATTTGAATTACCTATTAATTAACTACAGCTTCCAGATGTGTTTTTTTTTTTTCCAGTTTATGTATTGGTATTTACTATTTAATATATTTAAAATCTTCTGCAGAACACATGGCAGGGTCCGCCTGTGTGTGACAGTTGTCCTTTGTATCTCTGCTTCTTTTTTTGTTGTGAGGGATTGCCTTCCAGTCAATGAGTCGATGCAGCTGATCAGCTGGTTTTGCTTAGGGCCCTATCACACCATGCCAATTTAGCAAGGGTATGCCCAGTGTCCCAGAATCTCCTAAAACGCTGGCATACGCTGAACTTTCTATGTATTTATAGACAGACAGACAGACAGACAGACAGACAGACAGACAGATTGCAGTCTCAGCAGAATAAGCATCCGAATAAGCATCATGTTTACTAGGAAGTTTGTCGGTCGTGAACCAGGGATCAATTCTGGAGGAGAAGTTACTCATAGGTTTCAGATAAGCTGGACGCCATGATTTATGAGTAACTTAGACTTAACATATGTCAACTTATGCCCCACATATGGCATACGCTGGCATACGTCTCAAAGTACTCGCTGCATTAAAGGCTGTGATTCAAAGAACACCTTAAGTGTTTGATTCCTCCTGCTGCTAGGCCAGTCACAAGTTTTTTTCTTCTTGTGTTGCTGAATATTGCGGCATGTGAGGAGTACTGCACAGTTAATGTTGTTTTGTTTTTGGGTGTCTTATTTTTGACTTGTCCCGTTGGCAGCTTTTCAGTTGAGCCAGAGTCACATCTGCGTTTGTCTGGGTGTCCCTTATTCTGATACTCCCAGTGTTGTGTGAATTACAAAAGTGTTAAATGGTTCCTTTACTTCTTTCTGAAAGCCTAATTTATTTGTTTATACTATTTACAAGCAAGCAGACTCTATGTAGATATTTGTAGTTTTGTGTATCAAGGTCGGCAGCCATAACGCAGGTCCGGTTTCTTGCTCTGCGAGGGGAGGGAGGAGCAGGGAGTCACTGCGTGCTGTATGAGCACTTACCTCTGTGATGTGTTGTTGAACAAGTAGATGGTGCTGTTAGATCACCTAAGCTGCTGAATATAGAGATCATGACTGAAAGGGATAACTATGATTTATAGCATTTTTGTATGGTTGTTAACAGAACTCAAATACTTGATGTTTGAATATATTGTTTATTGTTGTTGTTTTTTTCAGAAATAATAAAGTGAACAGCTAGTGAAGCCTGTTATGACAAAGGCTTAAGATACAAAACTTTGAACCAGTCTGACTGTATGATCTGGTTAAATTATCTCTTTAAAGTACCTTATGACGTGATGTGTTGTGAAATGTTGCTATATATAAGCTGAATTGGATTTAGCTAGGTTCATAAGCCAATATTAGCTAAAGAAGCTAACTTGGCAAACTCTGTAGCGCTTTAGTTCATAAAAAAAAAAATCTATGCCAAAATGTGAATGAATTGCATAATTTTATTGATTATAATTTTTGTTTCTTTCTTTGGGTATAAATATTTGCTTATTTTAATTGAACTTCATTCGTTTAGTAGTTTTTAACTAAAATAAGTTTCACTTGGAATAATGATTTTTGTTAATACATTCTTAGAATTTGCAAGGTAGTTTTTGAGACTTCATTCAATATGCGTGTGTAGAGTTACATTTTGAACATGATATGAGCTCACCTTTTTTACAAAAGAAGAGCTGTGACACAAAGCAATGTGACAGACATTTTTCTGGCAACGCCACAGGCACAATTTTTTGATTCCAGCAACACACAAGCAACTTTACACCCGATATCGAACATTCAAAATGGAAAACCTGAGCATTTGTGTATTGTCACTTTTGGACAACCACGCAGTGACTGAATGTGGCTGTTATGTAAGGTGAAGGAGTGCTGCAGATAACTAGCATCTTTCAATTTAAACTAGAAAGCACAACACGTGCTCTGTTCGAAAACCTAGGGCGGTTCCTTAGAAGGCCAGATTACGTCATAGCGCGGCGCCGAGGTCTGGTCGGATTCCAAGAGTCCTCGTTATGCGGCCTTAAAATGCGTCCTTCTTTTTGCCCGATTTGAAGGACGGGTCCGATGTATCCTCGGTATCCTTGGATATCCCAGGATTCATTGCGAGACCAAGCAAGCCGGCTGTTCAGAGGAAAGGTTACTTGGCGCTGAACAGTGGTGAAAATTGGAAGTTCAGTTTATTATAATCCAGTCTGTGAATAGTTACGTCTGAAATGAATGACAATAGTTGTTTTAATGGTTATTGAGTCAGATATGTGGTGGTAATGTTTGGTTTATCTAAAGGTTTTTATCCATTACTGTGTAAATGGGTTTGGCTGTAATTTAAGGACAGATTCTAATATATCTGCAGAGTGGGGACTATAAATCTGATAGGAGTTTTATCTTTTTATTGCTGTCTTGCACAATATGCTTAACTAAGTATTTTTTGTTGTTGAATATTAGGGATTTTGCAGATATATTTTTTATACATACATTGTTTACATGTACTTATATATTTCTAGCCCTTTTATAATATAGAAAATCCCTTTATTGTCCCACAATGGGCAAATTTACAGCGGCAGAAAGATTATTGAAAATGGTCACACAAATGTGGACCTTAGAAAATGTATAAGAATAACATAATAAGGAAGAGTTAAAAAAAAACAATACAATTCTGTAAGGTAGGGCTGTTGTAAACGAATATTTTAGTAATCGAGTAATCTATCGATTATTCTTACGATTAATCAAGTAATCGGATAAAAAAAATTTATAAAATAAACTATTGGCAAATCTGCAATAACACCAGTTAGTCCAGATCAGTCCAATATCTCCTTTTTGAGCATCCCTAACAGTTAAATGTTTGTAGTTAAGAAAGTTTACTTGTAACAGTAGTTTGCTTTAACCTGAAGAAAAGTTATAAGATATTAAATTATATTCAAATAATAAAGTGGCAGGCTCACAAATATGCTTATAAAAATGTCTAAATGTAAAGGTTTGAGTTTGTACAGAGTTCTGCAGCCTTAACTAGTCATGATAAAATGCAAAAATGTTGCTATTTTTATTAAAACGATGCTATTATTTATTCTTGATTGCTTAGGTATAAACAAATATAGAATTACTACAAAAAATATTAATCAAAAATTTCTAATTCATACATAACAGTAGCGAGAAGAAAAGACTGTAACTTTTCAGGATGGAAAGACACCAATAAATAAATGCTTTTCAAATTATGCCTGTAATCTGTTGATGCGTATTTTTATTAACAAACTTACATTAAGTCCTGCATAATTTCTCTCAGTTCCACCCTCACATACAATTTACACTACACCCGGTTAAGTAACCGCTATGTTTAGATGTAACGTTAGCAAAATAATGTGCCTAAATTTACATCTATAACATGGCAGATTATCACACAACGTAGTTAGCAAAGAGAACATAAACGTTACCTGTTGGCAACCGTGTACGAGTTGGATGCATGTAGCGGGTGTTTTCTCTTCAGATGCTGCAACATTGATGTTGTGCTGTTGTGGTACGCCAATTCTGCTTTGCAGTGGATGCATTGCGCTGTGTTGTCCTTTCTGTTCCGCCTAAAATGTTCCCAAACTTTTGACATTTTTTGTCGCTTTCGGGGTTCTCCTTCTGAGCATTCTCCGGTTCCCTCCATAGCTATAAACTTAGCACAAGCGCTCCAGGCGCTAACGGAAGTGGTAACACAAAAACCCTCCGGCTAGACCAGTGTGCTGCGTATTTAACAGCATTGCTTATTAAAATACAATAAATTTAGCGAAGCTTCGAGGCAGATAAATTTCCTCGAGGATTTTTTGTAATCGAGTTACTCGAGTTACTCGATGAATCGTTTCAGCCCTACTGTAAGGTGCTTTAACAATCTAAAACTGGAGAATAAATAACCAATATGCAGCTATGGACATTTTTACTGTAACGGATATTTGAAAATACCAGCAACATCAGAGATGTGCAGAATGACAGCAGCAGGTTATTTAACTGACTAAGGTTTCTATCATTACATTTGATTTTATTTGTTCCTGCTCCCAGTGGTTGGAACATTTATTCCACTCTGGATTCTTGTTAATGTAGTCTTTGTTCACTTTACAATAAAAAATAAATAAATAAATAAACAGTTTTGAAAACCTCGGTATTCATTCTTTTCCTGCTTTGTGTGTCAACTTTCACGGTTGCTAAGCAACAGAGCTTACGGCGGTAAAACCCGCAGAAGGGTAGACCTGTTCGGATTCACAGCCATAATCTCTTCCGGTCTCCTTATTTTCAAGGACATTGAAGGATCCAGTCTAGGTAAACTGCGCCCTTGGAGGACGCGTCCTAGGTTTTCGAACAGAGCCATGATGTTGATATTGTCATGGCTCAGAACAAGAGGACCCAGTTTTCAAGGCAGACAGACAGATTTCTCAAAACGTTTATTTAGAAACGGATCTGGGGTGAACAGTATGGGCATCTAAGGCAGGAACTTCTTGTCTTAAAGTTTCGCCCAGAGATTCCCACACGCTGAAGTCCCAGAGGTTGGAGGACAGGTGGGAGATCAGAACTAAGCAGATGAAGAAAGGCAAGATATCCAGAGAGCACACCCAAAGCCGGAGTTGAGGATGTGTTCAGGAGATTAGAGGTCCAAAGCGGTTTCAAAGGGAAATGAAGGACGGTGTCAGAGATCAATTCCAAATTTCTTACACAGAGAGAAATCCAACTGGAATCCGAGGTCAGGTCAGGCAAACAGATCAGAACACTGACAGACAGGCTCAGAGGTCTAAAGGCAGAACAGGTCAGGATCAGGCAATCAGTAAGACCTAAGAACGCAAAAGAACCTTCAACAAAGGCTTGAATAATGTTGCACTGATGACTGGTAGAAGGCTGGTTAAATGGAGGCTGGAGCAGGTGGATCAGATGAACGTTAATGAGAAACTGGGCAGAGATAGGTTGGTGAATGAAATGAGTAATTAAGCCACTCATCAGCGCCAAGATCATGACAGATGTAGGATGTAGTAAAGAATATACCTCATGGGTTTATGGATAGCTTTTTTTTTATTTAAACAGTTGTAATTCAGGCCTTTATGGCAGTGATTCCCAGCCTAGTGGTCCGCGAGTGCATTGCAAGGGCTACATGAAAGTATTTTATTTTATAGGTAGCTAACGCTCAACTAAAAAAAATAAAACAAGCTTTTTCAACCAAAGAGTAACTTTATCTTTAAATTTACCTTCTGCTTTGACACAAATCGAAATCAAGCAGAGGAACAGACTGAGTGTAGAAAGCAGTCTGGTATCGGACGTTTTTCACACTAAGCTTCATCAAAGCAATTTCAGGTGTCATGAATGTTGAAATCAAAGTAAAATAAATGGAACCAGTCTGAAATTAATGTTCGTTTAGCATTCTGTTTCAAATTTATCAAGTTTACATGTAAATACAGGGAAATTAATCAGAAGGGCACCACCTTTATAAAGGCAGATATACAGGTGCTGGTCATAAAATTAGAATATCATGAAAAAGTAGATTGATTTCAGTAATTCCATTTAAAAAGTGAAACTTGTATATTATATTCATACATTACATACAAACCCATATATTTCAGATGTTTATTTTGTTTAATTTTGATGATTACAAATGACAACAAATGAAAATCTCAAATTCATCATATCAGAAAATTAGAATATTACTGAAGACCAATAAAAACAAAGGATTTATAGAAATGTTGGCCAACTGAAAAGTATGAACATGAAAACTATGAGCATGTACAGCACTCAGTATTTAGTTGGGCCTCCTTTGGCCTGTATTACTGCAGCAATGCGGCGTGGCATGGAGTCGATCAGTCTGTGGCACTGCTCAGGTGTTATGATAGCCCAGGTTGCTCTAATAGTGGCTTTTAGCTCTTCTGAATTGTTGGGTCTGGTGTATTGCATCTTCTTCTTCACAATACCCCATAGATTTTCTATGGGGTTAAGGTCAGGAGAGTTTGCTGGCCAATTAAGAACAGGGATACCATGGTCCTTCAACCAGGTACTGGTAGCTTTGGCACTGTGTGCAGGTGCCAAGTCCTGTTGGAAAATGAAATCTGCATCTCCAAAAAGTTGGTCAGCTGCAGGAAGCATGAAGTGCTCTAAAACTTCCTGGTATGTGGCTGCGTTGACCCTGGACCTCAGAAAACACAATGGACCAACACCAGCAGATGACATGGCACCCCAAACCATCACTGACTGTGGAAACTTTACACTGGACTTCAAGCAACGTGGATGAAGTGCCTCTCTTCTTTTCCTCCAGACTCTGGGACCTTGATTTCCAAAGGAAATGCAAAATTTACTTTCATCAGAGAACATGACTTTGGACCACTCACCAGCAGTCCAGTCCTGTTTCTCTTTAGCCCAGGCAAGACGCTTCTGACGCTGTCTGTGGTTCAAGAGTGGCTTGACACAAGGAATGCGACAGCAGAAACCCATGTCTTTCATACGTCTGTGTGTGGTGGTTCTTGAAGCACTCACTCCAGCTGCAGTCCACTCTTTGTGAATCTCCCCCACATTTTTGAATGGGTTTTGTTTCACAATCCTCTCCAGGGTGCGGTTATCTCTCTTGCTTGTACACTTTTTTCGACCACATCTTTTCCTTCCCTTCGCCTCTCTATTAATGTGCTTGGACACTGAGCTCTGTGAACAGCCAGCCTCTTTAGCGATGACCTTTTGTGTCTTGCCCTCCGTGTGCAAGGTGTCGATGGTCGTCTTTTGGACAACTGTCAAGTCAGCAGTCTTCCCCATGATTGTGTAGCCTATAGAACTAGACTGAAAGACCATTTAAAGGCTTTTGCAGGTGGTTTGAGTTAATTAGCTGATTAGAGTGTGGCACCAGGGGCCATCAATTTTGAACCTTTTCACAATATTCTAATTTTCTGATATGATGAATTTGAGATTTTCATTTGTTGTCATTTGTAATCATCAAAATTAAACAAAATAAACATCTGAAATATATGAGTTTGTATGTAATGTATGAATATAATATACAAGTTTCACTTTTTAAATGGAATTACTGAAATCAATCTACTTTTTCATGATATTCTAATTTTATGACCAGCACCTGTATATAGTAGGATTTTATTTTGTATTTATTTTGAATCATTACTAGCTTCCGGGCAACATATTTATGTTGCTGTTTTATTTGAGATGGAAAGAATAAAATTCCTAAGAATTAAATGCTCATTTTATAATTAGTTATTGTAAATTCCAATTTTCGGCAGTCATTAATATTGTTGACTGAGCGGGTGTACTCATGGTAAAACAAAATGCCCAAAGGGCTACACAAGTCAAAAGAAGCTGGGAAACACTAGTTTAAAGGACTATGTTGAAGATGTATTTTGTTTTATTTTCTGTTTAAAGTAACTGTTAAATCTGTACATATCTATATCTGTTCCCTCTTCTGCGTGGGTCAGCCAAGAAGGACATTCTTATGCTGACATATGATGGCCATCACCTTATATGGTAATTCTGCAGGCTGTGTGAGAAGGACTGGATGCTTACTGGGGATTTTGGCTGAGAGACATCCTGGCTGACTTTTAGATACAATGGTTAAGTGTGCAAAGGCTTTCTACCATTTCAGCTGAATGGTTGAGATGTAAGGGCCTAATAGAAGCGGAGATCTTCCTCGGCAATTTGTGCTTGTATCAATGATTTTGTTAAACATGACAGGAATAAATCCTGTTAAAGCTTAAACACAGCCAGGCTGATGAGCTCCGAGCCAGCTCCCATGTCAGAGGATGAAGAGAGCACATCCAGCCAGTCACGGTCAGAGAAACAGGACTACACTGGAAAACAGGCCGATCTCCAGCATCTCTAAACAATGGTGTTGATTGCAGCAGCACAGTTCATATTTATCTCCAGGATGGTGTCACAGCCAAACAGGAACAGCAAAGCTACTATGAGAAAAAGCAGAGAGAGCATAACGTTAGAGATTGAAAAAACAGATTCTGCAGAGTGGCAGAATAGAGATAGAATGAAGCAGAATGATGAAATAGGGGTCCCCCTGTCCTCCACAAGTCTACGCCTATAGCAGCATAACTATAGAGATAGCTCAGGATAACTTGAGCCACTCCAACTATATGCTTTATTAAAAAGGAAAGTTTTAAGCCTACTCTTAAAGGTAGACAGGGTTTCTGCCTCACGGACCAAAACTGGTAGTTGGTTCCACAGGAGAGGTGCCTGATAACTAAAAAAGTCCTTTAATTCGAACAAAATATTCAAGTCTTTCTAAAAGAATAATATGGTCAACTGTATCATACGCAGCACTGACATCCAACAGGACCAGCACAGATAGAAGTCCATTATCTGAGGACACAAAAAAATCATTAGCAACCCTCACCAGAGCTGTTTCAGTGCTATTATGAGCTCTGAAGCCAGACTGACACTCTTCAAAAGGTTCATTATGGTGTAAGTGACCACACACTTGTTTGGCAACTACTGTCTCAAGAATTTTAGATAAGAAAGGAAGATTGGATATAGGTCTATAATTGACCAAGTCATGTGGGTCAAGAGTTGGTTTCTTAAGCAAGTTTAATTACAGCAACCTTAAAAGCCTTTGGTACATATCCCTGTTACAGAGATAGATTAATCACATCTAAAATGGAGCAGGAGATCAAAGGGAATACTTCCTTAAATAACCTGGTTGGAACTGGATCTAACATACAAGTTGAAGGCTTAAATGAAGACAATAGTTTTGCTAACTCTGAAAGTTCAACTGGATCAAAGCAGTCTAAACCCGGTTCAGATTCCATGAATACCTCAGATACAATCACGGATAGAGGAGTACTAATGATCTTATTTTTAATAAGATCAATCTTATTTATAAAGAATCCCATAAAATCATTACTCCTAAGAGTAGGTGGAATGGACGGTTCAACTAAGCCATGGCTCTGGGTGAGTTTGGCAACTGTATTAAAAGGAAATCTAGGATTACAGTATTCTTATTCTCCTCTATTAATGAGGAGAAATATGCTGTTCTTGTTTACAAAGGGTCCTACAGCAGGAAACTATTTTTCCAGACTAGGTAGGATACCCGTAGGCCTGTGGAGCGATATTTTCTCTCCAATTTCCTAGCCTTTTGCTTCAAAGTGCACAGCTCTGCATTAAACCAAGGAGCCAGCTTTCTATTTTTAACGGTTTTCATTTTCAAAGGAGCTGCGTTGTCTAAGGCAGTACGCAGAGAACTAGCAACCCCGTCAACAAAATCATCAACCTGTGAAGGGGAATAAACTGAGGTTTTGCACTCTGCAGCACTGCTCAGCAACACAGAGGAGAGTGAAAGTGAAGCAGATTCTTTAAAATTTATAACTGCCCTATCTGATAAAGATCTACTAAAATTGAAACTTCTTTTGGGGGAGGAGAACTCTGTTAAAGTAATCCTGAAGGTTATTAGAAAGTGGTCAGAGAGGACAGGGTTTTGAGGAAATACTGTTATTTCTTCACATTCTATGCCATACGTCAGCAAAAGATTCAAAGTATGAAGATGAGAATGTGTGGGACTATTCACAATTTGAACAAAGCCAATAGTGTGTAAGTTTGGCTTTAAAGGCTGCTTTTAAGCTATCGCATTCAATGTCAGCATGGATGTTAAAATCTCCCACTATGATGACCCTTTCAGTATTTAATACCAAATCAGAAAGGAACTCTGAAAACTCATCTTAAAATTCAGAGTAAGGACCTGGTGGACGATACAAAGTTACAAAAAGAAGAGGTTTTCTTGCTTTGAAATTTGGATCAGGTAAATTAAGGGTTAAATGTTCAAAAGAGTTGTAGGTATTAACTGTCTTGGGAGTAATCAGTAAGTCCGACTGAAAGATTATTGCTATTCCTCCTCCTTGCCCAGAACTTCTGGGTATGTAAAAAATGTAAATAGCTTGAAGGAGTTGCCTCATTTATGCTCACATAATCCTCTTGCTGCAACCAGGTTTCTGTAAGGCAACATAAATCAATGTGATTATCACAAATCAAGCCATTAACTAGCAGACTTTTAGAGGAAAGAGATCTTATGTTAAACAGACCAAATTTAATCATTTTAACTTTTTCCCCAATTGGAGTTATTTTGATTTTAATTAGATTATCATGATTTACTCCTTTGGGAATCTTTGCTAATTTATTAGATTTTGGTCATGGGCAAGACACTGTCTGGATGAAGTAAAGAGTGGGCAACAGTAGAGAAGCTGAAGAGATGTGTGTTAAACTACAACTCTGCTTCCTGGTCTGCACCCTGGGTGGTCAGGGTTTTGGAGGACTAATAAATGTGGCCAGATTCCTAGAAAGAAAAGCCGCACCATCCAAAGTAGGATGGATGCCGTCTCTCCGAATCAGGCCAGGCTTTCCCCAAAAGGATAGCCAATTATTATTAATGTAGCCCACGCTGTTTTCAGGACACCACCTAGACAACCAGCGGTTGAATAAAGAGGCTAAACATGTCATCGCTGGTCAGATGACTTGCAGAGACACATCATTTTCTCTTTCCCACATATAAACAAAATGTAATTCTGTAAAAAGCATGAATTCTGTACTTATCATCTTTAATGTTAGTATATTAATGTGTATAATTAACCACAGGGTTTTTGCTGTCAAAACAATATGAATAGATGAAAAAATAGTAATTAATATATAAAAAATTTAAATGAATATTCCAATTCTAAATCATTGGCTAAGGGTGGCCATGGTCACCCCTGGGCCCCCATCTAGCTCCGCCCCTGCTTCTTTGCCTATTTAATTAGTTGTGAAAACCACAGAACCTGTTTTGTACATCGGTCTGCCTAATGATTCTGGCAAGATCAAAGGAGGATTTATTAGAGTGAAACGTTTTGGATGGACTGCCCAAAAGCTCAGAAACTTGGAGTTTGATTTTCTCATTTTTAACAGAGGTAAACCAGAAAATCTATGTTAGAAAAGCTTTACGTTTCTACCAAAAATTATATTTTGATAAAAGGCAAATATCTTCTGCCCTGCAGGCAAATTTGAACCCAGACTCCTCTGGACCTTATTGTTATTTTTTTTTCTTCAAATTTTTAGCTTTATGTTCCGCAATAAATAATAGTGATCCTTAATATTATAAAAAATGTGTAGCATATGTGTTGCGTAGCCTATTATCTATTCATATTACCCATTTAAATCCACACCAAACTAGATAAGAAACGAAATTACCTTCTGCATCATTTTTATTTGACAGATCCTTAAGCTTCTCAGTTTGAAAGGAGCTTGAAACCATAACAAAAGAAACAGTTTCATCACCTGTCAGAAGTGAGCGTCGTGATCACCTGGACCACTCCATCCGGTTTGGCGGGGAGAGAAAAACCTGTCTGTCTGCATAATTAGGACGACGCTCCCCCTTAAAAGTCAGGTGTTCTAAACCGTCAATATCCTGCAACGAAGATGAAACCGGAAGCAGCCTAGTTTTGATTTTCAAAGTAAAACCCTAAACTTCTGCTGAAACATTTACAGATGCACATTCTTATATACAGAGGTTTAAGTATATCACTAGGATCAATTTGCAAGGTTGTGCTCATATTTAGCTAAATTTATTCAGAAATGCTAATAAAACCAACCAGATAGACATGACACAAAGCTATAAAAAAAACTTGTATGATGTTACATTTTCTGCTTTTAAATTATTAATTATTAACAGATTTCCTTCTTTTTTTTGACCAGATTCTTAAAAAAAAAAAAAAAAAAAAAAAAAACAGCTCATTAGTTGGTTACTACATCTGAATGGCATTATTTTGGTTTCCAATAATGACATAAAAAGCTTCGTTCTTATTATTGATCATGATTTGTCATTGAAATAACATATAAAAAATTTCCTTCTTTCATTACGAGAACAATGCAAACATAGCAAATACCCCATCAAAGACTGATACTGAAAAAAGATAGTCAAGGCATTTGTTGATTTAAGGCTGGACTAATTCTTTATTACCAGCAGTTCCATTTTAGCATATCCAAAAATTCTATAGCCAGAGTTCTGTTGAAAATAACAAATAAAAATCAGTTGTTTTTTTCTCTTTTAGCTTCCTTTCATTAGACTGGATAGAATTGTAAATCCTTCTTCTCAAACTTAAGCCCTAAATAGCAAAGTTCAATATCCAACCACAGTGAACCTGCGGGTATACTCCTATTTTTAAATTAGAATGGGAGGATGATCTTTAGGCTGTGAGGGAGACACTCTGAATATTTGTAAGAATAGGCTTGAAACCTTCTTCTCTGATACAGCCAGAGTGGCTCAGTGTTATCCTGAGCTATCTCTGTACTGATGCTGCTACAGGCTTAAGCTGCTGAAGGACGTAGGGACAACTTGTCATCATTTTTGCTTAATTCTACTTCTATTGAGCAATTCTGCATTATTTGTTATTTTAGCTTCAAACCACATGTTTCCTCTGCTTTTTCTCTTCATAGTAGCTTCATCTGGCCTTATTGTTTACTATCCTGGAGGGAGGAATGAGCTGGGCTGGTTGCATCAGACACTTTAGTTATAGATTTTAGATGAGCCTGTTTCATGAACACATTCTCACTCCCAGCTCCACACATATTAACCCTTGGTCAAGTCCCCAGCGTGTCAGATACTGATGCGCTGGGGACCTCACCAAAAATCAATATTGGACGAGTTGGGAGTGAGAATATGTTGTGTCTCTTAGTGTTTATCCCTTTTTTCTCCTAAACATAGTTATGGGCTGAGCTTTTAATGTGACTAACTCTATGGAACCTGTTTTCATCCTTCTTTACACCTTTACTCAGTTACTCCATAGATCTTAAGAGCACTTCAAGCTGCAGAGTAAAAAGGAAAAAAAAAAAAAAAGAGAGAGAGAGAGAGAGAGAGAGAGAGAGAGAGAGAGAGAGAGAGAGAGAAACATTATTTTGAAAATCTTACAACAGGAAGTTTGATTACCCTGCCTGCTTGCCGCAGGTGAGTCGAGCAAAGAGATAATTACAAACCAAAGGTGTGTGAGCATCGGGAAGGCATTGATGTGTTTTATGACCGGGCAGGTCTGGTTTTGAACGCATAGCTGAGGGAAAATATCCTCTTCTGGACTGAAAATTAGTTTATAAAAGAATCTTAGGAGGGAGATGAGAGAAGAAACACCTGTGGTAAGTTTCTGAGAATATTCTGCAAAAACCAAACAAATAGAGCAGTGTTTGTTATTATATATATATATATATATATATATATATATATCTCAAACGGTGTCGTTAAGAAAAGTGGATTTATTTTTACTTAATGTATACTCTTTAAAAAAAAATGAATCAATAAAGGAGAATGACGTGGAAGTTGGTGATTATGGAGGAGCAGCAACTACACCAACCACTCCGCAAGAGAGGCGACCCGTGAGTCTTTTTATTTTTTTTCCAGGATAAAGTGCTCACTTGTGTGTCTATTACATAAGAATTATATATAAGTCCCATTTTATTTGTATCAATTCTTCAAGCCGTTTGTTGTGATATACAAGTGACGCAGCCAGACACCCACGTTGTAGTGGCAGCTGTTTTGTAATTTCCTCCCGTGTTTTTTTTCTCTCTCTGATGTAACCAGGGAGTAAAATTCATTTTATATATATATATATATATTCTTTAGTTGGGTTGTTGAAAGAAGAAAATGACAAAAGAGGAGGAGGGGGGTAACTATATCAATCTACTACAATTTTTATTTTTTCTAATTAATAGAACAGAATTAGGTGTTTTAGAGTATTTGGCCCTCTGTATAATGTCCACAGACTGATGTCATCTTCTGCATTTTTAATTGTCAGAATTATCTTTGGGTTTTTAATGTCCAGTTGAGAAAATGTCTCAATCTACCCGTTCTTCTGTTTTTTCCATTTATCTGCTGGTCAGTCTGTTTCATCCATATTTATAATTATCCAACCTTTCAATTGTCTCTGTCCATCTATCCGTCATTCATTTTAGCTTTCTTTCCTTTGATTATCCATTCATCTATCCATCCTACCCTTCCTTTTCTTCTAGTGAGATGATATTGTTATTTGGAAGCAGTGGTGTCAATAGTACATACATTTGTTACTTCAGTAGAAATATAGATACTGCAGTTTAAAAACACTCTGGTAAAAGTTGAAGTATCAACTTGACCTCTTTACTCAAGTAAAAGTGAAAAAGTATGTGCTCCAAAAACTACTTAAAGTATAAAAGTATAAAGTAAACCAGCCAGATGCCACTATATGAATTGAAAGCTCAATTTTTTGAATATTTTGAAAAATACTTTGAGATAGGGCCAAGGATGAGGGAGGTTTTGTTGGTCTCCATCTCCCGATACGCTCTCGCCTGTGTCCGACCTTTCAGACATTTCAACATCTTTTTTTGAATCCAACATTGTAGCATGGCATAGACAATTCATGTTTACAGTTTGAAGAACACCTGCTTGCTTCTGATGATTTCCTTTAGCTAACCAATGAGTATTTGCGTTATATGACTCATCCAATTACACTAGTTTTCACTAGATGTGGATGGAGCCAATGATCTGCATTGGATGGAGCACATGACGGGAAATAAATATTTATAAAACCTAAGCCAAGAGTAACGAGTAACTTTTTTTTTTTTATGTAAGGAATAGAACGTTCAGATACTTGTGTGAAAATGTAATGAGTAGAAGTCAGAAGTAGGAAGAAAAATAAGTATTTGAGTAAAGTATAAATACCTAAAAAGTGTAATTAAGTACAGTAACAAAGTACTTGTACTTCGTTACTTGACACCTCTGTTTGGAATTAATTAGATCTTCAGCTTAACATGACCATTAATCTCGATTCATTATGAAATTTTTGTTAATAATTTGAGTCCTGTAAATTATGAAATTCTAAAGGAATGTCCAGAAGTTACTGGTAATACTTCAAAGAAACAAAAGTGATGGGTTAGGGTTACATTTTTCTGTTCTATCCATTAATTAAAGCTTTTAGTACTTTCAGATTACAGCTTCAGTTCAAAGTCAGGATTGGTCAAAATCAAACCACATGAACCAAGTTCAAATCTTAATATTTTAGTCATTTGTTTTACAAATGTTGTGACTCTTTAGCACTAAAGAGGTTTAAATTTACAATTAATAACTGAGCTCAACCTCTAAAAGATGAAATAATTACACATTTCTCTGATTTGTCACCAATTAGGTGTTTACATTCTGGGTAAGTTTATGATTTGTCTCTGCAGAGTGTTGTGACACTACGGAATATGCTGCAAAAGGCGTCCCATGACCCCTTTCGTCATCACTATAATGTAAGTAGAACACATACATGGAATTGGACGCAGGTCCAAACTGAAAAGTGGGCATGCAAACTTTATTAGTAAATGGTTTTTCCTCTAAAATCTTTCCTTTCTATTTTGATTGTTTTACTCATAATTTTTAAATAAAAAACAAAAACTTTTGTACAGGGAAATTAAAAAAGGCTTTTTTCTCTGTTTTAGTTTTTGAAATACCCTTAATTGCACAACAAAGGAATTAGCAGCCAGTTTGACACATTCTGTTTATCGAGTCCCCCCCAAAAAGTGACCAGTATGATCAACACCAGGATGATTTATTTTCTTTCAACTCAGGAACAGGTTTGACCTATTAAAACAAAAAATCTTTTTTTGTAAAAGGTGTTGAAATAAATTGGAATAAATTACCTCAGATAACTTAAATGCTTAGTTGGGATTGGAGAAGAAAAAAAAAAAAAGAGACCTTTAAAATTTAACAGCACACTATCACTTCTATAGTGGGAACATTATATTTACACATTACCTCACTTTGCTACAGTTTCTGTGCTGTTAATATGATACAGTATGTTTGTTTTTCTTTTACATGTAAGGGTCTATATGGTCACACTGTTTAACAAGGATTTCTCAGTGTAAATTAATTAAAAATCAAGATGATTGTCTATTTTATGAGCCGTGTCAAAAAAGTAGTGTTGCGCCGATGCCCGATACCTGGCTGTGCAGTATCGGCCGATACCGATACCATAATAATGTAAAATAATTGCCATCATGGCTTTGTCAAGCTGATGCCTACCTTTGTGAAGCAGAAAAAAAATCTAATACAAAGTGAATCCAGTAGAACTTTTTTAACCTACCAGGAGTGGGTGACAATAGTTGAATAAACTTATGGCTCTCAAAATGGTATCGGTGCCCTATTTGTTGGTACTCGCCAATACCAATACCACCATTTTAGGGCGGTATCTGGGCCCCGTCCGATACTGGTACAACACTACAAAAAAGTAAACAACTTTTAAATGCTGTGATTATCAGATGCTCGGTAGCATTTAACCAAAACCTCTTAATTTTCTGCTTGGGGTTACCATTATTCCTTACTTGGCTTTATAAAACTCCTCCTTTGTCTGAGGTCATGTTAGGATTTGTAGAAATGTAATCTCTGAATCTGGTGGGCTGAGGAGGGGTTGTCTGTGGTGGTGGATGCAAAATGACGCTCTAGAATTATATTAGTTTATGTGACATGTATATAATGTGTTGATGCAAGCAGCTGTTCTACGTCTTGCATGTAGATATATCTAACTTTTCTTTAAGAGCTGATTTCGTTGGGGTTTCCGAGATAGAGGAAACTGATGTAAGGGTATTTCTTTAAGCTAAAACTACCACTTAATGGAGGTTTTTTTTCTTATAGACCAAGAAGGTTTTCTGTCTACAGTGGGTACGAAAAGTATTCAGACCCCTTTAAACTTTTCACTCTTTATCTTGTTTCATTTGTTAAAATCAGTAAAGCTCATTTTGTTTCTCATTAATGTTCTTTGTTGAGTTTTTGCAGTTAATGACCCATTCTACAGTCTTTATGCTCTTAAAAACTATTCAGTTATTTTTAGAAGATTCTTTCATTAAATTAATAGCTTCTATCTTATAGCTTAAGATCATTCCTAACAAACATCTTTTGAAAAGTGCAATCTCAAAACAGTAGCTTTTGGCTCAACTTAAACATCCATTATTATACAGAAGCTTGTTACGTATTACAAGTTAAGCTTCATATTTTCATTCAGATTTACATGCTGAAGAATCAGAAGCTTCTGCAGGATACAGTAGATAGCTGAATAGTTTCAAGAGGAAGAAAAGAAAAAAAAAATCACATGTTGCATGCCATTAGTTATGCGTGCAAGAAATGCAAGGAGCATGATTTGCTGTGGCTCCTCCAAGTATGTGCATATTGAGATGTGGGACTTTTGCTCCTTAGGGAGGTGAGCGGTCATTTGCTGGAGAAATGGACAGCCAGCACTTTCGCCAGGTGAGAGGAAAAACAGGACAAAATGTTGATTCCAGAATTTGTCTTAGTTTTTTTTTAATTTTTTTATTGATGATGCTGCTGTTTAATCTCTACATATTACACTCATTAGAGCAACAAAACAGATCCCTGATCTGTGCTGCTGTTTTTTTTATGAACTACCTCTGGTGTAACCGTTTTAGATCTTTAGTTGTAGGCGTGTCTGTGCCATATCGCTACCTGACAAGAAATTTCTATTAAGTAACTTCATTCTTATCATGATCAAGGGCAAAAATCACAAGACTAGAATCAGCACCATCTGTTGTGGGCGTCCCTTTGAAACACCAGTTTATTTACTTGTTTTGTATGGTGTTAATGCTAGATGTTCTATGAATGGCTTGGCTTGTATGGGAATTTCACAATTGATTCTCTAATTTCTTCAGAACGAAGTGCCAGAAGAATGTTCTTCGAGCCCTCAGGTTTGTTTCTTAGTCTTGTTTCCTGCAGTTGTGCAGGTTAAATATGATTGCATCACATATTGTTCTCTTGTGTCTTTAAATAGAATGGAGGCTCTGCAGATATGACTAAAACAAATCCTTTTTATTCATATTACAAGGTATGTCATCTACAGACAAACCCCTGATGACACAGTTATCTGGTTTTATTGAACCCCAAAAACTTCTGTCCTGCAACTAGGAATTGACCAACAAAAGGACCATAGTGGAGAGCCCTGGAAGTGAAACTTCAGAACAAGCAGATGTTGTTCCTGTCCCTTTGCCCCCAGTGAAATTCCTCAACTCTCCACAGGAACTTGGTTATGGAATTAAGACAACAGAAAATGGAGCAAAACTTTCCAAACATCTTGACGTGCCTCAGAGGTATGACCCCAAGGATGAGCTTTTCCGACCCTCCTCTCTTACGGTCAATGCTAATGCCAATGGTGACTTTGGTGGCGCATCTCTGAAAAAGGCTAACACTGCTCAACCACAAAGGCTCTCTAAACTCCCACCAAGAAAGAGCTCAGACAACTTGGTGGAGGATGTGGATGCTATTTTTAGATCATCTAAGGATTCAGTCCACTCCCCACAAATGTTGGTACCAGATCCATTTTCCAAAACTACGAGCTTAGAAGCGGATTTGTTTCCACATAAAGATGAGGAACTCTTCAATGTTAATGGGATCGAAGAAGATGCCAGCAAAGCAGAAGGTGATCTTTCTGGGAAATCCTTTAAGGAAAAATTCGACATATTTTCATCGTCATCCACAAATGGAATCGATCCATTTCCAAGTCCGCTTCTGAGGAATTCATTCAACCTCTCCAGTCTGGATGATCCTTTCGGTCCAACTCCCTCAAAGCAATTTGACTACCTCCAGGATGGTTTCAGTAGCGTGGAAGGGGGCGATGATATATTTAAGATTACCTCCTCCAATACTGTTTTCTCTACACCTTTAAACAACAGTCCACTTGACTTTAGAGTGGACTCACCAATGTCTGACATACACAAGAAAATGCCAGCAAAGCGTCCTCCAGTTGTTCCACCAAAACCTCCAAACAAGCCAAGAAATCTTGTGACAACGCCTCAGGAAAGCAAAGAAAATATCCTTCAGCCGACCCCCTTCATTTTGGCCAGCAGCCTGTCTTCCTCACCCAGCTTTTCTCCAGCTGACATGGATCATGTATGTTGGGCTTATTTTAAATAAAAGTGTAAAGGCCTTTTTGCTACTATAGTAATTTCAACTGTCACACAGGCGCAGACCTTCAAGCGTCCACCAAGACCCCTTCCTCGAACTCGACGCCCCAGAGCAGAGAAGCCCCAGACCACGGAGAGCCCTTCACCCTCTGTAGTCTCTGTAAGCGACAGCGAATCAGATCATATAGATTTGTTCTGTTTATCTTGGATTTAATGATAGATGCTGTTGGTTTGATACTGGCTCATTAACAGTCGAACTTTCTTCTTTACTTGTAGACTGAAGTTGAAACAGAAATGCCTGAATTCCATGTTACCGAACCAGAGCTGCCGAAACTTCCCCCGAAACCAGTGTTCAAACCTCCCCCGAAACCAGTTCCTCCCTATAAACCTAAGAATCTGGTATGTAGAGGGGTCTTCTTTAATACTTAATACAATTGTTCTGTATTGATATTTTATTCAGGAATGGAAGACGTGACTTTTTCTTTTATTAAGACAAAAGAGAACCTTTTCTAATTAATTAAAAGTAAACATTATTCAGATGTTTATTATATTTTTTCCCAGGTGAGCAAACCTTTGGAACCTGAGAATAGTGTGGTCTTCGAGGACATCCTCCTTATTGGACAGGTGTGTTGTTTATCCATGGAAATCCCAAGGATGGAAAAAAAATGACTACTCAGTTGTACATTTCCAAAATTTAGGTTTGGTGGTGTTTTTACAGTCACATCTTTTATAGAATGAAACATATACAGAGTCACACTTGATTCCTGTTTTTTTTTGTTTTTTTTTGGTCACAGTTTAATATTCTGATTATACAACAGGTATAGATAGACATCTTATGTTACGATCACACAGAAGCATGAAGTCCCCCAAATCCAATTTTTTTTCTTTTTTTTCCCATATGCATCCTGTATCTAATCTTTTCATGACATTCTGAACAACACGGATCCAATTTTTATTAAAAAATTTTTTTATGTGATTCAACTTGTACGCTGTTGATACTATTCTCCGTCTTCCTACACAGAAGTGGCAAGAAAAACAACATTATTTTTAACCATCTTTAAAATATTGTCTTTTTGGGGTTGGGAAAGATTGCTAGATGCAATCCAGTACTACCATCCACTTTTATTTCCGTTAATACAAGCACGCTTGCTTGTGTCATCATTAAGTCCTCAACTGCACGTTCAGGATGCTTAAGCTGTATGAATGCAGTTTATATAGTAAATCACACTTGCGTATTTTTTGAAAATGTGAATGACCACGCAAAAAAATCTGATTTCACAAAAAAATGTGGAATTGAGCTTTAAGGCCTGCAGTGTGAACATAGCCTTATGCGACGTTCACAGGTTTTGCCAAATATTTAGTAGCTTCAATACAAAAAATCATAAAAATATGTATCTATGAATGTGAAAACCCTGCTTACATCAAATGTTAAGCAGTCACCTGCCTGGTCAGTAAACGCCAAGTTAGAATAACAGAGGCAGGTATTATGATTATTAAAACGAAGACCAAAAAAATTTGTACAGGATATTAATCCTAGTAGAAAAAAAAAATCAAAGTATCTTTTGTTTATTAAAAAAGGTGAAAAACATTGAAAAAAAGAAAATAAAAGCCCACAGGGCATTATAATTTAATCAGAAGGCTGATTTATACAACAGGGACTTTCATTTTTTTTATCATCCTCATTTCTACTGAGTGGATGATGTGTGATGTTGAGTATCTAATGTAGTGATCCTCTTGTGGCTGATTTTTTTTTTATTTTTAACCTCAATCAAAATGAAGAAAACAGGAGTTTTGTGAGACAAGATGCTATTCTATATTAGGATGAAAAAGCAGGTGTTTTTAATAAATGCTTTCACCATATTTGAGTGCTTGTTTGTGTTTATTTATGGACATTTTTTTTTCTCTAAAAATGAAGGAACACTGTGTGGAAGATTGGCCTGAAGATAGTCCTGAGCTGAATCCAGACTTTAAGCCAGTAAGAAATAAATCTATATACACCCCCCTGCTTACTTCATAAGACTGTTTAAATCAATTTAATCATTTTTGATTTTTTTTTTTTTTGTCTAATTTTACAAGTCGGGAAAATTCAAATTACGGAGAGAGTCAATGAAGGTCAGAATCAGGTTTGCTATGAACATCGCTCATTGTTTAGTAGAGAAAAGAAGTTAAAGATGAAAAAATCTGTTTTAGGAAAAGACTGAGTCAGATGGAGGAAGCAGTGAAGACCCTGATGGTGCCGTTAAGAATAAGGTAACATGTTAGCTCCTCTCTCCTTGTTCACTTAAATTTGCTTTAGCTTAATTTAAACTCAGAGCATCATTTCCCAGAAAAAGAACAAGAACCTTCGAATGTCGCTGTTATCTAGACGAAGCTCAAAGGTAAATCTGATAAAAGACCATTTCATTGTTTTGCATTTCCTTAACCTTGCGTTAATGAATCTTTTTCTATAATGTAGGAAACGCATTCTGATGACATGATGGAGGGAAAGAGCAACACATTGCCTATCCGAAAAAAATCATCTAAGGTAAAACTTCTCAGGTTTAAAAAGAACTGTATTTGCTTTTAAACTGGCAAATGTCAGCACAAAACATATTTATTAATTACTGCATTAAACACTGCAGAATAATACCTTACCACTCTTTTTAGGAATTTGGTTCGAATGGAAATATTTCTACAGGAGATGACGAAGATCACTATAGTTTGGACTATAAAGTATGTTTCCTTTGCAACAGCACCAAGTATGACTATAATTAAAGCTGACCCACATGTTTATTAATGATTTTATTCCCTCCAAAAGAAAAAACCAAGGACCAAAGTCAATAATTTGTTTCGAAGAGCTTCAGTTGCTACCTCTACATATGAGGGCAAGAACATGAATGGGCATTTACCAGAAAAGTCAAAGGTACAATTAGGACTCTGGCCACCGATTGGCAAAGGGATTTATCACAATCTTTCCCTTAAATAATTTCAGCTTTGATCTATAATGTTGAAAAGCACTGATGTCACTTTTTATGAATAAATCTCCTTTAACAGGAAGATGACTCTTTTAATAAAAGTGGTAAGAGGAAGAACACCATTGTTCGTCGACAGTCTGAGGTGAATAACTTTTATTCCACAAAGTAAAGTTCATTTAGAAACACAGGAAGACCTCAAGTTTTTAACACATTAGAGATATTTGAAAATCAGCCTCAACTGTTTGAACTTGAATTAAATGTTTTTCAGAGCTCAGTGTTGGATAAAAGAGACTATGAAGAGGCACAAAAAGTCGGTGGAGGACAGGTTGTCAGATGTTTCTTTGAGATAAAATAAATACAATTGAAACATTTCTGATCAAATGAAAGCAGTTTTAAATGTGTCATTCTACTTTTATTTAAGATCTCTTTTGTTTTTTTTCTCAGAGGAAGAATAGCAAGGTTAAAATTAAGTTTGTGCCACAAAGAGGATTTGCCATCACCCTACAAAAGGTAAAAAACATTTACCAAACTTTGATTGTTTTGCTTTCTAAATGAAAAAACCCCATCTCATTCCATTTTTTATTTTCTCCAGCCACATGATGAACCAAAAGGAGCTTATGGATATACTCCTCGCAAGGACTCAAAGGTATGACTGAAGCTTGTTGTTGAAATGAACGTGGCAGTGAGCCGTTTGCATTTTAATGTTTGTGGTATGAGGATGTCTGAACCGGGTCTCATGTTTGGGATGTTTTCCTTCTACAGGACGAATTGTTTGAAGATTCTGGAGCGCATGGCTACACGCCTCGTGGCAAGTTACAGGTAAAGAACCTGTTCAGTTTTAGGAGCAACAAAGTGCACAATCTGTGTCTGATTTGAAACTAGATGTGATAAGTTGAGATAGCATTGTTTGAGAAAAACAAAAACAGGGTTAGTGTTTGCACTATTAAGTTTAGGTTAATAGATTGCGCCACAGTTAAATGCAATGGCCAGCTTAGTGAAAAGCATCCTGTGTTGTACACCAAGCAACACATTGAATTGGGTCAGGAAGAACATTGAGAAAACGTTTGAAAGGGTCTATATGATGCAAAATAAACTTTCCCGACCTTTTAAACCAGTTTATAATGCAAAGTTATGATCAAGGTGTTATTGTCCCTTAATTCATGCATGTCTGACTAATCCTACTGAGGAAGCAGCCAATTGTGTTCTGGAAAATAACCCAACCACATATAGAAGCATCTACTTTCAGAATCAGAATAAGACATACTTTAATAATCCCAGAGGGAAATTACTTAAAATTACTGTACAGTCCAGTTAAAAACATGCATACTTACTCCATTAAGCGAGTGCCGATGTGAGGCAGAGCACAATCATTTTTGGAGTTGGAAGAAGTGGCTCTTTTAGCAGCTAATCTGCACAGTGACAGCAACTCTTTACTTTTTAACTATATATGCTGTCCGAGTCTTGAAATTGTGTTTTATTTGCTATGAGAGGTCTGAGTCTAAGTTCAGTCTTTCTAAAAGAAGAAGCTAAGCTCCTCCTGCTCCTTCTTATGATGTTTTGTCTTCAGTTTTTGTTTTAAAACGTCTTTCTGACTAAGGCTATGTTCAAACAGCTGGCAAAGTGAACCAAATCCTTTTTGGACATAAGTGAAGCTGATCCGACTTTTTCCCAATTGTCTGAATGAATCCAATCTTGGATCAACATCTTTTTAAGACCTATGGGTTAAGCATGTAATGTCCCCATATGATTGTAAAGGCAGGGGACAAAATACTTCTAGCAATACTTATGATGTATCACAATTACAATTATCCCGATTTATATCACCCCGCCATAGTTATCAATACTTTTGTGGATGGGAAAGTTGTAAAAAAGGCCGGGAATAGTTTTTTTTTTTACTTTTCTGAACAGGCAACTGCTCTTTTGCATATTACCTTATGATGTACCTTTCTATATAATGTGTGTTTTTGTTTTGGTTATTTATTTTTTAGGATGATGAATTTGAAGACTTTGAAGAGATAGAATATCTGAACCCAGCTAAGGTAATAGATTTATTTGAATCAACAAGAGGTTGTTCACTTTTTTTGATTGCTAGAAGCTAAATGAGCTAACTTAATTTGCCTGTTAGGCTGCCATAATGGAAGATGAGGAACAGGAAAAATCTCTCCGTTACTCACCAAGCCTTCATGGAGACGAGGCTGCTGAAGGATCTAAAGAGCGAAAACATGTAACCTTTTGCCTTTTCTTAAGATGGGGAGAGAGGATTGAAAAACTGATTATTTCATGTTCTTATCATGCTTATTGAAATCACTTCACAGGCTAATCTTGTTAGTATCATCTCTGTTGTTGATAACTTTGAATGAATGTTTTGTTTCTGGCAGAAAAAGTCAAAGTATAAGATTCATATGCGCAAATCTAAGGCTGCACACGGACTCAGTGAGCCAAGAGAATCCTGCTCCTATTCGGTAAACCTGAGTGTATTATAAGTAAATTAACAGAAAAGCTTGATCTATTTGGGACTTTAATACCACGGTTTATACTTTTAGGGGGGCTCTAATGATGATGATGGAACAGAAAAAGATATGAAGAGTCCCGCGGAGGGATATGATGAAGATCCTGATGATGAAATCGCCAAACTGGTCATTTTAAATTTTTTTTTTTTTTATTGCTCTTTGCCGTTAGTAATTTATTCTAGAAACAAAGTTTTTGTATTCCCTTTTTTTCCAACAGAAAAAGCAATTCAAATTCAAAGTTCCCAAGAAATACAAGCGAAAGGTTTGTCTTTTTGTCTATTTGCAACTAGTCCAGAAATCGTAAATTATTTTTTATCAGATTAATTTGTGTCAGATTCTCAGACTTTACTCTTTTTCTTAACAGAGCAAAAAGGCCAAGAACAAATCTGAAGCCGCATCTGATGATCTCTCAGAGGCTGCTAAGGTACGACTGCAGGGGTGCAGTTACATCAGTTAAAATAGTTTTTTATTTTATTCTAACTAAAACTGACTTTAAAACAATGCAGAGGGCAGCAAGTCACCAAGCTTCTGCTTAAAAGTACCGGTAAATCTTATTTATTTTGTATACAAAAATTAGTCATCTTCTAATTAACTTTTATATATTTTAAAATGACTGTATGAGCTTAAAATAGGGTAGAAATGTGAAGTCGAAGGAAATGGCATCAATTTCAATGTTTTACAAATGAATGTGGAAAAAATTCACAGGTTTTTATTTAAGATTGCTGTATAAATATTTGTCATCAAGATCCTTTCTATCATACCATACCACCTTATTAACAAAGCACTTTAAAATCTAGAAGCTCAACAATATATGAACTTACTGTAACTGTAAAATTTAAATAGACAAGCTACTGTAAATAAAATTAAAAAATAACTTAAAAATAAGAGATAAAATAATTTAAAGTAAAAATTAAAAATGAGTCAGCCTATCAGGATGTGCAAAAGGCTCCTGCAAATGCAGTAGATCTGTTTAAAGAGGAGTCTTGAAGTCTTCAAGCCAGGAGGCCTGCCTGACATGTCATGGGAGATCAGTCCACAATGTTGGAGTCGTTTTAACAAAGACACAATCTTCTCTTCCCTGTTGGTATGCATTCCTACAATAGGATGCTGCCACCACCGTGTTTCATAAGGGAGAATGTGACTTCCTGGTGAATTAGACCTCATGTACTTTAAAGGCAAGACAAAATCCTCCATATTTATTGTAATCCTCAATAGCAACTTTCTTTTATGTGTTTGCATTGGCTGGTGATCCATGGAAAGTTGGAGTTCATGTATCTTTATTCCAGCAATGGCTGTCTTCATACAGCTCTCCCATAAAGAGTCGATTGGTGGTGAATCACAGATTTGTATTGTCCTGTCAGCAGATTCACCCACCTGAGCTCTTGATTTCCACAGCTGCTCCATAATTACTTTGAATGCCTTGACTGCTTCTGTTTAATATAATCCATATATTGTATAAAGATTGGCTGATTATGGAAGGTGGTTGTAGTGTTAGATTTTATTCATGGGTACAGATAAGGATGCAGGATTGAATACAAATGCTGTATTTGGCTTTAATTTGTAAAATAATGTGATTTCCCTTCTAAATAACATTTCCATTCAGAATGGTTGATTTACATCATCAAATACATTGTCATTTTACAAACACGCATTTTAATGTGGAAAGTTTTAGAGTTATGAACACTTCTATAACACTGCAATCTTATCTTTACTTCCCTCTTTTTTTAACATTCACTCTCATGTGATAGCTGTGACTCATGGTGTTGATCAGCTTCACCTGCTGACGGACTATATCAGATTATCAGCTTTAAAACTTTCCACTGATGCTGAACCGATTGCCTTTTGGCGTTTATCTCTCAGCCAGAAATACACAGAAGCAAAAATAATGTCACATATCAACTTAGAAATCTAAAGTTGAAAGCAATTGGATAGTTGCAGGCTATTTCCTGAGACAATCACAAGCTGCATGTTGAAAGTGCTTGCCTTCTTTTCTCAATTGCTCTTTGATTCATCTCTCTAACGTCTTGCCTGACTGGTTTAGCTGCATACTGTCTGCTGACGCACGAAACGCTGCTGCAAAGCTTTTATGTCAGTAAAGGCCTTAAAAGTGCGGAGTTCAATGACAGCTGTAAAAACAAAGCAAAGCATGTTGCAACAAACTGACCTAATATTTATCCCCACCGATTCTGCAGGCAGCCTGGGCGGCTGCTCAGATGGACGAACAAGCTGCCGGGGGTCTGGAAGAAGAAGAGGAGGAGGATGAAGAAGATGACGGGGTCAGTTCCTTTTTACTAATACAAACATTGTTATTGCATTCCTTTATTTATTCATTTCAATGTTAGGTGGATATTAATGTTAAAAATAGTTTTGTGTAACAATATTTTTCCATCACAGATTTATCCTGTTTGTTTGGTTGACACAAATCCACATGTCAGACTATAACCTGAGTTAATATGACAGATTTAAGAAAAATTAAAACAGAACTCCCTAACAGTAGGAATATGTATAGCTTTGTATACATTTTCACAGCCATTCTGATATGTTTTTGTCTCCAGGACACTGACAGTTTAATGGAGTGGTGGTACACAGTAGAAAGTGAGTCTGAATCCAATTACGTTTAATGACATCTTAATGGATTAATGAATGGTTAACCACCTGCCATCTTTACATTTCAGAGTGGGATGAACTGCCATCGGATGAAGAGGACGAAGCCTTGAGAGAGGATGAGTCAAAGTGCGACCATTTGAATTTACCAGCAGCCTTTTCTCTTAGTCCAGTGACCGATTAATATAGGATATTTGTGCAACATAGAGGTTTCAATATTTAATAATTAACATAGCACAGAAAATGCCCATATATTCATATACATACATAATGTGAGGCTCCGCATCCCTTCCCGCTCCACGTTACTGATTCCACTCCACTTTGTTTGGCTGCATTTGTAGTTTGAAAGAGGGATACAGTTTTCTAATGGCAGAGATGCTGGAGGTGGGTGTAATGAATTGCTGCGGTTAAAACACCCAAGAACCAAACATTCTGACTTACCCACCTGGAGCTTTGGCCTCAGAATGGACTAAAAAAGTAGCTTCCGTAAATAAAAGTGGTGGTCACAAACTTTTTAAGGCAAAAACCGCTTGACCTTATTTGGCACTTCCTGTACAAATACATTACGGTTCAAAATAAGTAATATGGGAAACATGAAACTGAATAGATTAAATATGATCCAAAGAGACTATGTAGATATCTACACAGAACCTTGAGTCACCTAGAGTCCAGAAGGTCACAACAAAATGTATGTAAGGGGTATAAAAAGTTCACTTTGATATTTCCCCTTTAAACCTCTCCTTGTAATTAAACATGTATATAACAAAGAATCATCTAAACCATATTTCATCTAAACATCTTGCTTTGTTTACAGGTCATTCAGCATCTTGGCAGAAAAGGTTGAACGAGGTCTTCGCCTCTTCAATAAGGTTTTCACCGAACAAGCCGAAGTCCTGTGGCAGGCCATCATCTCACTCCACACCCTTGCTGACGACATCAGCGAGTTCCATCACAAAGCTAAGATCGCTGGTATCAGTGGTGGAACCACCACGGCGGTGGGCACTGTGACGGCTATCACCGGCTTGGCTCTGGCTCCCTTAACGTTCGGAGCCTCTTTGCTAATTACAGCTGTGGGCGTCGGGGTCGCAACAGCTGGTGGAATCACTTCAGCTTCTGCAGCCATCTCTGATAATGTACACAACAAGAATGACCGCAAACAGGTAAAATGTGCCTTAGATGCAATGAGACATAAATGTTGTAGATGTACTGTTCTGTGATTTTAGTCATTTTCCCATGTTGGGCCAGGCCAATCTAGGCAAGGCTAGTTTATTTATATAGCACATTTCAGTAGCAAGATAATTCAAAGTGTTGTACATGATAAAAAAATAAGACAAAATAAATTGGTCTCTTAAAGGTAAGACAGATGATTAAAGACAATAATGAAAATGAAAATTAAATAATTATACATAAACTGAAAAGACGATTAAGAACTGAAAAGTTTTGCTAAAAACGAATATTTAGATATCCCAGTCAAATACTTCTAAATAAATGGGTTTCTTCATCTCCATTCAAAGTGAAAGTGTTTAATATTAACCTCCATCTAGTGGTGCACTAAATGAATGACAAACACTAAAAACACAGCAGCTGGTGGATCCCTGAAAGTGTGAGATCTACTACGGAAGCTGGGTAGTGACATTCCATTTTTTGAATGGAGGGGAAACATGAACCATCAAATCAGATAAAGTCAAACCTGAAGCACATGGAACATTTTTCTAAAACGGGACTCAAAGAAGCTGACAGTTGCCTGTTCATTTGACTTGTGTGAAGAATAACAGCAGCTGATAACCGTTGTGTCAGAGCTTCTTCAGTGCAAGCTCAGAAAACAAACAAATTAGCCATCACTGCCAGGGGGAAAGAATAATGGGTGAACTACACTGCCATGTTCTAAATATAAATGGTAAATGGCATGTACTTATATAGCGCCTTTATTAAAGTCAGAAGACTTGACCAAAGAGCTTTACACTACATTTATTCACACATTCACGCACACTCTCACACACTGATGGTGGCAAGCTACATTGTAGCCACAGCTGCCCTGGGGCTCACTGACAGAAGCGGGGCTGCCGTACACTGGCGCCACCGGGCCCTCTGACCACCATCAGAATATAACATATAACATGAAATTAAACTTCACTAAATAACTTTACAAGCAGAAAGGCTGCAGCCTGTCTGTCCTTTTTGAAGCCTGTCCTTATGCCTGCAACTGGTAAAAGCTGCATCGATGTAGACTTTCATTTCTCCTGGTTATCCCCCCTTTTTTATGTTTATTTTTGTGGGGGTGCTCTCTTGCCTCTCATTGGACAAAGAGAATGTCCTCCATTGCAACAGAAAATGGGAGGAAGAATTATTTACGTTGTTTTTGCTTGTTTTAAAGACTTCTTCCACCGACGACACGTTTTCAGATAAAGGTCAAATGCATAAGCTGGCAACTTTTGTCCCCTTTTGCATGGTCTAATCAAAAATGACGGCACAGCATGACCTCTCCCATTTGATGCACCTCTCCATGTGTATTTACAACTTATTAATTGGAAGCCTTGAGAATGCTTTTAGTTTTGATGCGACATTAGACTTTTGCAGTAAATGTTAAACCAATGCTTTTTTTAAAAACTTATAAAGAGGCAATTCTTTTTCATACTGTCCCCTTTAAACCAGTTTAGGGTTCAGTTTTCTGTGAATTTAATTCAGATCAGTGGAGTGAAAAATCTAAAAGCAGCTTCCGTATGTTTGGTCCTAGGTTTGCAGAATAGATTTGACCCGGATGCATCTGTTGGATCCGCGCTTTAGACAGATCTGTGAAGACACTGTTGTAGTAATTCTACTACTAAAGATCAATTAGTTTTTGAAGGTCCTGCTAAGACATTGGTCCTTGAATCTTGCAGGTGATAGAAGGCTGACCTATTTCTGTCTTTATAAACCTCTGAAGGTTGAGGTTTATAAAGACAGAAATAGGTCAGCCTTCTATCAAGCCTTACCTTTGGTTTCTAGCTGTATTAACTGAAGCTGCCCACTTTTAAACAAGCTACCTGTGTTTTGTTTTTTGGGGGGGTAGCTTAAGAAAATTCTATAAAAATATCTGTGTGTTAATTTCTGTGTATTTCCACAGTGCTTGAATTGGTTCATTGTTGCATGCAAATATTGCACTGTATAGCTGTGTGTCATCTACATAGTTAAATTAACTAGTTTGTTAAATATTAGGAACTGTTACTTATTTTTGCTTTATTGGGCTTTGTAAATTGCTTCATACAACTTTGTTTATTCCCTGTCATAAATTAGATCGAGGAAATACTGCAGGATTATGAAGACCGATTGCTGGAGATCTCAAAGATCCTTCACTTCGTCAACCAGGGCTTGTACAGACTCCGCGGCCACCCTTTCCTCAGATCTGGCACGCAGCATTATTCACAGGACTGGGACGTTCGCAAGGCGGTCCAGATGATCAGCATGGTGGATTCCCCAGTGATGCGAGCAACAGAAATAACAGATGAGGCTGTGGGCTCCCTGCAAGGACTCTTCAAAGGTATGGACAAGTACTTTACCAAAGAAACCAGAGAGCTGAAGAAAAGCTGTACTAAGGAAATAGTGAGTGCCATAAGACAAGTGGCAAATGTTCTGAATGATTGCATCGTGGAGCTGAACACCATCAGAGAAGAGCTCCAAGATGCTACTGGACAAGTATAAACAGCCTCATTATCATCCTGAGAGAAGATCACCACTGACACCTTGTGGCGTAAAATGGAGAATTACAGCTCAGTCTCTTCAATATTACATTGTTGTTCAAAAATATTTTACCTGTAAAGCTAATAACGATTTTTTTGAGGGGAGATTGTGTCAGTAAAGTTTTAACTTGTTTTGCTAACTTTATTTAGGTTTCAGGTGAGTTTTGGTATTTAAGACTTGAAAATACATGGAAAGAGGGTTTCTGGTTAACCACTTTTTGTTCAGCCTGAGATGTATCAATGTTTTCCTGTAAATATGTCACACTGGGTTTACTTTGTTGAAATGTTATTTTTGAAATGAGTTTATTCACTGTGTCTTAAATTGATCCTTTATCTAAAACTTTACGACACAACCCCAACAATGGATAAACATGTTTGACAGAAGTGTAAGAAGTTAAGTTTCCAAATCCTAATAACCAAAGAGATTAGGAAGCGTCAGATTTTAACAGAACATTACAGATGCAGGTTAAACCACCTGGTATTGTAAATAGGATTTGTAATTTTAAACTTTTGAACTGCAGAAAAGATTACTTTTATAATCAAGTGTTTATAGATTAATTTATTTGTCAGACTTCATTACTTTAATTTTATTGTAAAATGTGAACTGGTATAGGAAGCGACTGATTTGGCATGTTGAAAAGCTTCAACACCATTTAATGCTGCTTTTTTGTATAAAATAGTTGTCTTGAATGATCCCAAAACATGTTGCATGACAATTTTACAGAAGTTTTTCTGCTTGATTAGAGACACATTGTCATGTTATTGTTTCTTCTTCATTTAACTGTTTTCCACACAACCAACACAACTACTGGATCAAAATGTAGATTTTAGATATTGGATCTACCAGATTACTGCAGGACTCTTCATGCCAGTTTTTCCTTTTTAACAGAAATTGACAATCTGTATTGTTTTAATTCTTCTTTTTTACTATTTGCTACATTTCCTGTGTGCTGGTTTACCTGAAATAAAATGTAAAAATATGTCCCTCCCAATTTGATTTAAAGGCTATGTATCAATTTTTGTTCATTATCTTGCAGAAGAAGCTTGATATTTCTATGAATACTTGCTTTACTGATTCCGATTTGTTAGATGCAGAATGGAAGGAAAATAAGGAAACAGACTTAAACAAACTATAAGATGCATATTTAGTCAAAGCCATGGTGTCAGGATATTTATCAAATTGTAAGCTTAACATGACTTCCAAAAATGTATTCTGTTATTTGTGTTTTGTGGTCCTACTGACTGCTGCCCCCACAAGTACATCTATGATTCCTATTTAGGGCCCACATCCCACTTTTGGGGTCCAAAACTGCCTCTTCTCTCCTTACTATGAATCGAGTCACATAGTGAATTGCCTCATAAGCAATGGGATTTAGATGTCGGAGTTTCCTTTCAGCTTCGTCATCCATCATACCAAATGTTTTAACTGTTCTATGGTTGTGATATATCGCTGATTGCTAGTTGATTGCTAGCTGTAGCATTGACCAACCCCATGATGCCACCATTTGAAGTACGGCGATTATGGAGACACGCTTACAAAAATATAAAACAAAAAGCTTTTTTTTTTTTCACATTTGTAATGTTATTATTGACAATAGTAAAACACAATCTCATGAATTAAGTATGTTTGACTGCTTCATTTTGACTTTAAAACCAACTCCATCAGAATGGGTGTCTTGATCAATTCCAGCTTTTTTTTTATTGTCATTCCACAAGTACAGAGCAACAAAATGAACTGTGTATTTAACCCATGCTCTTGGGGAGCAGTGGGTTGCCATTTTGCATTGTGAGCAGTGTGGGGTTAAAGGAATAGTACACCCAAAACATGATTAGCCTTCATTTTCTACTCACCCCAATGCTGAACAACACTCTGGAGTACTTTTTTGATATCTCAAATGCATCTGGAGATCTGGGAGGCTTCTTGCTGTCTGCTGACATTCAAATAATGGAGGTCTATGGCGCCCGAGGTAGAAAGGTATTTGGCCAAATAATGTTTTATTCACCTCATGGATTTGCATTGTGAATTGGTCTGAAAACATTCCAATTTCTTTAAAATTATTAAAAAGCTAATTTGATCATATCGCAAATTCTTCCAGATAAACTTTGGTTTTTAAACTCAAAATCCATCTTAAACTGTTATGTTTTTCAACCGTTTTCCCCTTCCTCTTTGTACATAGTTTAGTTTCACTAGTCTTTGTTGAGTGTTAAACTGAAATATGTTTGACTTGGAGCTGAATGATTTTTTTTCTTAATAAACTCACATTTTGAACAGAAGTTGTGGTGAATTTATTCCATATATGTGCAGAATTAACTGTTTGACCATAATTAGTGCTACAATTACTCTTTCATTTATTGTTCTAACAGTTAGTAGGACTGTGTGTCATAAACTCTATATAACAGCCAAAATAATATCTGATTAAATAAGATATTTTACCACCCCCACCGGGGAGGGCAATAAACATCTTAAAGTATCAGCAATATAAACTCCAAGCTGGCTGGGAATTGAAGAAAACATAAAATCACAACACTGCAAAAAATATAATCTTTGTAAAGGTCTTTAAAGCACTTTAGGCCTTTATTATGCCATGTTAGGAAGGTTGGATCTGTAAATGGCTGAAATGATTTTTTTTAGTGTAGGGGTTAAAGTGGATACTGACTTAAATTTGAAGTGTGTCCTAAATTGATGAGGTTGGATGGAATAGAGGACGTAAGTAGAGAAGATAAGGATGATGAACTGCATGACTGTGCCTCCAAGTTTCACCACGGCAGATTCATAGATTTAAACTAGAATAAGATTTTATTAATGTGAGCTGCCCTATAACAGAATTGGAAAATTTAGAAGTAACAGTCCACCATTGAATTTACATCTCTGGAGTATGGAATTACGGATCCTGGGAGCCTTTCCACACCATAGGAAGTTAGAGATAGTCTGATCAATTGTTTTAAAAAAACTTTTTTGGTAGGGAAAGTGGGAGGCAGTGAAATAAAACCAGAAATTTGGACAAAATGTTAATTTTAGCTGCGTTAATTCTTCCTATTAAAGAGAGTGGTATACTTCTCCATCTTTGTAGGTCTATTTTAACTTTAGACAAGAAAGGTGAGAAATTAGCAGAAAAGAGAGAATTTAATGTTCTAGTAATGTTGATACGGAGATACCTAAAGCCAGTCAACTTTAAATTAAAAGGGACATCTGACTTTGTGAGCTGTAAGGCTGAAGCATTAATAGGGTAACATTCACTTTTAGAGATATTCACTTTGTATCCAGAAAAGTAACAAATCTCTGGAAAACAGATAAAAATGTGGGGATGGAAAGAGCAGGATCTGAGACATTCAACAATAAGTCATCAGCATAATGTGACAGCTTAAATTCTGTGACCAACCGTGAAATCCCAGTAAAAGTTGAGGAGGATCTCAAAAAAATTGATAATGGCTCTATCGCTAGTGGAAACAATAAAGGAGAGAGGGGACAACCTCTCCTTAGGGTGAAGAAACTAGACTAGATGCCATTAATGGAGATGTTTGCTTGTGGAGAAGTAGAAAGCAGGCGTATCCACGAAATGAACCCATTGCCTAGTCCATATTGCTTTAGTACAGTGAATAAATTTTCCCATTCAACCCCGTCGAATGCTTTTTCAGCATCAATTGAGATTACTACTTCAGGTGTTGTTGTGGTAGTTTTAGAGTAAATAATATTTAGGAGTGTGCGGACATTAAAAAACAACTGTCTCCGCCTAATAAACCCTCTTTGCTCATGTGAGACAAGAGACTTAAGTTTGATCACAACTTCTTATCGCAGGCATGGATGATGATAGGGTGAGTTTGGAAGTAGAAAAAAAAACAATTTAGTATGACCTAACTATCCTTATTACAAAGATCCATAACGAAGATAAAATGTTCAAGCAGAAACATCTGTGATTGATGCTGATGGTGGGTTTAAATTTTGTCATTAAATTAAGCATTCATTGCCGCATGTTTTGCTCCTATAATTTAAATAATATCGCAAATTCTGACTTCAAGCTCCTCAAGTTCCGAGAGGAACTGCAGAGGCTGTAGGCTTTGCCTTGTGCAGGTGGATGATCTGGTGATGATCTGTCATTAAACATTGGAGAGCATTCTGTTACAGTTTGGTATGCTGGTGTCCCTCTGCAGATAGGAAAGTCATAAATACAAGCCGGTATAATCATTGGTCCCCCACCCCCCAAATCTAGAGGATATATTCAGTTTGAAAAGTCTAATGGAATCTTAACCCTTTCTGTCCTCTAGGGGACACAATAAAAATAAAAGAAGCAGAAGACTGGACATTTTAATTAATGTATGGGAATAATTTCTTAAACTAAGTTTAGGCTAGTTTAGGGGTACACTGCAAAAAATCTAAATCTAGATAAGTCATTTTTTCTAAAAATAAGTGCATTTGTTCTTCAATTGAGGAGGTAAAGGAGACATTTTGCCAATGGAACAAGACAATTTACACTTATAATAAGAAAACACAATTGCATTGACTTATTTCAAGTGCATATTATCTAATTATCTTATTTTAAGAGTAAAATTACTCATTCCATTGGCAAACTATCTAATTTACCTACTCAAATTAACGGTTAATACACTTAATTTAAAACATTTTTACTTATTTCTAGATCTTTTTTGCAGTGTAATGGTCTGTGTTAGGAAACATAAAATAAATGAGTAAGAAATGAAAGGACACGGGTGCAAAGTCCTTATAAGGATAGTGGGACACTTGGGCAGTATGCCTTTGTTTTTGGGTTGAAAGATCCCTCATGAAAATTAGGTTTTTAATCCACTAGACCTCCACTTTTATTGCAGAATCAACCTGACCTTGATTGTTCGTATTGCACATGTAGAGGGTAGTTAAAATATGTGAAATTTCCTTTGAAACCATTTTCAAATACTGCTTTTATATGAAAACTTTATAAACAGGCTGAGTTGACCCACAACATAAAAAAGTACATATATAAAAAAGGAAATGAAACCCATTACAACAAACATATATATAGACTGCAGTGAAAGCAAAATAATTATTAAATGGTATAGGGTTCCTCTTTTCTAGGTTATGAGGACATGTTTTCCTTCTACTCTTTCATCCATGGTACATTAAAAACAAAAAAACAATGGCATATGTGAAGAAAATAGACTGACTTGGAATCATGACCACGAAACTCTATTATCCCCAATTTGTGGTCCTTTTTGAGAAGGCGTTGTCTTATTCGCCTTGGCACACCACTTCTTAGAAAAGGTGTAAGGGGAAGTAAATGAAAGTGAAAGTCCACTAAAGGATTAGAGTATGTAAATATGTGAAGAAAACCAGTTTTGTGCTGACACAGTGAAAATGGGATGTAAGGGGATTCCATTTCTGGCTGTCCCTTAAACAAGTGTTACCTAACTTAAACTTTGAGGACAGTAATCAGCTGACTTTGAATTATGAAGCAGCTCTCTCTGTATGGATGATAGACATGATTACTTTACCACCAATAAAGGTTGTACATTATACTCACAGTGCACTATAGCACCTAGAGTTTTCTTTCACTTTTGCTTTTTTGTACTATTCAAATGTTTTAGATCAGCTGACAAATTTGAAATAGAAAAAAAACTACAAATGTAAATATAAAATACAGTTTTTAACTTACAATTTAATTTAGGGATTCAAAAAATATTAAAACCATCTTAAACCTTTGTGTTAAAGTATTGCCTTCTTGTTACATCTTGAAATAACCCTGATAAACATTTATTTTGAGTAATGCTGGTATCAGCTTTACTAGCCACACCAGGACTGACTATTGACAGATCTGCAGAATTTATCAAATAAACTATTCTTAAAACATAGAGGTTAAGGCTGTCAAGAGAAACCATTAGGAAAAGAAAAAAAATTAATGATATCTATTAATCTACAAAGGGTTTTAAAGCCAACTCTAAGGCTTTGGGAGTACGGCAGGAGAACTGTTTTTCACAAAATGCAATACAGTGAAATTTATTTTAATACAAAGTTGAATATTTCTGTAAAAAAAAAAAAAAGTTAATTTAAGAGAGTTCTTCCCTAGTTGGGGCTTTGTCTATTTGCAGGGGAGAATGCAAGGAGTGAACTGGATAAAAGACAAATTTAGATTAGAAAATATGTTGAAAGCAATGCAGAAACTAATTACACAGTAAAATAGCTGGTTAAAATGAAAATAGCTATATTTAAAAAGTGCTAGTTTTATGAAAAGATGAAAAACAATCTACTGGACTTTGTTTCCAAGTTTGAAAACGTTTTGCTTTCCATCCAGGAAGCCTTTTCAATTCAAAATGTTAAAGATGGGCTCTGTGTATGCACCCTGAAGCTCTATCTGTCCAGCTCTTTTTCCTGAAAAGAGATCACTCAGGACAAACTCTTTCAATAACACCTCATAACTTATATGTATTAAATAACTAGGAGACATGACAACAGATTCTGATAGAAATTGTAATCTTACTCAGATCAGAGAAATTGCTTAGAGTTTACAGAAGGCAGCTGCTCACCTCCAGGCTTACATCTCAGAAGTGTGGCCCTGATTAACAGTTAAAAAGGCATTTTATACATCTCCAGTCTGCCACATCATGACATTTTCCCTCATACACGTTAGCAGATGAGTAGACACCCATGGCTGCAGCTTTATCAAAATATTACACTTAGCTGAAGGACACCGCTCTCACTTCCCAAATTTCCAAATCTTTGCCATGTACAGAATTAAGATTATAACTGTATACCCAGACAGAGGAACTGTCTTAATTAGATAAACTATTGTGGAAAACATCAGTTCTGACACGCAACAGGCAGCCAATACCAAGGTGTAATAAACTCACACATCATCGATGATAATTATCCTAACAAAAATGTGAGGAATACCATTGAGTTTGGGGTTTTATACAGTAGCCCAACAAAGCCTTGTTTTTGTTTTGAAAACATGCAAATTGAAATGAACGAAGGGGTCCACCCCCTTGGGATGGAGGTCGTTTGGCCTCTTTTGCAGTGTTGCCAACTCAGCAACTTTGTCGCTATATTTAGAGATTTTTCAGACCCCTCCAGCAACTATTTTTCAAAAAAGCAACTAGCGACAAATCTGGTGACTTTTTACGGTGTCACTGGCGGCTTTTGGAGATTCTTACGTGAAAGCATGTATCGTTCCTACTCTTGTCCTCCAGCGGCAGCTGCTGCCGTGGGGCGCCTCCCCCATCCCAACTCCGTTCTCCCGCTCCCGCAGGAGTCCCTCTCAGCGCTGCAGTCAGAGCCGCAGGATGTTTACCCTCAGCGTCCAGACTGCAAATGAAGCGCGCATGCGCTAGGATTGATGGCGCAAATTGATCACGCGGTGTCGCTCCGCTCTGACTTACATTCAAGGCGGGAGCGAGCGGGATGTAAACGTAAATGTAATGTAATGTAATGTAAATGTAATGTCACTTTTTGTCTTTCTGTAACGACATTATTTCTCCCACAGCATCAATAACATGCACATTACTTCTTATGCAAATTAGGCGATGACGTCATTTAGCGACTTCTAGCGACTTTTAGCACAGCCAATAGCTATTTTCCTTACTGAGGAGTTGGCAACAATGCTCTTTTGTTAGCCTGCAATGCCCCATACCCGTCTAAGTGTCTGAAAGGTCGGTGATTAAAGGGAATTATGCGCATGGCTCAATAGGCGAGGTCCTCTATTCTCCTGTACAGAGGCTGCGGCTGTGATCATAGCAGCAAGGTATTAACTCAATTGCTGCATTGTAAGTTTTTGAAAGCTGAAACCTGAGTCCACCCCCTCTGTTTAAGGTTGTTTTTTTCTTTCTTAACATAGATGGCTTCCTAAGAAAGAAAAACCAACCATAAACAATGAATGTTTTATCAATAAAACTCTTCTAATTGCCTTAGTTTTTCAGGTTGAAATCAACTTTGATATACATTCATTTACTCATTTTCGGATTCCAGACACACCTATTCAAATAGATATTCAAGTTTGGATTTTACCATAGGTGACATTGTAGACGTTGGCACACCACTTCTTAGAAGAGGTATAAAGGGAAAAAATGAAAATGAAAGCCCAACTCCCTAAAAATTTAACTATGGAAATTTTATAACTGGGGAGGGAAAAAAACAAATAAAGAGGGGAAAATAAACCATTTTCTCTCTGTGTAATTTAGGCCTGATCACCACCAGTAAGTATAATTTACACTCAGACATAAAACAGTGCACCCACACAGCAAACCCACTTTTGTAAAAAAATAAATAAAATAAAATACTTGCACTATTGCTATTTCTTTTTAATTAACTGTGGTTAATAATACATTTTTTGGGAATGCTGATGTTGCCTCAACTACAGGCCTCTGTTATTGGGGGTTAAAGGTATCGACCACCAAGAAGTGACAAGACAAAGAGCCACTGCCTTCCAAAGCTGACTCCTATTTTCTCCAAATATAGTCGTGTAACATTTATCTCAATATAATGGTATATATTTTGTCAGACATTTCTTTTTTTACCCGAAACTTCCATGATTTGAGAAGAAACATACCTCTATTTGTGCTTCTCCTGCACAGATCCATAAACAAATATTACTTTATTGAATAATATTCTTCAAGTCTGGAAACTCCCTTGGGGCAGTGCTCTGGACCTGTTAGGGAAAGTGAAAGATGAGGTAGGGTTATAAAAGGACAGCTCAGAGGAACCACTGAAAGGCAGATCAGCCCTTCTGTTTTCCGGTGAGTATACAGCCTTTCCATATCTGTAATAGATGAGACATGCATCTGCAGATGCATACCCATGGGACTACTCTTAACATCCAGCACTGGATTTCCACCTTGTTTTAATGAAAGCTATAGTTATTTCATATAGATTGTTAAACCTGTTATAAACTAGTATGAGGAACTGTTCGGACATGTTGACCTTGGAAAAGAAGTAGTACCGGTAGTTGAAATTTTGGTTTCTTCCAAGAAAAAGAGCTTATAAGCAGAATACGGGTTTCATACTAGGTCTTTATTATAAATAATTTTAATGCTTAGTGTAAGGGCAATGCAAAACTTTTTAAAAACCATAACTTATAGGATGCAAAATTCCTTGGGGTAATTCTGTGGTTTATATGGAAAAGGGGAAATAAAAGTTATGATTTTAACAAGGAGAAGATAATTCACTTTCTGCAGATTGTCCGACTTGTCCACTCAGGATTTCATCTTATTTATTGCCCTATATAATGTGGTAAAATACTACTAAAATGCCTTTATATATTGGGGACACGGGTTTGAGTTTAAAGGATGAGTTCTATTTGATTCAAAAAGTAAAATGTGCATTTTACCTAATTTTGTCATTATTTTATGATTTTGCTAAACACTATGAAGCATTTTTTCCAAGATAAAATCTCCAAACAATGTTGTCATTGTGTTTTAACCAGGACAGAGACTTCTGCAGAATGGATCAAATGAACCAAGGTCCCAGCATTTTTCTCCAGCTTCTAACTTCTTTCAAAGCTCATGATTTATTCCCTCCAAATGAAAACAAAAGGGTTCTTAAGCTGCTGGAAGGACTGGTCAGGAACATTAAATGGAGTCCTGAAGATGTCTCAGTCATCTTTGATGCCCTTCTATGGCGATGTGAGTCAATGGACACCAGTAATGGGTCACATCTCCTCACATGGATGCTTCAAATGTTGCATTGCATTCAGATTAACTACATCACACCCACCTGGAGATCTAAATCAGGAAAAACACTTCTGGAATTGGTCAAAGACACAGCAGTGACCAATGAAGAACTAAAGAGATGTTTGGCTAGTGATAAAGACAAAACACTGGATGAAGTTCTTGGAGAAATCAGAGATGGAGAATTAAACCAAGTTAATGATGAGAAGTTAGCTGAGGTCAGAGATATTGTTTCAACAGTTGACGCAGCTCTAAGGTCTCAAAGTTCAGGATCACAGCTGATCGGCTTGAAAAAAGACTTGCTGATTCTTTGTAAAGCAGTAGAAAAAACTTCCTACTTCAGACCACGACTGACTCAGATGGTGAGCTGGTGTCTCATGGCTCTTTCAAAAACAGGGCGTCTGCTTCAAGTTGCCACTGGAGAAGGGAAATCCTGCATTGTGGCCATGTTTGCAGCCTTTAGGGCTATGAGGGGAGAAAAAGTCGACATCATGTCAAGTTCATTAGAGCTAGCAGAGAGAGACTTAAGAGATTGGAGGAAATTTTATAATGTTTTGAAGATCAGTGTGGACTGTAACACCAACAAAGATGAAAATGACTTAAAAAGGTGCTATGAGAGCCAGGTTGTTTATGGAACCGTTGAGCAATTTTCTGGAGACTGGTTGAAGCACCATGTTCAAAGGATGGACATATTTGGCCAGAGAACATTCCAGTGTGCAATTGTAGATGAAGTTGATTCTTCGATGCTGGATAAAGGCCATCATGTTGTCTACTTAAGCAGTGAAATGCCTGCGCTTCAGCATCTCAACCCCCTGCTGGCATTAATATGGGCCACTGCTGACCAGTACAGTAAGTTAGCATCAGGTGAAACTGTTGGATCAAAATACCCCTTTCATCAAGTTGTATTAGAACAGATCAATCAGGAGGGATTTGATGAGTGGACTGTTCTTCAAATGGCTGAGGACGCAGGTCTACTGGTCAAAGGCACAGTCAGGGAAATACAGAGGAAACCAAGCCTTTTAAATGAGAAGACTGTCAATGTTGCATCAGACAAGTTGGTTAGGTTCTTTAGAACAGTGGAGACAATATTCCCCTCATGCCAGTTTACTCTATACATCAAAAACACAGATGAATCAATAGAAGAGCTGAACAAAAGACCCCCAACAGAAAGTGGTCAGAGAAAAGTATCTCTGCTTTTGAATGGTGGCATCTGTCAGTACATGTATCCTGATACAAACAGTGTACTGAAAGCTGCAGAAGAAGAAGTAAGGCGTAATCTACATTTCACGCCATGTGAGCTGATCAAGAGTGAAGACAGCTGCTACATCCCAGGTTTCCTCTCAGAGCTGGTTGAATCTAAACTAAAAGTCTGGATTGAAAATGCATTTCAGGCCAAAACCATGGAAATAGACCATGAATATGTTCTTGAAACCCATGGAATTGTACCAGTAGACTACAGCTCTACAGGCATAGTGCAAAACTTCATGACAATGGGGGATGGTCTACAACAGTTTCTCGAAATGAAACATGGGTACAAGCTCAGTGATATGACCATCGTCACCAAGTACATGTCCAACGTTGGTTTGCTTCAAAAGTACAAAAGTCAGATTTACGGACTGTCTGGGACTCTTGGGCAACAAGCAGAGATTGAGACATTGAGAGGAATCTATGAAGGTGTCACAACCTGCCAAATTCCTACATTCAGGCGCAGAAAGCTGTTTGAGGTTCAAGGACTTTTCTTGAAGGATGAAAAGGAATGGATGCAGATTATTTGTGATGTTGTCACTGACCAAATCCAACCTACTACATATAGAGGTGGAAGAGCTGTGCTGGTCATCTGTGAGACTATCAAACAAGCAAAAATGGTCTATAAAGCTTTTGGAAGAAATGTGCAAAACAAAATGCTTTACATTAACAATAACATGGACAATAATGCAATTTCCGAAAAACTGCAAGAAGGAGATGTCATCATAGCTACAAACCTGGCTGGTCGTGGGACAGATTTTAAGATTTCAGAGTCAGTAAACGCAGCTGGAGGTTTGTTTGTTGTTCAAACTTTTCTACCAAAGAATGCTCGTGTCGAGGCTCAGGCCTTTGGACGCGCAGGGAGACAAGGATCTGCAGGGTCTGGTCAGCTTGTTGTCTGCATGAGCCACTTTTTACCTCATTGGTCTGACAAATGTCCTTTAGATATAACAATGGCTAAAGTAATTAGAGACGAGTTGGCTGCTCAAGAATTGTGTGCCTACATGAAAATTCACATCCCAAAGATAAAGAAGGAAGAGAAGCTCTTTGGTGTGTACTTAGAAAAGCTAAACCTGCTGTACAAAATAGCTAACAACAGCCCTTCACCAATAGATGTATCTGCACTGGATGAGTTTTGGGGAATTTGGCTTCTCACTAAAGTCACTGAAAAACACTCTGTTGAAACATTGACATACCTTTTAAAACTAGACCTGAAAAAAGCATTAGAAAAACTAAGGCAAAAACAGTCACCCTTATCAAACCTGCACTACTATACTCTCTGTGGCAAAGAACTACAAAAAGTAGGAAAGCTTTCACAGAGTATTGATATGTACAGCAGAGCGATAAACCAGGACCCCAGTTGGGCAGCTGTTGCATATTATAATCGTGCTTTTGCTTCTTTAATCCAGCAGAACCAGAATCAGAAACAGGGTGTCTTCATTCAGGCTTTGAAAGATTTACAAAATGCACTTAAGTCAGTTGACCTCTACTGTGAACAACTTCAAGTCACTTATAGTTATGTCAGCCAACAAACCATGAACTTCACACACAAACCTTCCAGGTCTGATGAACAGAAAATGACCAGAATCAGAGTCCTAGCTTCAGTTAAAGAAAATATAAATCATGCACTAGAGAAGGTAGACAGGGCGATGGCAAGAGGGGAGTATGTTAAAGTAGAAGAGAGCTTAGTTTTCTTCCTTTCTTCTGTGAAGGATTGTCTGCCTTCCTTAGCCCCCTTGATAAAAGCAACTGTCTCTTCCAGAGACCCTTTAAAGATCTACCAACTCATAAGCCAGCCTTCCTTTGACATATTCTACGAGCTGAAGCGTTTAAATTGTATTGGCCTTTCTCATATTTATGTTTTAGATACACCGTTCTTTTTCAGAAGATTTGTTTCAATAATAACTTCTTACTTAGATAGAGCCTGATACAAAATAACAGTGAAATATATAGCAAGAAAAACAAAGAAAAAACAGTTAATTTTTCTTTCTTTTTTAGTTATTGGTTTGTGAGGAATGCTCATCTTGATCTCCTCTGAGGGTACTGAAATAAGTAACAAAAATAATAAAATTACCAAAAGTGATAGTAAAAATAATTTATTAAAATGGTTTGCCTAACTTTTTCATGTTTGTAATGTCTCTTTAAAAACATAACATTTATTGTAAGATTTAAAAGAGTATTATTTAAATGAAATTCAATTTTTGGTTAAAGCTCGTAAACTGTTTTTTTTTTCTGAAAAACGTACACTGAATCATATATATATGAAGTGATTTTTTTGTCCTATGGTCTGTCACCTTTGCATGCATGTTGTAAGGAACTGCAGTAGAGTAAAGGAAAAAAATTAAGCAAATATGTACTGTTGCTTATTCAGGAGAAAAGAATCCTGTGAGTAAATGACTCTGTGCAGTCATCTGAATTTCTTTTTAAGCAATCTGACTGGATGATCTGATTTAATTGTCTCATTAAAAGTACCTTGAAACAACATACTTTAGGTTGGGAATTGTCACTGTATAAAAAACTGACTTGAATGGAATTATGGCTTTATCTTGTGTAAGGGAAAAGTTTAATAAAATATTTTTTGATCAGAATTATTTTGTAACTCTCATTAGAAGACCACATGGCTCTCCATGTTGCCCCTGTTTCCAATCAAATCAGTGTTCTTACTCTCTACCCATAAAGAAAAGGGGCTGACTCTGAACAGGGGAATTTGTAGCTTCTAGCATCTGTTTCAGGTTACTTCTTCAGCTTTCTCTAGATCAACAGTAGGAACACTATTATGGGTATGAAAGGATCTGCAGGGTGCTTGGCAATTCTGTATACAGAAGGTCCCTATGTAAAATGAACGAGCGGTAGGGGCATCCTGTTTCACCTTCCTACTTCCATCCTAATAGACAGCTCTAGTTAGACAGCACTTATCACGGTGACCAATGACATACTTCCGGGGATTGTAATCTATGTATTGTGTTTTAACATTAATGTTTTACTGCCATGAAGTGGCCAAATGTAGGACAGTTATTTAATTGTTCTGGACACTTTGCTGCCTGAGTCTAAGAGCCAAGCACTACCTTTCAGTACTGGTCCATTTTTCTAAAAGCATATTCCAGAAGCTTCCTTACCATTAGAGCTTAATATAGCAGCAGAGCTTTGAACTAGAAGCAACATAGGTTTAGAGGAAATTTGAAATTCATTTGCTCTAAACCTGAGGCCAATTTCACAAAACCAAGATAAGGTAGTAAATATGGGTTATGCAGACATCCTGACCTAATTATATATGTATGTATATATATACACATATATATATATATATATATATATATATATATATATATATATATATATATATATATATATATATATATATATATATATATATACCGGGTATATATATATATATATATATATATATATATATATATATATATATATATATATATATATATATATATATATATATATATATATATATAAATATATACCGGGTATATATATATATATATATATATATATATATATATATATATATATATATATATATATATATATATATATATATATATATATATATATACATATATATATCTAATAAGAAAAGTGGGAAATGTTGAGACTCAGAGAGGAGCTCCAAGATACTATTGGGCAATCATAAACAACCTTGTGAACATCCTGAGAGAAGATAGCCACTGACACCTTCTGGCTTAAATGAAGAATTACAGCTTAGTTATTTGTATTAAAAGTTTTTTGCCATAAATTAAAAAGCTCCTCCATCAATCTTAATCAATTATTGTTGCAGTGTCAGTGGTGCAGTGGGTAGCACTGCTGCCTTGCACCAAGATAGTTCTGGGTTTGATTCCCGGCCTGGAATCTTTCTGCAGGGAGTTTGCATGTTCTCCCTGAGCATGTGTGGATTCTCTCCAGGTATTCTGGCTTTCTCCCACAATCCAAAAACATGACTGTTAGGTTAATTTGCTTCTCTAAATCCTCCTTAGCTGTGAGTGTCTGTCTGTTATATATATACATATATATATACATATATGTGTGTGTGTGTGTGTTACACTGTGTCTACCTTGTTACTTTTTAAAAATTATTCACTGTACCTTGAAAATTATCCTTTCAGATTTCATGGCACAATACTTGTCTAAACATATTTAACAGAAGAAATGTAAGGAGTAATTGTCCTAATCCTGAGAACCAAGGAGATTATGAAGCTTCAGATTTTAACAGATCATTACGAAACCACCTGGTGCTGTAAATAGCACCCGTAGTTTTAATATTTTGAATAGTTACGTTTTTTTCCCCTTTATTAATCAGAACGTTAGCATTACGAATCAACTCTCATGGGGGTATGAATTATGAGATATAGTCAAGTTAAGGCAAGAAGTCCACTGACCTTAGGTTTAGTACTAAGCCCTCGAGGCAAGGTATTAAATATTGGGTTTAGACATAAAGCCTACTAAACTAAGGTTTAGAAATGGGTCATTCTGGTAAGGTATTAGATATGTGGAATATATTGAATTAGGCTTTAGTAAGTAGCCCACTGATAGATATTAAGTCTAGGAATAGACTATCTTGGTAAATGATTAAATATGATTTTATTATTTATTAATATGGGAGTTATAAATTAGGGAAATGTATATTTGGCTGCCATTATTGAATAAAATATTATTGAAAGGAATTAAGCATGAAGTTGAGTCAGGGTTAAGGAAAGAATATACTGGTAAGATATTTAAATGTGAGATTAGGGTTTAAGTATTAAATCAGGGTAAGGTAAAAGGTCCATTGACCCAGATGTTAGGATTACGTAAGGGTAAGTGTCTGGGTTAGGCCACGTAAAATGAATGTAAGTCAATGAAATGTTCCCATTAGTCATGAATACAAACAAACCATAGACTGCTGGAGACCATGATCCTGAAGGATAAGTGGGAGAAGATGGATGGATTGATAATGGCAAGGTCGATCGAACTATAAAACATGAAAATATTGGAAGAAAAACTGTGAGTAGATTTAAAATAATGAATTCACCATTCAGCCAACTAAATATAACACAGAACCACAGAACACAAATATTTATATTTATAGAATCAGAATCAGAAATACTTTAATTTTATACAATATATACAAAAGTAGAGGGTCTCGCTCCATCCCGCTATCAGTTTGGGGGTCCTTGGCCTGGAAAACTTTTTAGGCCCCTGTCCTAAAGTCTTGCAGCTGAAGAAATACTGGTACAGAAGGAACTGGTTACCAAGATGCATAACACACCTCAGACTTTTATATTTAAATCGAAATATATCTAATGTTTAAAATAAAAATGTTCATGCATCCCTCTCTGCTCTGGGTAGTTGGGGTGATCAGAGGTGTAGCCAGAATTTTTTTTAAGGGTGGTCAGGCAATAACCAGTGTAAATGTGGCCGAAAGTTGATAGGTACCAGAACCTCAGGGTCAATCTACAACAGGAAAATTAACAGGTCAAACATCCATATTTTCTAAATAAAGAATAACTATACTTTTCTACAACTTTTGCTGACAAATAGAAACAAATATTTAAACATCTGTGCTTTTTTTATAAAATGTATAGTGGATACAATTCTTTGAGGTTTGAGTTTTGGGCCAACATCTTTTCCATTGTCATTTACCTACTTTTCTCAATAATCATTCTGCATAAAATTGATATTTACAAGTACTAATATATACATAAATTGATTATTTAATACATTTTCATCATAATAGCTATTTATAAATAATTTTATTGAAGACTCTTAGATGACTTTACCCCATATAACACAAAATCTAGTTCTGAAAAACGCATTAATTCTGTACTTATTATCTTTAATGTTAGTATATTGCTGTGCAGAATTAACCGCAGTGTACTCCCCTGGGTGCTCAAAGCTTGTTCCAACCAGCTGTGTGGAATATTTAGCCTAGTCTTCAGTCTGAGCATGCTCCTCCAGAGAGTCCCCGTGCTGTGGAAGACGTCCTACCTCGTTCCGGTGCCAAAGACGTCGCGCCCTAGCGACCCTCAGGACTACAGACCGGTAGCACTGACGTCTCATATCATGAAGACCTTTGAGAGGCTAGTCCTGGAGCAGCTAAGGCCCATGGCCAGGCCCTTCACTGATCCACTACAGTTCGCCTACCTGCCCCGCCTCTTCTAAACAGAGTCTACACTCACCTGGACAAGCCGGCGAGCACTGTGAGAATCATGTTCTTTGATTTCTCCAGTGCCTTCAACACCATCCGCCCGGCTCTACTAGATGAGAAGATGACTGCGATGCAGGTGGAGGCCCCCATCGTGTCCTGGATTGTTGATTACCTGACGGGCAGACCACAGTATGTACGCCTACTGAACTGTGTGTCTGACAGGGTGGTCAGCAACACTGGGGCGCCTCAGGGGACTGTCCTCTCCCCCTTCCTCTTCACCCTTTTCACCTCGGACTTCAGCTATTGCTCTGAGTCCTGCCACCTTCAGAAGTTTTCTGATGACTCGGCAATTGTTGGCTGCATTGAAAAGGGTGAGGAGAGTGAATACAGGACTGTGGTGGGGAACTTTGTCACTTGGAGTGAGCTGAACCACCTGCACCTCAACGTGACAAAGACTAAGGAGCTAAAAGTGGATCTGAGGAGGACAAAAACACCTGTGATCCCTGTTTCCATCCAGGGGGTTCCTGTTGACACTGTGGAGGAGTATAAGTAACTGGGAGTGTACTTTAACAATAAGTTGGACTGGACTAGTAACACCGAGGTGGTCTACAAAAAGGGCCAAAGCCGACTACTCTTCCTGAGGAGGCTGAGGTCCTTTAACATCTGTGGGACGATGCTGAGGATGTTTTATGAGTCTGTTGTTGCTAGCACGCTCTTCTTTGCTGTCACATACTGGGGCAGTGGGCTGAGGGTTGCTGAAAACAACAGACTGAACAAACTGATCAAGAGGGCCGGTGATGTTGTGGGGGAGCAGCTGGACACTCTGACCACCGTGGCAGAGAGGAGGATGCTGTCCAGGTTTCAGTCCATAATAGACAATGACTCACATCCTCTCTAAGACACACTGGTCCAGCAGATGAGCTCCTTCAGCAGAAGACTCCTCCTACCCAGATGCACCACAGAGCGCCACAGGAAATCATTCAACCCCCCCCCCCCCCCCCCCCCGTAATTGACATTTATGCACTATTTTTGCACGCCACCTATCACTTTACTTGGACTTTTCACTTTATTTGGATTTAGTTTTTACATATGCATAGATATACGTACAGATATATACAGAAGAGCTGTATGTGTATATATTTTATCTCTGTATATATTTTATCTCTTTATTCTTATTTTTATATTTTTATTATATTGTATAGTTGGATGTGTGTATATATCATGTAAAACTGTAACTGGAGCGTGTAACAAAAGTAATTTCCCTCTGGGATTATTAAAGTATTTCTGATTCTGATTTGTTGTCAACTAATTTTTAATATATAAAAGTTTCAATGTTTTAAATATTCCACTTTAGAGTAGTACTGCTGCCAGCATTTTTATTAGAAGGGGGAAAAAATGGTTGGGGTGGCCACAGGGGTGGCAAATGATTGGCTAAGGGTGCCATTACCACCCCTGGGCCCCCATCTGGCTCCGCCCCTGAGAGTGATGATAGAGCAGCTGATTTACCAAGTTGACTTGCAGGATAGGCCACGCCCCCTACAGGTGATCTGCTGCTACCTTGTCAAAGTCAGACTTCCCACAGCTGAGTGGAAGTGGTGAACCCAAACAGTAAAGCTTTTGTTCAGCTTTATTTTCCGAAACTGAACATTAGAGCCGCTCCGGTCGGTAATGTGACTCCTGTTTGAGTCCGCCTCTTTTTTTTCAGTTAAACCGGTTTATCCTCCTCACCTCTGGGAGGAAAAGGAAGTGAAGAACTGAGCTGAACAAGTTAAACCAACTCCTCTGGTGTTGTTTCGCTGTAATCCTGCTTTTATAGGCATTTGTTGTTTTGTCTGACTGCTCGGCTGAGGTAGGCTGTTTTCGCTTAGTTTGCTTTCTCTGTTGCCCCGCATTCCTCCGCATGTAACGCAATGTAAGATCACTGCAGAAAGCAGATTGGAGGAGAAGTTAGGAAATATCCTAAAAGCACATCTGCTCAGTTTAGATTTCCTCCTGTTAAAAGAGATTTATTTCTTTGTGTTATTATCAACAGAACGATAGATCTTACCTCCACCCCACACCACCAATCAGCCTCTGTGTTTAGATTGAAATGAAATATCCTATCGAAGATATCTTGGTGTGTCATGAAGTACTGATGTGTATATCTATTTGATGTGATGACCTCATTATTTATGGCTGTTTCAGCACCATGAACATGTTCAGAAGAGGTAAGGGGTCAGCCCAGAGCCCTGAAGTCCCACCCAGACCCACTGAAGAGGTGAGAATCCAGGACATTGAGGCCCAATCAGGCTTTACATTATGACCTCTGACCTTACACAACAGGTATAGGCAGCAAAGACCCTGATGGTGCGAAATCTAACCTCTAAAATATCATGAACCATTCTGGAATAATTCCAGGATGTTTTATCCTGCTGAGATGTCAACAGCCATTAAGGAAAATCTCCCCGTTGAATGGTTTTACACAAGGGTGTAACTTTGTGATGAATATTGGTGGGGGCGCTCTAACTTACTTACCGTACTTACTTACTACAGTTTGTATTTTCCAAAAATGAGCTCAAACATATATTTATTGAATGCTTTCCTATTGTTGAGAACACAAGAAAACCATAATATGCTGATATTTATATTTATAGATAGTTAGAGAGATGCCTTTTATTGCATTATATTAAATAACAAATAACAGCCGACTCCGATGCCAAAATCCCTAGAAGTACAATTCTAATTCCATCCATCCAGAAAAATATGAATATGCTGCATTTTAAATATAGCAGATTTTCTTTCTTGTAAACTTTGTGGTAAACCTAGAAGTATATTTTATTGCATGTTGCATAGCCCAGTAAATCTGTTCTACCTTTAAATCTGCAGCTCTCCCTAATTCTCTCTGTGCTCTGTTTAAAAAAGGTTTATGAACCTCTTTACTTATATAATGATGCTGGAAACAAAATTTGTAGATATGTAGAAGCTCTGCTGTCTGATTGTGCGTGTTAATTTTATCCTGTAACTGGGAGTCATGGTCCTCTGCGAAGCCAAGCTTTTTTTAACTACTAAAGAACAAACTATAGCTTCTCAAGTTTCTTACATTGTAATACTACACTGTATAAATGTGTAATTTGTTGCCGTTTTAGCTGAGAAAGCTCCGTATGATTTACGGTTAGGATTCTTCATGGGATATCTAATTTTTTTTAACCAAGCCGTCTCCTAAGTTTTAGTTAAACATACATCAAAGAAGCTGTCAGTTAATGCTGCTGTGTTTCTCTCCTCCAACCACGTAGCCACTCTGTACACAGTGAAATGTGACTGCAAATCCGATGCCTCAAAGCAACAGATCTGATGATGCTACACCGATAGGCGGGACATGGTAGCAGTGCGAGAGAGGAAAAAAACAGACTGAAAACGCTCTGAACACAGCTGCACCCATCCTTTTTCACCTTTGGCTAAAGGAAATGAGCGGAAATGGGGGGAAAAAAGCTGAAATTATTGGTGGGGACATGTCCACACCAGTCCTTCAGAAAGTTACGTCTGTGGTTGTACATGATCTACAGCAGAGGTTCACAAACTATTCAGCTTCTGACCTACAGAATGTCGACCGATGACCCAAACCATTGGTTTAGTGAACAAACATTTTATTGATATCAATTAATGATGGATGTCATAATATTAGTGTCAAACATAATAGCTGGTTTTGTCCATTTTCAGCGATGCTTCAGGTTCTTTTAGCACTTAAATATGCATGTTCTTTCTGTAGCGGATCTCAGGACCATGTGCTGGTTGATCCAGGACCCCAACTTTGGAAATGATTGAATGCTTTGGAAATGCAGGACAGCCTCCCGTGGCTCACCTCTGGTGCCATCCAGATGCTTGAAAACCAAAAACCCGATTCATCAAATCAGGCAGCGTCCTTCTGTTGCTCCATGCTGTATTTCTGGTGCCTACAGGCTCATTGTTGACATTTTAGCAGTTGGGTCATGAGTCAGCAGAGGTAGCATGACTGCTTTACAGCCCCATTCACAACAAAATGCCGTGTGCTATTTAGTTAGACTCCTTTTTATCAGAAATTGGGTTGACTTCTAAAACTGGAGCTAGAGTGGTTGGTCTGTTGCATCACAAAAACTCAGGCCATCTACCTCTGACCCGGATGCCTGATGGTGCACACTGCAGACTGAACCACACCTTGATGAGGCAAGTTTATTTAAATAGCACATTTCACTAGTGAGGAAAAAATCTACCTTCTATGGAGCAGAAAAATTAAAAGTACATTAGTGACATAAAGTTATTTATCCTATTTTAATCTCTAAAATGAAATAATATAAAAATATTGATTAAAAATATTGATTAATACATGTTAAATGTTAAAACCTTGCTAATATTAAGCTGTCAAAGGCCACTAAACAAAACAGTTTTATGAACAATTCGTAGCAACTAAGGATTTCTAAGGATTCTTCTGGGAGTTTTTTTTTTTTCCAGATTAATGAATTAAACTAAGAACTAAAAGCTGCTTCCTTATATTTTGTTCTGTGTAGATTTGAGCCAGAACATCTGAACAGTTTGGGCAAATCTGTAATGTCTTTGGGTGCTAAGGCATTCAGTGGTTATTAGACTGACTTAAGTATTTAGAAGCATCTTCTCTCAGAAAAAGGGAGCCAGAGATTAAAGGTCCTGCTAAGAAATTGGTTCTTTAATCCTGCAGATGTGCTTTAGATGATAAAGGGTTGACGTTGTTACTGAATTTGTGTTTTTGAATTTCCATCACGATCTAGGGGGAGCATGTAGATGTTGATTAAAAGGGGCCCTAAAATGGACCCTTGGGGAACGCCACAAGGGATTTTTGTAGTCTCTGAAATAAAGTTACTGATTGACACCAAAAGGCCCTGTCCTTCAATGAGGATTCAAACCGGTGCAGTGCTGTACCAGAAAGGCTGAACCAGTTGTATAGGTGCTATAATAAAAGGAAATGATCAACAGTGTCAAAGGAAAGCTCTTTTGTCTACACCTTGAAGCTTTCCCTCTCTTTCTTTCTCTTCGTTTTCCTGAAATGAGATCACTCAGGACAAACTCTTTGAGTAACACTTCATAACCTATATGTATTAACCATGAGACATGACAACAGATTTTTATAGAAATTGTAATCTTACTCAGATCAGAGAAGTTGCTTCGGGTTACAGAAGGCAGCTGCTAACCAACCGAGCTCACTTTTCGAGAAGTATCCCGGACAAACGGGTAAAGAAGCATTTTATACTTCAGTATGCCACAATATCACATCACTACATCAGACACGTTTGCAGATGAGTATACACCCATGACTCCAGGGTTATCAAAATATTACACTTTGTTCTTGGCTGAAGAATACCGCTCTCATTCCATTCCTGAATCTTTGCCACGTACAAAATGAACATTACAACTGTATATAGCCTAACTGAGGAACTGGCCTAATTAGATAAGCTACTGGGGAAACTTCAGTTCCGACATGCAACATGCAGGTAATATTGGGGTGTAAGAACACATCATCAATTATAATTATCCTAACAACCATGTGGAATGCAGCATTAAGGTCCATTAATCCCAGCACAGTGGTTCTCCAATGGTCTGCATTCATACAGATGTTGTTGAACACTTTGACAAGGTCTGGATAATGTTAAATTTTTTGTCTTTTCATTTTCACCTTAGCTGCCACTGGTCGTAATGTTATATCTATTTAGTTTGTATTTCTCATAAAAAAAGCCTTTTTATTTATTTCCAGGAGCTGGAAAATCCTATCAGATACAGCATAAAAACACCCGATCCAGAATCAAATGCGGCCTCAGAGGTAAGTGTTAAAAGATTATTATGAAACTGGGCAAGATGGTGACCTTGCATATGTCCTTTCTTCTAGGAAAACAGAGAAGACACAGATGATCTCTACCCAAAGACAAAGGTGAGCCTCCTCTAATCCATGGACCCATTATTGTTTGTTTAATGTTTGCTGTCGTTTATGGATGTTTTCTTGCGTTTCCTTCGGGAACGGCAGAGAACGGGAGTGATGGGGGTTGTGCAGAAGGTGAATCCTTTCAAATCCACCTCAAAGGTAGAACCACAAACTTTTCCTGAAGACATATGATATTGTGTGTCACCCATTGTCTTTCAGTTTTCAGCTTGTTTTTTTTCTGCTACTCAGACCTCCTCATCAGTGTCGAATATCAGCAAAACTCCTTCCTCTGAATCACTAGAACAGGCGACGGACTCCACTCAGGTGAGATCAGCTTTGTTTTCTCACTATGTTCTCCCTTAGGAGGGAAAGAAAATGGCTGCCCTAGAATCACAGGTGGGGAGTAACAAGATACATTTACCTAACTTTTAGAAAAAAAAAAAAGCTATAGTTTAGCTTGTACTTTTAGCTGTAGTGTTACTTTCTGTAATTTTCCACTTCAGTAACAATCTTGTGACAGTATCGCCACTCTATTAAGTTTGTAATTCCTCCACCCACCTGCAATAACTTGAGCTTTTTTATAGATCAGGTGAAAATATAGTAAACAGTAGATATTGATTCTAGAAATTATTTTTCCTTTCCTGACATACATACTGTTATGACTGGTTTTATAAGTTTATTTAAAAAAAAAAATTTGTAAATATATTTCTTCACCCTGAATTTATTTTGGATTCATGTTAATTTATACATAAATCTGTGTCTGATTAGATTATTTTAACATTAAGTTGGGTCTTACAAATAACAAATTAACAGGTACTTTTTTTTACTAATAAGTAATTTCTTAGATAACTGCTTTCTATTTTCTAATAAAAATAAGTAAAAGTAGAGATTTTGTCTCAAACTATAATCTTAGTCTATCTAGAGAAGTTGCTTAGAGTTACAGAAGGCAGCGCTTACAAACCAGGTTTACATCTCGTTAAAGAAGCATTTTATATAATTCCATTATGCCACTTCATCCCATTAGTACATCATACATCTTTGTAAACAGTGATGGGAGTAACAGCATTTAAAGTAACGGCTTTACTAATGCCGTTCCATTGTTTTAGTAACGAGTAATCTAACTAATTACTTTGACTGTAACTATAACGCAGTTACCATTGCAGACACCCCGTTACTGCACATTACTCAGGTCGCACGATGAACCTTTTTTCATGATAGGACTCGTGCGCGCCTTGTCATGAGAGAGGGGAGGATGAGATTGGCTGATGTATAGAGAGATTACGTCTGTCAGTTGGGTAGGTGGGTGTTTCTGCTGGTGGGTGTTAACGTACAGCACACACAGAAAGATGGAGAGTGAGGAGGACTCCAGCAGCAAAACAGTGTTTCCAGATGGAAATACTGATGTAACGTTGAGCTGCGTTTCCCCATCAGATGCGGTTTCCCCTGCATCTCCGCAAGGCGCAGGCGGCACGATTCACAGCGCAAGCGACAGGAAACGCGCATGCTCGCTAAAGGTGTGTAACAACCGCCCGGTGCTCGCGCCACAGCGAAGCTACGGAGAGCTTGAACGATTAAATGTTAGTCTATATGGAGAAAGGGAGAAATCTGGATGGATAGATGGACGGATAGCTGGATGGACAGATAGATAGATGGATGTTGCAGTATCTATAACAACCCAAACACACAGAATTTCAGATTTAGACATCCCCAGTTATTAATTTCATACACTCACCAGATCTGAACGCCCTGTTAAAAAACTTCACACCCATGAGTAGAAGTAATGCAGCCTGATACCATTCCCCCCATTTTAAGATGGGGGAACGCTATCTGATGGGGTTTATTGGCCCGTCAGATACCGTTCCCCCCTGATGTCATTTACGTTTAGTTGCAATAAACGCAAAACTCTCTGCAGGTTCTTGTCTTTGTCATAAACTCTATTCAGCTGGCTTTTGAAACACAAAGCGAGAAGGTGGGGGCGGATGGTGAGGGTTACCGGGGCGAGAAACGCAAAAATAACGCAATAGTTGCTTTTACTAGTAACTAGTTACTTTTATTGTGGAGTAACTCAGTTAGTAACTCAGTTACTTTTTGGGGAAGTAACTAGTAACTATAACTAATGACTTTTTCAAAGTAACGTACCCAACACTGTTTATAAATGAGAAGACATCCATGGCTCCAGCCTCATCAAAATATCACACTATGTTTTTTAGATCAAGGACACCGCTCTCATTCCATTACCAAATCGTTGCAACAAACATAATGAAGATGACCTTTTAGCCTGACAGAGGAACTGTCCTAATTAATTCAATTCAATTCAGTTTATTTATATAGCGCCAAATTCACAACACATGTCATCTCAAGGCACTTTACAGTTCAACCAGATCATACAGTCAAATTGATACAAAGTTTTCTATCTAAGGAAAACCAGTTGATTGCATTGACTCATTGACTCAAATACAATCCCCCACACTAAGCATGCTTGTAGCGACAGTGGAGAGGAAAAACTCCCTTTTAACAGGAAGAAACCTCCAGCAGAACCAGGCTCAGTGTGAGCGGCCATCTGCCGAGGCCGACTGGGGTTCAAGGAGACAGAAGCAGAGATACAAAAAGCAGCTGTAAAAGGCGGCCCCGTCCAGGAAACACACAGCCAGGCAGACGAGCTCCAAGGCAGCTCCCATGCCAGAGGACGAAGAGAGCACATCCACTCAGTCACGGTCAGAGAAACAGGACCACACTGGAAAACAGGCCGATCTCCAACATCTATTAACAAGGGTGTTGATAGAAGCAGCACAGCTGATGTTTTTTTCCAGGATGACGTCACAGCCAAACAGGAACAGACGAGGCAAAGCTACTCTGAGGAAAAGCAGAGAGAGCAGAAGGTTAGAGATTGAACTAACAGATTCTGCAGAATAGGAGAACAGAGAGAGAATGAAGCAGAATGATGAAATGGGGGTCCCTATGTCCTCCAAAAGTCTAAGCCTATAGCAGCATAACTATAGAGATAGCTCAGGATAACCTGAGCCACCCTAACTATAAGCTTTATCAAAAATGAAAGTTTTAAGCCTAGCCTTAAAAGTAGACAGGGTGTCTGCCTCACGGACTAAAACTGGTAGTTGGTTCCACAGGAGAGGAGCCTGATAACTAAAAGATCTGCCTCCCATTCTACTTTTAGAAATTCTAGGAACGATTAGTAAACCTGCAGATTGAGAGCGAAGTGCTCTGTTAGGAACATAAGGAACAATCAGATCTCTGATATAAGATGGAGCTTGGCCATTTAAGGCTTTATATGTGAGAAGGAGGATTTTAAATTCTATTCTTGATTTAACAGGAAGCCAATGAAGAGAAGCCAGGATAGGCGAGATATGATCTCTCTTTTTAATTTTCATTAGAACTCTGGCTGCAGCATTTTGGATCAGCTGAAGGCTTTTAACTACAGTTTGTGGACTTCCTGATAGTAAAGAATTACAATAGTCCAGCCTTGAAGTAACAAATGCATGGACTAGTTTCTCAGCATCACCCCTGGACAGGATATTTCTAATTTTTGCAATGTTCCTCAGATGAAAGAAGGAAATTCTAGAAACCTCTTTGATATGGGATTTAAATGACAGGTCCTGATCAAAAATAACACCAAGATTTTTTACTTTATTATCTGAAATCAGTTTAATCCCATCCAAATGAAGTGACTGGCTAATCAGTTTCTTTTTCAGAGACTCTGGTCCAAAGACTATAACTTCTGTTTTGTCTGCATTCAGAAGCAGAAAGTTAAGAGTCATCCAGGTTTTTATGTCTTCAAGACATGCCTGTAATCTATGTAATGGGTTAGCTTCATCCGGATTTATAGACAGATATAGCTGGGTATCATCAGCATAACAGTGGAAATTAATCCCATGCTGTCTAATAATTCTACCAATTGGGAGCATGTATAAAGTAAAGAGAATTGGTCCTAGCACTGATCCCTGTGGTACTCCACAGGTAACCTTTGAGCGTGTTGAAGATCTATCATTAACATGAACAAACTGAATTCGATCAGATAGATAAGATTTAAACCAGTCTAGTGCTGTTCCTTTAATTCCAACAAAATATTCAAGTCTTTCTAAAAGAATATTATGGTCAACTGTATCAAATGCAGCACTAAGATCCAACAGGACGAGCACAGATACAAGTCCATTATCTGAGGCCATGAGAATATCATTAGTGACTTTCACCAGAGCTGTTTCAGTGCTATGATGAGCTCTAAAGCCAGACTGAAACTCTTCAAAAAGTTCATTATGGTGGAAGTGATCGCAAACTTGTTTGGCAACTACTTTCTCAAGAATTTTGGATAAGAAAGGAAGATTGGATATAGGTCTATAATTGACCAAGTCATCTGGGTCAAGAGACGGTTTCTTAAGCAGAGGTTTAATTACAGCAACCTTAAAAGCTTTAGGTACATATCCCTGTAACAGAGATAGATTAATCACATCTAAAATGGAGGAGGAGATCAAAGGGAATACCTCCTTAAATAACCTGGTTGGAACTGGATCTAACATACAAGTTGAAGGCTTAGATGAAGACAATAATTTTGCTTATTCAGAGAGTTCAACTGGATCAAAGCAGTCTAAACCCGGTTCAGATTCCATGACTTAGATAAACTAATGAGATAACATTAGATCTGACATGCAACAGGCAGGTAGTATTAGGGTTTAACAGACTCACACATCATCTGAGGAGTAAAAAATGTTCTTAGCATTAAACTTGGTCATCAAGTCTCCATTTTTATTTCATGTGTTCCCATAATTCATGACTGTTACAAATGACTGTTAACCAATTTTATTTTTTGCAACAAGCTAATTGAAATCTAATAACACTAAAACCTTATCCTGACTAATGGTTTAGAAAGGCAAACTGTAATTCCATGTAAATACTGTAGGTTACCTCATCTGGTGGTGGTGTAGTTTGGTTTCAAGTTTAGTAATTAAATGGGAATATATTAGGCCTGTTACAAGTGTTTTATGTGAAAAAACCCCAAAATACATTGCAGATGAACCAAAAGGCACTTTCACTCCTTATGGAAACTTTTAAGTCAGTTCAGCTCAGTGAGAATAAACGTCACTTCTGTTTTAGAACCCTGGGAAACTGAAAGGTGTCATGCAGAAAGTGAACCCTTTCAAGTCTTCCTCCAAGGTAACGGCAGTCTTTTCCTGGCTGAGTGGTCTCACTGAGCTGGGTTTTTACTGACTTTCTTCTCTCACACAGGTGTCCAAAGCTCCGTCTTCAGACTCACTGGAACAAGAAAAGGATCTGGACTCATCTCAGGTAGGAAACAAAGCATCCCTAGAGAAGAGCAGTCTTTATTTCAGACTTTTGTTCCTTTTCCTTTACCCTATCTAGGATCACACTCATGTTAAATCATTCTTTGTTCTTTAACTGTGCTTTATTTCTTTCAAACAATAGTTTTGGCTTTTTTAAAGGAAGGAAAATTACTCTAACCATAACGGCAGTTTCCCTTAGGAGGAAGTGAGTAAAGCAGATCTTTGATCTGAAAGTGCCTTTCTAGTCACTCCGCCCACTAGGACTAACTAGAGATATTGGGAGATCAGGGGAAAATACAGTAAAAGTATAAATTGTTAAATTTCGTTTTCTGAATTTGTTTATTTTTATAGTACAAATTCAAAACATATCATCTCAAGGCACTTTACAGAGACATTTCAACCAGATCATACAGTTTGATTGCTTCGAAGTAGAAAACAGAATTGAATAATAGAGAAAGAATGAAGCAAAATGATGAAAAGGGGTCCCTATGTCCTCCAGCAGTCTAAGCCTATAGCAGCATAACCATAGAGAGTTCAGGATAACCTGAGCCACTCTAACTATAAGCTTTATTAAAAAGGAAAGTTTTAAGCCTAATTCTAAGTATGCAAGTTTAATTTCATACTTTATAAGGCCTTTCTCAAATTAACAATTTTTTTTAATCAACCATCATAAAAGTCCTGGAGGATGAAGTGAGTGTAAGTGTCAAAAGTAGAAAGTTCGACCTAAAGCAGAAGTTTACATACAAAACTCATTATTTTTTCTGTAACAAAGGAAGTAAAAAAAAAAAAAAAAAAAGAATTGCAATAAAAACATCTTGGTTACATATGTAGTAAGTTTGTGTCCATCCAAAAAATAACTGAGAACTTATAGATGTTTAGATAAAAAAAAAAAAGTCCAGGCAGACCCCTACTGAAATTTTTAGTTTATTGTAGAAATTTAAACATAAGGAATGATCAGATCGATAAAACAGGGGCTATGTGTCTGGGAAGGAGGAGTTTCAATTCTATTTAGGATTTAACAGGAAGCAATGAAGAGAAGCCATAGGAGAACTCGGGCTTTAGCGTTTTGGATCAGCTGAAGGCTTTTAAGCATTTTTTTTAGGACTTCCTGATTGTAAAGAAATACAGCATTCCAGCCTTGAACTAACAAATGCATAGGCCAGTTTCTCATCATCACCCATTGACAGAATATCTCTTTTTCTTTCAATATTCTTGAGCTGAAAGAAGGATATTCTAGAAATCTTTGATGTGGGATTTAAATGACAGGTCCTGATTTAAAAAAATAAACAGGAACAGTTCAGATAAAGCTACTTAGATGAGAAAAAGCAGAGAGAGCAGAATGTTAGAGGTTGAGCTAACAAATACTGCTGAATGGGAGAACAGAGAGAGAATGATGACAAGGGGTCCCTATGTCCTAGAGCAGTCTAAGCCTATAGCAACATAACTATAGAGGCGGCTCAGGATAACCTCAGCCACTGTAACTTTATCAAAAAGGAAAGTTTTAAGCGTTGCCTTAAAAGTAGACAGGGTGTCTGCCTTATGTTCTAAAACTGTGGTTGGTTCCAGAGGAGCAGAGCCTGATAACTAAAACATCTGCCTCCCATTCTACTTTTAGAAATTCTAGGAACCACTCGTAAACCTGCAGATATAAGACAGAGCTTGGCCATTTAATGCTTTATATGGGAGAAGGGTTTTTTTTTTTTATTTACTCCGGATTTAACTGGACTTAATATCATCTGTCTTTGATTTTTCATAAGAACTCTGGCTGCAGCATTTTCCATCAACTAAAGGCTTTTAACTACAGTTTGTGGACTTCCTGATAGTAAAGAATTACAATAGCCCAGCCTTGAAGTAACAAATGCATGGACTAGTTCCTCAGCATCACCCCTAGACAGGATATTTCTAAATTTTGCAATATTCTGAAGCGGTTTTCTCTGCATTTAGAAGCTGCTACAAACTTCATGCCATGCCTGTTGCTTATTTAAGGTCAATGAAAGTTCTTCATCCTTTCACCACTTGTGTGCAGTACCTGCTGTAAAGATTTCTTTCTATGTTGGAAACATATTTTGGACAAGCATTTCTTTATTTTTAATCATTTTTTTCTATTTTCTATTTTAGAATGCCAAAATTTGTATACAAATCTCTGATTATGTCTTGTTTAACATTACATCAGATGTTATTAAGCAGCAATTACTCAGTACGTGAGAAGCAAGTACCGGTAGTAGAATTCCACACCCTAAACCTCTCTTGGTCAAATGTTAGGCTTGATGCAATGCTCTGGAGGTACACAATATATCTAATTGCAATAAGTTAAAAACTGCCTGGATGCAATATTTGCTAAGGTGTGACATGCCTTAATATTCTAAATGCCACAAGTGGAAAGAGATGTTACAGCCATGGAAGGATGGGAAGGAATATGTTTTATGGCAAAGGCTGGAGCATTAGGTTTTGATCATGACTGAATTCACTGAGTTTTAGACATTAGATTATCTGACAGAGGTGCTTTTTACCCCTGCATTCAACACTTTGCACCACTCACTAGTGATTTAGCTGCTTGTTAATGGATGTCCAGTCCATGAAGCTCTCTACCAAATGTTCTTGAGCTACTTTGAAGGCCTCTGATGGACCCAGTTCAGCATGACATGTTTGATGCTTTATGACAGAGAGCCAATTAGGCATGATTGGTGTAACATGAGAGTAAAGGATTAAGTTGATTAAGTTGTGACAGAAAAAAATGAATGATGAATTCTTTAGAATATTATGTGACCTTGGATAAAATTGCTTCAAAATCCCAAGCATTATCTATCTAAGCTATTTTTTTCCATTACAGTTGAAGGCAAAAAACAAACTGAAACTGAAACACCATCTATGTTCATATTGACTTTTCTCCACTCAGAACACCTAGGTTGTTTTTGTTAGCACAGTAAAAGTAAGTGAAGTCTCGTATTAAAACTTTTTTTATATTAATGATGATGCAGTGACTGTCCACAGGATTATTTCCTTTAAGGTGCTGCTTAAGCAGCTGGTTTAAATGAGTTGAGTTTTCTCTCAGCCTCCACATGTTAGCCTTTTCATGTAAAAGAATCCTCTACAGCATTTTGTTACATTCCTGTTATACATAGCTGCACAATATGGATTTTTTTACCCTTTTATTGCTATATGCATTCATAAATATCACATAATTTACCGAAGCATTCACTCCACCTGAATTACAAACAATGATGTACTTTATTGGGGTTCAACAGGATTCATGTTAAGTAAGGATCTAGGAAAAGTGGTGTGTACATTAACTTTCAGTCTCCTTTAATTTCAATGAAAGCAAATAAAGTACTTACAGGGGTCACTTCATTTTGAATCTAGCAGTTCTGTAAAGATCTGAGTTTTGTCGTTGATTATTAATGAAGAGAATGGAATCAGGAAGACTAAGAAACCCACTGGGCAGGGCAGAGACAGTTGTTGTATTACAGTAGGTTTGAAAAAGCTTTTCTTATGCAGAAAGGGGTAGTGGTAAGTCAATGTAAAGATGGGTAGACCTGAATTTCTACAAGATCTAAGCAGCTGACTGACACATTGTGCCACATTAGGTTGAAATCTGTCAGTCGTTTCGAGCTAATAAAAGTTCTCCAAACAGATGATTCTTTCTTGACAAATGACTTCCTTGAAGATGGTAATACATGTGATTAGTTTGTCTTTGACTAACTGGTGCTTGTGTTGCAGAACCCTGGTTCGTTCAAAGGAGTCATGCAGAAAGTCAACCCCTTCAGATCTTCTGCACAGGTACTAACTCGAGTTTTCTGTTTACCGTACATCCTTGAAAGGTAATTGTTAATACCATTCCCAATCTTACATTTTTTACTTTCATCAGTTATTTTATTTTTTTATTTATTCAGTTTTCCTTTTTCTTTTTTCGACGACTCAAGAGGTTAGTCAAAACTCAACATTAGTAGAAATGCTCCTCAAGACATAGTGTCAGCATCCCAGTTTCATTTACTTAAAAGAAAATAAAAACACTTTAATAAGCTTGTGACTCAAAGTCAGCATAAATTAAGAGAATAAAAGATAATTATTATTCATATTATCATAATAAAATAAATGTTAATAATAATAATAATAATAATAATAATAATAATTATTATTATTATTATTATTACTAAAGAAAGATAAAATGATTTTAAAAAGTTGCTCTAAAAACTTGAACACTAATATTTAGATGGCATAATAATAGACGACTCTGAACAAATATGTTCTTAATCCTAATTTAAAGCAGGGATGGGGAACCTTTTTCACCTCGAGGGCTAATTCAATTTTTATAAAGTACTTCAAGGGCCTTACAATTTTAGTGTCATACATTCTAGCATTCATATAACAGAGGAATGACTGAAAGGATGGGGGAGCATAGTTTCTATGCATGTCAGACTTACCTAAAGCGATGGCCTGAACTGTTAATCTTTGGTGAGGCGTCTGATGTCAGCAGGTAGTGATGATGATACAACTCAAAGCTGGTTTTCCAAGTTTGGGTCAGTCATCCTTCAGTGGAGAATGGTCTTGGCAAAAGTCAGTTTTAAAAAAAGCAGTTTTCAGCAGTATGTTGTCCCAAACAGAGCTGCATATTTCAGGGCATGTGTCCTCATCACCATCATACAGCTTGCAAAAGTCATGTAGAGGGAGGTTGTTGTATTTAGCTTTGATCTCCCTGTTGCTTTGCAGCTCAATTGGAGGTTTTGCTTGCAGCTCAATTGGAGACATCAGCTGGTTGCACATTGGGTGGTATAGCAAACATAAACAGTTCTTTTTGTACATTTTTCACATCACAAAACCTCTCATCAAATGCCTTAATGAGTTCTGCACACTCTCCAGGCCATTCTGTTGTGACATCAGGCTGTTGTTTTTGCAGAGTGGGAAAGTGCACAGTGTTTCCCCTTTCCAGTTGTGTTTACCAAAGCCTTATCTTCAAATTATTTCACACTTGAAAGATGTGATGAGCTGTTGGGACCTTGCAGCTTGGTGTTTAGCTCTGACAGGTGCATCGTAATCTCCACCATGAATTCAAGGCATCTTCACAGACTCTCTTGATGTACGATGCAAAGACATAATATTAAGACATTTGGATCTAGACTCAAGAGGATTATTCCTTTGTGACTAATGGAGTCATCCCTTTTTGTTCACTTACCATTGTGGGTGCTCCATCATTAGCGATGGCGCTTAACTTCTCAAACCTTCAAACTGATTTAAAACAGGGGAAGTGTTGAAATAGGCCTGTAGTTCTGCAGTTTTAGCTTATCCAAGTTCTACTTTTGTAACAGCAGTTTGATAATTGCTGTTTTAAGGCCATGATAGGAAATGGACCTGTTTATATTTTGAGTTACATCAAATGTATTACAGACATAGCTTTCTTAAGAAAAGCTGTGGGTAAAACATTGAGGTACTACCTCAATGTCTCAGTCTCAGAAGAAAGAATATTTTGCTTATTTGAGTTGTTTGTTCTATCTTTACAGATGTAATGAACATGAAGTCCAAACTCTTATGATCTGCATCCAGCGTTTTAACACCCCTTTTATTCCAGGAGCACTTCGGCATAGACTTTTTCTTTTTTTCTTTTTTGTTCCCAGAAACGACTTAAACTTTAATTGGGGTAATTGAATAAATGGTGTCTGAGATTTTTAAATAAAAGTTATCTACTAGCTAAACAAAAGAGTTAGAGGGAACTCTCAACTTCCACCTCAACTCACTGAAATGCAATTAAAAAGTAGTTTTAACTCTTAAGGTGTGGACTTAGTTTATGTGCATGAATACCTTGACAGGTGTAAGAGCTAAGATCAGAAATCATTACTGTAATTGGTTATTTTTCTTTTTTAAGGCATTTCTAGGAAACAGCCTAATCTTTTATATTATTATAATTACCTTCTATCTTTTTGTTGGAGCAGCCAAAACATGAAGCTCCAGTTGATTCTTCAAACATACAAGAGCCTGATGGAGACCTTCAAGAGAAACAGGTAAGCACCAAACTCCTCTGTCTTTTCAAGGTTATCTCTGTGTCTGCTGCAGAGTTTCTGATGCCTCCTTTTTTTAATTATTTTCCCCAGAATCCAGGGATGATGACGAGCATGATTCAAAAAGTCAACCCATTCAGATCTTTTCAGCCAAAGGTACTTTTTTGAGTAGTTAGGTAATCTTTGCTTATGTTTTGTTTCCTTTTCTCTGACTCCCATCTCCTCTCCAGGACCCTCCATCTTTAAACAGTGACCTGTCGTCCAGCAGTGGAAGCCTGACGGACAACAATAATGTTCCAGAGAAGCAGGTTTGTCTAAAGAACCAAGAATTATTATTTTTTAAATATTTTTTTCTGATCTGGGATCTAGGAAAATATGTTACTTTGGTAAATATACTTCTTAGAAAAATAACAGTCCAACCCTCTATCTAAATAGGCAACAGTCTAAACAGGTTCATGTTTGAAACACAAAATATGTTACACAAAAACATAAATATTCAAATTTCCCAACACAAAGCAAAATGGCTTATCTAGGTACTTGCACCACATTTTTAGCTGGCTCTCATCAGCATCATCTCCCAGATGAATTACATGAGAGAGAACTACAGCTGCTCGGCTTAGTCAGTGTAATATTTTTTAGTACCATAAGATGGCGTTATAGCATCTTAATTCAATCTTTCTTAACCTCTTTGAAAAGGGATGTAAATGAATGTATCTAGAGTTGCAAATTAATAAAATATTCTATGTCTATATTTAATGTTACAAATTTCTAATTCATATTTGGCTTTAAATTACCATGTGATTATGTATTTATTATTTGCAAATTATTGTTCATGAAAGAGCTAAAATTCAGTTTGTTGCATTATAAAATTTTTGCAGAAGACTGTTAAAAAAAGAGATGACCTTTTTTGGCCAGCAATTAGTTTGACCCACAAAAGGTATTAATTCTAGAAGCCGGTTGTTCAGAGTCTTATCTGGAGTATATTAATGCATAGTGGAGCATAAGGAAAAGGTGTAATGTAAGCACAAACCGTGATATCTGCAGCCATGGCAGTAATGTGAATCGGAGTCCACTCAAGAGTTGTTTGGTAAAGTTGTGTCATCTGTACTGACAGCAGCCAGAACAGATGTATCCAAAATATACAACCTCTTCCCTTGAACTAGGGAAGAGGTCAGAAGGCTCTCTGCTGGACCAAATTTGAAAAAAAGAATTAAGCTTTTCTCCAAGAGTTGGATGCACTTTTCTAATGGAAGTAAATATTGTATTTTTTGGGCAAGAAATGTATCAAGACACCGGAGGGGTAGAGTTTAGGCATAGGCTGGTAAAGTTTTACTGTAATAAATCTCATAGGATTATGATTACAGCTCTATTTCTAAAATGTCTGAATTAAAAAGGGAAAGAGAGGGAAATAAATTAAATGATTAATGTTGTTGGGCACCAGCCAGAACTGCTCCTAACCTTTAAATCCTCCTGGAATTGTTAAATGTTTTATTTTTAGTTCCAGTGCCCAGTCCATCAAATGGACATGTCAGAATCCACAGGAGTGTGTGTGCAACATCCATTTATGCAGAAGCTTTCAAAAACGTGACTTAAGAGTTTATGAAAGAAATGACCAGCCGCCATCCTTACAACACTAATCCCTGGGGAAATGTGTCCCTCTGTATTCATAGCACAACTGGGAAAATGGATCCCTTTCTTTCCTACGCATTCTAGATAGAATGAAGTACACAAATCTCGACCAGCCAAAGTTTTTATTTTAAGCATAACTTCATGCACTATTTTATGTGGGATCTCTTTCATGTCATGAAATTAAATGACTGAGGATGACATCTGATTGTTCCTCTGTCCAACAAAGTAAATCCTCACTGCTGAGGATATAGATCATGTAGGGATACCTTCCTGCTGCTCTGTTTCCTTCCCGCCAGCTCTGAGTCGGTTAAATAAAATGATAAAATTGTTTTATACAGCATAAGTACCTGAAGCATCAGGAACTGGATATGTTTAAATCTGTTTAGAGGATTCTAAATCGAGAGGAACCAGAATTCTTTGAATTCCATCGATGCCCAACCCTTATTGTGGAACTATGGCATGATCTTAGAACTACTTGATCCCTGTAACTCTAGACTATTTCAGTAGGGCTGAAACAATTGTTCGGTTTAATCATGATTAATCGATTATTGAAATAACTGTCAACATATATTAATCGAGACTCCAAAACATGCCTTAAGATGACAGAGCAACCCGCTTAGTGCAGTAATTATATAAAAATCGTAAAGAAATATATAAAAATTTTGCATTTAAGATAATAAATTAGTTTTGTCTGTCAATATGCTTCTTTAAGGAACCTTTGGCTATCCAATTATTAATAAAAAAGAAAAAATGGATAGATTAATTGATTTGTGAAACAATCATTAGTTGCAGCCAGGCTCGGACTGGTAATCTGTGATACCGCGCATGTGCCCGGTGGGTCGGCGTGCGAGGGCGGGCCCTCCTTGATTCATACCCGCCCCAAAACACTTACTATCCAGTCGAAGCATCTACCTGTGATAGTAAATAACTTAAGGAGCTCAAGAAGTATTACAATGTGAACTACCAAAGCGATGCATGCAGTATATATAGCCCTTCCTTGTCATGCACATCCTTGGGACAGTTGGCATACTGTATGGTGTAATTATCTATTTCTTCAAACTTTAGACTCCTATTTTTTCAAACTGTAAAACAAACAAAATTATAATAAAACTAAAATGCTTTCTTTAAACCAAACTACAATGTTCGTCTTATATTTGGCAGAATGTGTATGACGTCATCTGCACGCAGCAGCTACCATTCCTTCATTCTGTCCGCTGAACTGCTGCTAGTTTTACTTACATGCCTGGAAGATGTCTAGTGCTTCTACCACAGATGATCTCGCTCTTGAAACGCAATTGAACGATTCAGATTAGCTAGCGGTATGAATAGAAGGGGTAGAGCGTAGCCCCCTGTGACCCGGGCTGCCTGTCACAACTGCAGTCCGGCACACGGATGACGTCATACACGCACCACTTTGTTTTTAAAAGATATAAATGTAAAATATATAACCACGGATGTCTGGGGGCCACTGATTCGCCTTTATGTTATGAATGCTGGCGTACCATAAAGAATAAATTATGAACAGTTTAGTTTGTGCCTTCAACTCGTTGCCCATAGGAAGACGTTACTTGGATATAACCTAACGGAATATCTTCAGAACGGCTCCAAATGACACAAAACTAATATGGATGAGTAGAACATGATGTAATAACGTAAAGTTAAGGGACCAATGTAAAAAAAAAAACAGTGTTCCCTTTAACTGTGCTCCTATATTTATGTTTTAGGCACCTAAATAAATTTTTACAGGCACAAAGAAGCAAACGAAATTACAAGTTTATATGACAATGATTGTGCAGAATGTGTGGCTACAGCTACAAAAGGGTTTGATCCTTTGACCTTTTACTGTAAACTGATGAAATGCAAAGTGAAGTGGATAAGTTCGAAGAGCACAATCAATAAGATGCCTACCTCAATGATACAGTATTTGCTTCACTAATGCTAAAGTTAGCTACTGTCTTAAAGAAAATAATTGATCTTCCTCCATTTTTATTATTGTTTTACTTTATCTCTACATATAAATATCAGCTCAGTCTGTCACAGAGCTGCAAGGTTAAACAGTGTTGTTGGAGTGGGATGTTTAGGAAAGGAGCTACACTCCTTTAGCCTCAATGATTTTTCAACATCTTTCTGTTTGCTCAGACTGTCTTCAACTTTTTTGATTAGACCTTCAGAGTTCTTTGCTTTTCTAGGTCAGAACAGTACTGAATGTTTGAGCTGTGAGCACTGTTCTGGTTGTTTTTACAAATTGCCGGCTGAATGATTACCCCCAAACTATTATTGATCTTAAGTTAAATAGTTGAATGACTTTATTTGTTTTTCCTGTAACACAAATTCAGCAATATAGCAGCCTTTGCGTCTCATGGGGCAGCCGATGCAGTGAACACATATTATCACCCCCTCTGAAAGGGCTAAAGACAGTGGAAAAGTGTGGGATGCTGTCTTCCTCTTTCTTTATACAACCTGAACCTATAGAGCGAGCACCTATAGGGGAAGATTTTTTCTTTTTAAACATATACCGAACTGCATGACCTAAAAGTTCTGCAGTTTCCAAACGATATAGGCACATACCTTAAAACTGGTAATATTGGCACATACCTTAAAACTGGTAACGTAGTAGAGGAACACAGAAACCAAGGTTTTTGAGGTCAAAAGTCAAGATTCCACAGTTTGAGATGGTTTACACAGCCATGCCCCCTGCTACGTTTCAGTTGTGTTTTTAATCAAGTCAGAAATCATGGCATCTGTACAAGGAAATTTTAGAGCATTTCATGCTTCTTTCTCTTGATATGCTTTTATGGAGATGCCGATTTTATCTCTCATCAGGACTGGCACCTTTCTACAGTGCCAAAAAAAATGCCGTATTGTCACTGTGCTTGACTGGCCAGAAGAACGTGTCTAACCAAAGCCCCGTAGATAATCTATGAAAGATTTTAACAAGCTGCTTTAGAAAAATAAAATCTAGCAATGCAGGTGAGTTGCTTAAAGCAAGCGGGTTCTCTGAACAGAAACGCTGACTCATTTAGGGATGAAACAATTAGTCGGATTAATCGTGATTAATCGATAACTGAAATAATTGTCAACTAATTTAGTAATCGATTGATCTTTAACTGGAGTATAGATACTCTTAAACATGCCTTTAGCTGAAATACTTAAAGCAGTAACTAAACCAAGATTGTAACCAAAGTCTATAAACATTTTGCAACTAAAATGAATGAATTAAAAAATGAATGAAAAATGCACGCCCTGAAGAAGGAGGGCGTCACTCCAGTGGCAGGAAGTTGGAGGGGATTCTGCTGGGAGTCACAGGGAAGTGGGCTGCCTGGGGACCTACATGCAAACCAGAAGCAATGCCACAAAATACGTAGAGGGAAATTGCATTGTTTTTTTTTGTTTTTTACCCATTGTGTATAACATTAGGTCATCATAAGAATAACATCTTTTATATTTGTTCTGCATAACAAAGCATAACAGAGCCTAATGGAAGTGTGTGAGTTGTGGGAGGATTGGGCTTGTTGTCTGTCAGTGCCATGTCAGACATTTTATTGACCACTTGTAGAGTATGAAGGGTTAAAAGAGAGAACAGAGAGTTCATCAGGGTCCAGAATGGAGGAAGAGTCCAGACTTAAGGTAGGATCAGCATTAGTCTGACTCGCTGAAAAATTCTGGCTAGCTCTTTCATGAACTTGTTAGAGAGATTTCACACCAAACTAGTAATATAGAGGCTGGGATTTCTCAGCCAACATCTGGTAAACAAATAGCAACAAATAGGTTGAGAAGTCCTTTCTCAACCTATGTGCAAAAAGATTGACCTTAGATTTCAATCAATCCAGGAAGTTATTCTTCTTTGTGTAAAGCAGCCTATATGAGTCTCTGTAGAATTCGCGAAATCTCCCCAAGTTTGATTAGTCTACTTTGTGGTTCGGACATATTTCTCACCATTTATTCAAGCACTCTGAAATAAATAAATGGCATTTATGTATATTCGACAAATTTTAATTTAGAAATGGCATCAAAATATTTAATATCATTTAAAAGTGAGGATAATTTAATGAAATATTTAACTGTACTTTTTCTTTAATAGTGCATTTAAATGGTACATTTATTTATTTAAAGGCACATTTACTTGGCCGCTGTTGGTCTTGGAATGTATTTAATTCATGATTTATCAATGTATTTACTTTTGTTCCCTTTAAGCCCACATATTAAAGATGCTTTTTTGTTTGCTCGTCCTTAAAGTTGAAAAGCAAAACTTGCAAATAGGTTATTGATAAGGGAAAAGGCATTTCAGTGACCTGTCAAGTTCAGTTTTCATTCCTTTGAGTTTTTTCATTCAGCAGTATCGGCCGATACCGATACCATAATAATGTAAAATAATTGCCATCATGGCTTTGTCAACCTGCTGCCTACCTTTGTGAAGCAGGAAAAAATCTAAAACAAAGTGAATCAAGTAGAACTTTTCATTGCCTACCAGGAGTGGGTGACAATAGTTGAATAAACTTATGGCTCTCAAAATGGTATCGGTGCCCTATTTGTTGGTACTCGCCGATACCGATACCACCATTTTAGGGCAGTATCGGGGGCCCCGTCCGATACTGGTATCGGTATCGGTGCAACACTAATTATAAGTGATTATGATAGAAGACAAACAGGCTCTAACCAGAGTAGAAAAAGAAGTGGGAGGCCGCGTTGCACAACTGAGCAAGAAGATAAGTACATTAGAGTCTTTAGTTTGAGAAACAGATGCCTCACAGCTCCCCAACTGGCATCTTCATTAAATAGTACCCACAGTAGCTTGTTTGTGCTGTCCTCTGAAGGGAGTAGTACACACCGTTGTAGGAAATCTTCAATTTCTTAGCAATTTCTCACATGGAATAGCCTTCATTTCTAAGAACAACAATAGACTGTTGAGTTTCAGATGAAAGTTCTCTTTTTCTGGCCATTTTAGCGTTTAATTGACCCCACAAATGTGATGCTCTAGAAACTCAATCTGCTCAAAGGAAGGTCAGTTATGTAGCTTCTGTAACAAGCTAAACTGTCTTCAGATGTGTGAACATGATTGCAAAAGGGTTTTCAAATTATCAATTAGCCTTCTGAGCCAATTAGCAAACACATTGTACCATTAGAACACTGGAGTGATAGTTGCTGGAAATGGGCCTCTATACACCTATGTAGATATTGCACCAAAAACCAGACATTTGCAGCTAGAATAGTTATTTACCACATTAGCAATGTATAGAGTGTATTTCTTTAAAGTTAAGACTAGTTTAAAGTTATCTTCATTGAAAAGCACAGTGCTTTTCCTTCAAAAATTAGGACATTTCAATGTGACCCCAAACTTGTGAACTGTGGTTTATATCATTGTTTTTTTTATTTTTTCTGCCTTTCTCTCTGCATTGGTTGAGAACCCTGGGTGGTGGTAACAGTAGGTTGGCATTCTGAAGACGAAAAGAATACATACTGTTGATATAGTGTTCTGAGACTGTATTTGGAGTTTGCTTTAGCTTTAAGCCATAATCCAAATACAAGCAAGCAAACGAACTATAATAAACACACTTGAAATAAAATAACCTGTCAATGTGTGTAATGGATCAATACAAGTTGAATTTATTTGATTTCAGCAATATATCTGTGAAGATTGTCAGTCATTCATGCCATGGTCAAGCTTAAAAAGTTTAGTTTAAGTAACTGAACAAGAAGGTTTCTAGGTTTGCTTCTCATCAAAGAGGCTGTAGGTGAATGTTTAGGTGCATGAGCCTCCTTTAGCCCTAAGGTGTAGTTTAAAAGCCGAGTCATGTCCTGAGGAATTAACCCTCCTAAGGACTGAACCCCCGTTTAGGTGTCTTAGCCGTTCACCTGCACCTGAAGGCTATAGTACACTCATTTGAGGACAGCAGTGTCAATATTCTGCCCAATAAAGACAGATGGTTTAGGATAGGGGCCATCTTTGTTAACCTTTAAAAACATCTCTGAACAGAGGGGGGGATATTAGACATAACCTGTCACTTTTAAAGGACTTTTAGCCACAATACCCAGAAGATTCACTTCTCACTTGCCCTCACCTGACTTGCACTGCAAAGAGGAATGTCACAGAAATCCACTCTGATGGAGTTAATGACCCAACAGAACCCCCACCCCCTCAATGACCGTTAACATCCCTCAGGTGACTCCCGTCGCCAATCAAGTAGGAGGTATCAGAGCCACCCTTTTAACCCCCATAATTCTTTTTACACTTAGGGTATATAAATCCCAGTGCTCCCCACCACTAGTTAGAACTGAAGCAGCTTCTTGGATGACAGGCGAAACGTCTTCTAGAAAACTTTACTTACAGTTGCCTAAACTGCCTCAACTAAACTTTTCTAGCTTGCTTTCAGTGATATTTTACATTTTTATTTTAATACAATGGTAATTTGCAACCCCGGTGGCTAATAACGAAGCTTTATTGGGGACATTTTTATAAAAAGTTTTGCTCCAGTTTTAACAAGTGTGACGTTGTTCTTAACATAACCACTAGGTGGTGCCAAACTCAGATTTTTAAAGGTGAACCATTCACCTTGTCTTCTTCCTTTTTTGTTTAAACAAAACCAATATTAAACCTTTTATTTCCCCCAACATCTTTTTGTTTTTTTCTAGAACCCTGGCATGTTTAAAGGGATGATGCAAAAGGTCAACCCCTTCAAGTCACACACGCAGGTATGATATGGAGAACGTTAGATTCCAAGTGCCTGTTCTCTTAAGCTGTAAGGGGCAGATATTTTGACCTTCTATTTTTCAACAAATCATTGTTGATACAGGTGACCGATGACGCTTGTGAGACTGACTCATCTGCTCCTTCTAACATGACTGAGGTAAATATAGCCATGAATGACCTCAGAGGCCTTTTGTTTACACATCATGTAGACATCTCTAAAGTTTTTATGCCATTTTTTAAGTTATTCTGTCTCCATCTGTAGGTAAACATAAAATTTAGAAGATGGTGAAAATTTTCATTTTTGGTCACTCATTTCAGGAAATGAAACATGCTTTTGTTCTATTTTTTTTGTACCTAGGTAAAAAAAACTAATTGAGATTAGAATTTCTTTCAAGAGTGAACTGGCCAAAAGGGCAGCAAGAAAAAAAGTAACAACAGTAAAGACAGAATCATACAACAATACACAACAATACAAACTTGAAAATAAATAAATAAATAAATAAAGATTTGCAAATATTAGAAGCGGTCACATGAATCACTGACCATATGCTGTATGGTTTCATTGGAAATAAACCACAAAAAATATTTCAAGCTTTATTTCTGGGAATTTTGATTATAGAAACTAAATTATCCCTGTCTCTTTGAACTCAGTAGCCGGTGATCAACCTGTTTTACTGCTTAGTTGTAAAGAAGTCCAGGGCGATTTCAGTGCAGCCTCCGGCGCATCTGCATTGTTGGCTCAAGTGTCTCTAATCTTCCTCTTGACAATAGTATTTAGATTCTCTATGGAGAAGCCGATTTGATTTACCAGCAGGACTTGGCACCTGTCCACACCGTATTAGACTGGCCAGGAAACTGCCCTGAAAACCATAAGGCTTTTGTTAACAGAAGGAAGCAAGGACTCCTCAAAAATTTTCCTGGCAGATGACAGCATTCATTCTGAACTTCCAAAATCAACATGGGCCATCACCACCAGATAAAATCTTGCTCTAATTGTGGGAACTTGACACTGGACTCGAAGCAACAGGGAACTCTGGAAACTCTATTTCCAAATAAAAATTTAGATTTTAATTTAACTCAAAAGGATGACTTTGATCCACTTGGTAACAATCCTTGGACAAGATCAGAAGCTTATAGCCTATGTGTAGGATTCCTACATATAAAAAGGAATCCTACCAAAAGGCACGGACTGCAGCCTCAGTACCTTGCTACTCTAATTTATTTTACGTAACTCATCACAAGGCCGCAACATTTTCTCCTTTAATTCCCCTTTCTATGATTATTCTTGTAAATGGCACTATGTGAAAAAGAGCTTCTATAGCAATGCCTCTTCCTCTTTGAGGTTATGTACATCTATAGGGTCGTGATGTAATTAAGGTATTAAAACAGTTTTCGTAAAAAAAAAAATATACATTTTCATTTTTTTTGAATGACTGAACTTCTTTTTTTTATTGTCTCTAAGTCGAAACCTTCAAAACGACAATTAATGGCTCAAAAAATTCCCTCTGATAATGTTTCCTTTTCGGAAATGATTGGAAAAAATATTGAACATCCTCACAGTGCTTAACTTTATCTACAAGCAGAAAGCAGTACCCGTGTCTTGAGTCGGAATGTGTGTACAGATATTAACTAACATTCTGTTTGTTTCTACTTCCTACCCCATGGAGCTGATGTTTACTTGCTATTTATTCTCACTCATCAGGTTGAGCGAGCTATACACAGTGAGAACTCCAGCAGCTCTGACAGTTTGGACGACAGTGCTATAGAGAGACATGTAAGACATCGGGGGGGGGCTACTACTCAGGAAGAATCGTAGATGAAGATTAGATAAACCCTCGGATGTAAAAATAGTCTGATGAATCACATCAGCAATGCTAAGCATGTGATCCGGTGATCCTGTAACCTGATGATGTTACTTGAAGCAATAGTATGTTCCATGATGTTAGTGGGTTTTTGGTCTGTGTGTATTTTGAAGATCAGTGCTTTCCATGAGGTTAAAGATAATGTCAGTTTTTAGGGGATTTTATTTATTTATTTATTTTTTTGCATGATTCAAATGTGAGTAGGTAATTGTGGTGATTAATTAATAAAGCTTAGTGAAAATTCAGAATATATTTTCAATACTTTGCAAATGATTTAGATTTATTTTCTCACCCTCACACAATATTGTTTTCAGACCATTTGGTATGCAGATGCCGAGGCAATAAATGAGGGGGTTAATCAGCCAACAGAAGTTGCAAGAAAAACGAATAAGGTTGGTCACCATAAAAATTATCTACTCAGGTCCATTTTTGTCTTTTATATTTTGTCTTTAAAAAATCTTGAAACAATTTATAGGACTCTTTCTACATTGTCTAAAGTAAACGTATTTCGTCAGGTTGAATCTTCATTGCCAATAGCAAACACCCCGAATGTACGACAGTATTGCACAACATCCATGTAGTAAAAGCAACATTTGAACTCATCTTTCCCTTTCAGACTTTCATTATAAAGAGGATACTTCCCAAGTCTTTTTTTGCGTCTGGATCCAAGGTAAAGTTAAGCTGCATTAGTTTTTGGTATTTTGCCTTGCAAGCAGAGTTGGTGTTTTCTCCCACATTAAAACCTTAAGATGAGCATCAGAATGCTGCTAACTGATGGAACACATCAAACCATTTTGATATTGTTCCATTTTCAAGCCCAATTCTGCTGAAGAAACACAATTGAAGTTAGCCTTTTTTCTATTTCTTTTAGTTTGATGTTTTATCTTTTTTAACGAATCACTTCTTTATCCTGCATTGTATCAATCATGTTGTTCTCTACAGGAATCTGAAAATCAATCATCTGACACTCAGCCCCAGCCTCAGGTTTGTAGTCCAGACAGTGGAAGTTTTAAAGCAGCTGTTAACCAGGATGATGGTTTCTACATTTGCTTTGAAAACTTATTTAAGTTTTAAGGGATTTCATCTTATAGAATGGAATCAAATGCGGTGGAAAAAATATAAATAAAGCAGCAGATACAAATGAGATTCTAAACTCTCACTGCAAATTGACATGGACATGAAATAATTTCTGCCTCAGCTCACACCCAACTCTCAAGTTTCCTGCAAGCTGAAATGTACTTTCCTGGCAGTTGACTGTAATTATATAACCTGCCCTGCTCTAAGAAAAAAACTCAAAACAAAAAAAATGCTTTTGTCATAAAGTGGACATACTCTAGCACTTAGTTTATATAAACTGTGCTTTGAATGGCCACTGTAGCACATTACTAAAACATTATAAATTAAAGAATTATATTCTACCATTTTGCTTGCACAATCATCGTGTCCTACCTTAACCCCATTCTGATGATGTCAATACAAGTTGTTCCTGTAATGTTCCAGCTATTTCCTGTTGGCAAGTTTTTTCTCCTTTGCATGCCTTGAAGACTGATGTCCCATTCTATCTCATTTAAAGCTATAATTATGTTTGACACTATAGCAGGAAAAACTAGACTGTCAGTTGAGATTTTTTGAGTTTTTCCTCCTCCAAATTTTAAAAGCATAAAAGTAATGTTCTGTATTAAGGTTGCATAAAGACAGGGTTGAGCCAAATTATATAAATATCTACATCTGGGGGGGAGGGGGTGTAGTTAGTTACCTTCTATAAAAAAGAAAAAAAAACATCAGCCACTGTACTGAGATTTTGAACTTGTTAAACTGGGAATGTATGATCTCTGAAGTGGCCTTTTTGGCACAAAATCCTAAAACTATTGCCTAAAGCCACCATGAGTTCAACGCTGTGGTTAAAGGCCTTTAAACTTTTACTCAACCCGAAACGACAGGATTGTGAGACCCCTTATTTAAAAAAACACTTCAGCAACGGAACTGCCTGGCATTTGGTGACATTTTTATTTTCTTAGCAGTGGGACTTAAAAATGTTAATAGCCAATCTCAAGGTCTGTAATTAATCACATTGTCATTGAAAAATTGATCCACAAAACAACCTTTTACTTCAGAAGTTGAATTGAATGACATGAGCACACCACACAATATCTGTTTTTGATACTTTATTTAGGTTATTCCAACATGAGATTAGCTGGAAGACGTATTAATTAATGCTTGTGGGAATGCTTGTCAGATTTATGCAAGAGATTGATGCATAATGCCAACCAGGAAGCAGAGTCGTAATTTAACACAGCCCTCTGTGTTGGGCACGTTACTTTGAAAAAGTCATTAGTAATAGTTACTAGTTACTTCTCCCAAAAAGTAACTGAGTTACTAACTGAGTTACTCCACAATAAAAGTAACTAGTTACTAGAAAAAGTAACTGCGTTACTTTTGCGTTTCCTGCCCCCGTAACCCTCACCAACCGGCCCCCACCTTCTTGCCGTGTGTTTCAAAAGCCAGCTGAATAGAGCGGATGACAAAGACAAGAACCTGCAGAGAGTTTTGCATTTATTGCAACTAAATGTAAATGACATCAGGGGGGAACGCGATGTGAAGTTTTTTAACAGGGCATTCAGATCTGGTGAGTATATGAAATTAATAACTGGGGATGTCTAATTCTGAAATCCTGTGTGTTTGGGTTGTTATAGATACTACAACATCTATCTATCTAGATGTATACTCTGTGTGTGACATAAAATATGGATCTCCATCCCTGCCACAAAGGCCATCAAATAATGTAAGGTTGAAAAGGCAGAGTATCCATGCATCCATCCATCCAGATTTCTCCCTTTCTCCATATAGGCTATCATTTGATCGTTCATGTTCTCCATAGTTCCCCTGTGGCGCGAGCACAGGGCGACTTGCGCGCCTTTAGCGAGCATGCGCGTTTCCTGTCGCTTGCGCGGTGAATTGTGCCGCCTGCACTGTGCGGAGATGCAGGGGAAACTGTATGTGACGGGGAAACGCAGCTCGACGTAACACCGGTATTTCCATCTGGAAAACGCTGTTTTGCTGCTGGATTCCTCCTCACTCTCCATCTCTCTGTGTGTGCTGTACGTTAACACCCGCCAGCAGAAACACCCACCTACCCAACTGACAGACGGAATCTCACTATACATCAGCCAATCTCATCCTCCCCTCTGTCATGACAAGGCACGCACGAGTCCTATCATGAAAAAAGGTTCATTGTGTGACCCGAGTAACACGCGGTAACGTGGTGTCTGCAATGATAACTGCGTTATAGTTACAGTCAAAGTAATTAGTTAGATTACTCGTTACTAAAACAAGGTAACGGCGTTAGTAACGCTTTCAACGCTGTTACTCCCATCACTGCTCATTACTCCATGCAGACAGTGTCTTGCCCATGATGACAATCAAATAGATTAGAAAAAGAATCCTAAAGGAATGAATCACAATAATCTAAAATTAAAATAACTCCAATTGAGGAAAAAGTTTAAACTATTAGGTGGGGTAATAAGTGGTTTATTCAAAAAGTCTGTTAATGACTGGTGATAATCGCATTGATTTGTTTCCTTACAGAAACTTGGCTGCATCAAGAGGATTATGTGAGCATAAAGGAGGAAACTCCCTTTAGTTATTTTAATTCTCACATACCCAGAAATTCTTTGCGAGGACGACGAGTATTAGTTATTATTATTATTATTATTAATGTGACTGCACTGCTCGGGCGGCTAATGTTTCGCCTCTAATACGGGAGATCCGGAGCTGGCAACTCTTTTAAGGGAAGGGGGCCTAGTGGTTAGGGCGTAGAGCTAGGAATCCAGAGGTCCTGAGTTTGATTCCCACTCCCACAGACTGTCACTCTGGGTCCCTGAGCAAGACCCTTAACCCCACACTCCTCCCTGGGCGCCGCACAATGGCAGCCCACTGCTCCCCAAAGGGATGGGTTAAATGCAGAGAGTGAATTTCTCCAATGTGAGATCAATAAAGTTCAATGAATGATTATGATTGACTAGCAACAATCTTTTAGTCTAGCTTACGGATAACTCCAAAGGCAGTTAATTGTTACAACTCTTTTGAACGTTTAACCCTTAGTTTCCCTTATGCAAAGTGCGAAGCCAGAAAACCTCGTCTTTTTGTAACTTTGTATCGTCAACAAGGTCCTTACTCTGAATTTTTAAATGTGTTTTCAGAGTTCCTGTCTGATTTGGTGTGGAATACAGACAGGGTCACCATAGTTGGGGATTTTAACATAAATGCTGACATTGAAGGTGATGGCTCGAGTACAGCTTTCAATGCTATCTTATATGCTATTGGCTTTGTTTGAAATGTGGATAGTCCCACACATTCTCATCTTCATACTCAGTAGCTTATGCTGACATATGGCCTTGAATGTGGAGAACTAACAGTATTTCCTCAAAACCCTGTCCTCTCTGACCACTTTTTAAAAACCTTCAAACTTACTTTAACTAAGTTCTCCTTGCCCAAAAGAAGGTTTCACTTTAGCAGATCATAATTATATATTATTAGATAATGCATTTATACATTTTAAAGAATCTGTTCAGGTTTTCTCTGTCGTGTAGCATTGCTGCAAGTGCAAAAAACTGATCCAAAATACTGCAGCCAGAGTTCTTACAAAAGTTAAAAAGAGAGTTCATATCTCTCCTATGCTAGCTTCTCTTCTCTTCATTCCTGTTAAATCCATAATAGAATTAAATTAAAGTCCCTCTCACATGGGACCAAGCTCCATCTTATATCAGGGATCTGATCATTCCTTATGTCCCTAAAAGAGCACTTCACTCTCAATCTGCAGTTTTACTAGTGATTTCTAGAATTTCTAAAAGTAGAAAGGGAGGCAGCTCTTTTAGTTATCAGGCTCATCTCTTGTGGAACAGGGTGTCTATGAGGCAGACACCCTGTCTACTTTTTTTTTTTACTTTATTGAAGATCGATTTAATACCAAATTTCTAAAAAGAATTCTTAAAGTCCTAATCCTATTTTCTTTTTTTCATTAATCTGACAAGGATGCAGTTGAAGTTGAAACACTGCAGCTGGCTGATATACCAATACCTGGTGAAGGAATCCAAGTGGACCCTCAGGATGTATGGCTCTTTCTCTTGCTCTACATGTCACAATTTTTATTTTGGTAGATGAGCACATCCTTAATGAGAACTCTGAATATATATTCATGCAGGATGAAGATGGCCTTCTCTCTTGGTGGAAAACAGTTGAAGGTCTAGCTTTGATTTTTCAGTAGGCTGTCCATTGCTGCTAAAATGTAACATGGGGAAAACTGTTGTTTATTATTTTTTTCTCTTTTCAAGGATGGGACGAGTGGAGTGAGGGAAACCAGAACGATGATGCGGAAGAGTACGTAAAATCAAATGAGGATGTTAAACTTCAAACTCACCTGGAAAAAACTTGACACTTCACCATGAACCGTTACTTTAAATCTACATGTAATTTTCAGTGATGTCTAATGGTCAGATTGCAGACTGCAAAATGCACTCAAAATAACTTTGTGGGCGTCGCTTTACCTACATTAGATTGCAGCATCTATCTTTTAAGAAAGCTGTTTAATTTAGCCCTAGAAAGACCATTCGGTATCTGTTCTTCAGCACAGATATGGACCTGCTTCTCTCATCCCGCTCGACCGCTTACTCCCGCCGCAGACTCCTCTGATCCTCATTCTCAGTGACCGTCTATCCATGTCCAGCTGTTGCCTCTATGTACAGGTGCTGGTCATAAAATTAGAATATCATGAAAAAGTAGATTGATTTCAGTAATTCCATTTAAAAAGTGAAACTTGTATATTATATTCATATATTACATACAAACTCATATATTTCAGATGTTTATTTTGTTTAATTTTGATGATTACAAACGACAACAAATGAAAATCTCAAATTCATCATATCAGAAAATTAGAATATTGTGAAAAGGTTCAAAATTGATGGCCCCTGGTGCCACACTCTAATCAGCTAATTAACTCAAACCACCTGCAAAAGCCTTTAAATGGTCTTTCAGTCTAGTTCTATAGGCTACACAATCATGGGGAAGACTGCTGACTTGACAGTTGTCCAAAAGACGACCATCGACACCTTGCACAAGGAGGGCAAGACACAAAAGGTCATCGCTAAAGAGGCTGGCTGTTCACAGAGCTCAGTGTCCAAGCACATTAATAGAGAGGCGAAGGGAAGGAAAAGATGTGGTCGAAAAAAGTGTACAAGCAAGAGAGATAACCGCACCCTGGAGAGGATTGTGAAACAAAACCCATTCAAAAATGTGGGGGAGATTCACAAAGAGTGGACTGCAGCTGGAGTGAGTGCTTCAAGAACCACCACACACAGACGTATGAAAGACATGGGTTTCTGCTGTCGCATTCCTTGTGTCAAGCCACTCTTGAACCACAGACAGCGTCAGAAGCGTCTTGCCTGGGCTAAAGAGAAACAGGACTGGACTGCTGGTGAGTGGTCCAAAGTCATGTTCTCTGATGAAAGTAAATTTTGCATTTCCTCTGGAAATCAAGGTCCCAGAGTCTGGAGGAAAAGAAGAGAGGCACTTCATCCACGTTGCTTGAAGTCCAGTGTAAAGTTTCCACAGTCAGTGATGGTTTGGGGTGCCATGTCATCTGCTGGTGTTGGTCCATTGTGTTTTCTGAGGTCCAGGGTCAACGCAGCCACATACCAGGAAGTTTTAGAGCACTTCATGCTTCCTGCAGCTGACCAACTTTTTGGAGATGCAGATTTCATTTTCCAACAGGACTTGGCACCTGCACACAGTGCCAAAGCTACCAGTACCTGGTTGAAGGACCATGGTATCCCTGTTCTTAATTGGCCAGCAAACTCTCCTGACCTTAACCCCATAGAAAATCTATGGGGTATTGTGAAGAAGAAGATGCAATACACCAGACCCAACAATTCAGAAGAGCTAAAAGCCACTATTAGAGCAACCTGGGCTATCATAACACCTGAGCAGTGCCACAGACTGATCGACTCCATGCCACGCCGCATTGCTGCAGTAATACAGGCCAAAGGAGGCCCAACTAAATACTGAGTGCTGTACATGCTCATACTTTTCATGTTCATACTTTTCAGTTGGCCAACATTTCTATAAATCCTTTGTTTTTATTGGTCTTCAGTAATATTCTAATTTTCTGATATGATGAATTTGAGATTTTCATTTGTTGTCATTTGTAATCATCAAAATTAAACAAAATAAACATCTGAAATATATGAGTTTGTATGTAATGTATGAATATAATATACAAGTTTCACTTTTTAAATGGAATTACTGAAATCAATCTACTTTTTCATGATATTCTAATTTTATGACCAGCACCTGTACTAGCTTTGGCCTGCCGTCTCTTCCTGCTCTGTCCGATCTTCAGCCGTTCTTCTTGTATATTGGTCTATGTATAACTTGCCGCAGTCTCATCCAAGCATAATGGTGATCTCAATCCAAACAAATTTTATATAGAATCTATATATATGTTATTTATTACCAACTATGAAATAATAGTGTCAATTTTGATGTCAGTAAATTCCTGTAATTATTACCTACTTTATCTTTAAAAGTACCCACTGCATTTTTTTTCTAGTATTTTATTTGCTTTCTTTTTTATCCAAGCTCTTGCAGATCAAAGTCATTCAAAATGCAGTGTCCCTATCAGCGTGTCATAAAGTTGAGACCAATATCCAGAATAAACCCAGTAGCTTTAATTTGTGTTAGAGCAATGCTCTACTCCTCACCATTAACGGATGTTGCATTCTCTTGTCGTCTTAACTGGAACAAATTTTTGTCACCGCTGGAGTTTCTGTAGGACTATTTCCATATACTCCTGTAACAGTGAGCTATGACATGCCCAAGAAATCTTGCTGTGTAAAATGCATCTAATGAAACTAAATATGTTATGTCAATCATTTCTAAGGGTATTTGGCTTTACACATAAATCTCTGTATTGCTCATTCTGCTGTTTTTCTGCATCTCACTCCCATTATTGCTAAGCCCAGGTGTTGACGTTGCCACCCATTGGTCTGTTGGGGGGATAGTGTGGAGTGGCGGCCTAGTGGTTAGGGCATTGCGTTTGGAATCCAGAGGTTCTGAGTTCATGCCCCACTCCCTCAGACTGCCACTCTGTCTGTGAGCAAATATCCTTAACTACACATTGCTACCCGGGCACCGCACAATGGCAGCCTACTGCTCCCCCAGGGGATGGGTTAAATGCAAAGAGTTAATTTCGTTGCTCTGTACTTGTGACAGTGTAATGACAATAAAAAAACTGGAAAAATAAAAATGTTTATTTGCAGCTCCAGGCAGTAATTCCAGATCAGTACAAATCCTGACCTTTTGCACAGACCATTTATGCAGAAAGGGACTTTTAAATTTCTGTTAGGTCCTCACTGATTCATATCTTGACATCTTAGGTGTTGTGCAAAAAGTCTTCAATTAAGAAAACTTTTCATTTTCATTTCAATTCCTTAGTAATTAAGACTTAATGATTTCAACGGACTTTTAGATTATTTAATTGTTTCACTTCGAGAACAAGTTGATCTGCTGGTATGCATTTAACACCTGGCTTCGAACGTCATCAAACTTTTTAGTGTTTATTGACAATTAAATGAAGAATGCAGCACAAGCCACATTGTTCAGATGGGAAGCATCAGCAGCCAACAGTCTTCTTGTTACTGTAAAAGACATTTGAAAACTGAAAAGAAAGCTTTTTGTTATTGAAAGATGTTGACATCATTTCATGCTTAATTGCATACTTTGTCCATGTAAATGTGCAGACTTTTGTGGTTTTGTAAAAACCCTGTCACATAACATGCAGGCTCACTGCTTCCTGGTTGTAGGATAATGTTGAGGAGTTGAGTGTTGCTTTACTACACAGTAAAGATACTGGGTTTTATTCTGGGTATTGTTCTCAACTTTATGACACCTTGTATTTTGATTGACTAATCTGCAAGAGCATAGTACAAAAAAGAAGGCAATCCAGAAAGTACTAGAAAAATCTATAGTAGGTACTTTTTAAAGATACAGTGTGTTATAATTACAGGAATTTACTGACATAAATGGTACACACACACATATACGCTCACCGGCCACTTTATTAGGTACCTTATGCTAGTAACGGGTTGGACCCGCTTTTGCCTTCAGAACTGCCTCAATTCTTCGTGGCATAGATTCAACAAGGTGCCGGAAGCATTCCTCAGGGAGTTTGGTCCATATTGACATGATGGCATCACACAGTTGCCGCAGATTTGTCGGCTGCACATCCATGATGCGAATCTCCCGTTCCACCACATCCCAAAGATGCTCTATTGGATTGAGATCTGGTGACTGTGGAGGCCATTTGAGTACAGTGAACTCATTGTCATGTTCAAGAAACCAGTCTGAGATGATTCCAGCTTTATGACATGGCGCATTATCCTGCTGAAAGTAGCCATCAGAAGTTACATTGTGGTCATAAAGGGATGGACATGGTCAGCAACAATACTCAGGTAGGCTGTGGCGTTGCAACGATGCTCAATTGGTACCAAGGGGCCCAAAGAGTGCCAAGAAAATATTCCCCACACCATGACACCACCACCACCAGCCTAAACCGTTGATACAAGGCAGGATGGATCCATGCTTTCATGTTGTAGACGCCAAATTCTGACCCTACCATCCGAATGTCGCAGCAGAAATTGAGACTCATCAGACCAGGCAACGTTTTTCCAATCTTCTATTGTCCAATTTCGATTAGCTTGTGCAAATTGTAGCCTCAGTTTCCTGTTCTTAGCTGAAAGGAGTGGCACCCGGTGTGGTCTTCTGCTGCTGTAGCCCATCTGCCTCAAAGTTCGACGTACTTTGCGTTCAGAGATGCTCTTCTGCCCACCTTGGTTGTAACGGGTGGTAATTTGAGTCACTGTTGCCCTTCTATCAGCTCGAACCAGTCTGGCCACCATCAGTGTGTGAGTGTGTTCGCAAATGGATGAATGTCATTTTGAATGCATTTATTTTTTCTTCATTAGAGTTGTGGAAGAAGCAGCCGACCGAGTCTTCATGGCCGCCCGTCTCTTTGTTCGCTTCTTCAATCAGCGGGGCGCTTCCCTCCAGCAGCGCATCCTGGAGCTTCTGTCTCTGGCTGACTCCGCTGACAACTTCCACAAGAAGACGGTCACAGCCAGCGTCGGCGGCGGGGTGGCCAGCGTCGCCGGGTCCGTCACCACCATCACTGGGCTCATTCTGGCACCCTTCACGGCAGGAACGTCACTAATCGTCACGGCGGTAGGCATCGGCATTGCCACGGCGGGTGGCGTGACATCAGCCTCAGCCAACATCACAGACACGTTGCATTCAAAGACGGACCGCAAGAAGGTGGAGCAAATGATCCAAGATTACCAGGATGAGATTAAGGACATCAAGGACTGCTTGGATTTCATACAGGTGGGAACTTACAGTCATAAATTCGTAATTTTTACTTTTGTGTAAACTTTACTGTAATGATTAAAATTTTTTAAACTTAAATTAAGACCATTGCTAACAGACTAATCATGATCTATTCAGGAAGGAATGGAGACACTGGAGGAATGGAACTTTGAGAAGTACGCCGAAAGCATCTCCAAAAAGCACTTGAATCAGAACGTCAAACATGTAATGAAGGAGGGCGGCCGAGCTGGGAAGGCTTTAGTTATCAACACAGAGAGCCTGATCAACACCGTCCAGGTCCTGAACGTCGCCGGCGGCGCTGCTAAAGCCGCACAGGTGATGAGCGTCACCACAGGAGTGATGTCGGGTCTCTTCCTGGCCCTGGACGTGTTTTTCCTGGCAAAGGATTCCATGGAGCTGAAAAAAGGAGCAAAGACTGAGTTTGCTGTCAAGATCCGAGAGGTGTGTAAAGACCTGCAGGACGGACTGCTGGAGCTGAATGGAATCAAGGAGGACCTACAGAAAACTATGGATGGGATAGAGGTGGAGGTCGAAGAGGAGGACGATGAGGAGACACTGAAGTCTGATCTGAAGAAACTTATTGATCTTGAAGAGTGAAAGTTGGTGTTATTAAGCCAACCTATCCTGGTTTTAAAAAACAAAATAAACTAGAACTGTAGTTACCAAAATGGGGACAAGCTTTGCTGTTAGTTTTTCAAGTTGTTACTACACAGAGTAAATTTAATTTCTTTTTTTTCTTAAATCAGATTCTCGTAAATATATTTAATAAAATTATATCATAGTTGTTCTAAATGTGTAAATTTTTTCCTCTTAAATAAAAGTTATTTATTTATACATTCTACCTACGGCTGGTTAATGATATGAAGTGAGAGGTATGTGATGATATCAGTCTGGGATCAGGCAGTAGAGACAGACAGCGACTGGTTTCAGACCAGAAAATATTCAGGTGAACAATGCGTGAAGACTTGGACGTTCGTGCCGTTGCACAAGCATTGAGGCTGGAGAAAAATGTGGAATGGTGGCTTTTATCAACATGTCTTGAGAAATGAATTCTGGCCAGGAAATTACCTTTTTACTGTTAACCAGCGTGTGCGGTGAATTCCCACAGTGGATAAGAGGGATTTAAAGTGCCTTGTGATGATTTCTTACCAAAATTCACAAATAAGTTATTTACTCTTAGCAACAAAGGACAAGATGGAAGCGGCCCTTTATTATTTTCTTTCCATTATCATAACACATTACTTTTGTATATTTATTATTACATATAAAGATTACCTCCAGCTGATAAACTTAAAATTTCAAGTTCTCAGAAATTACATTTTTTAGTAGGTTCAACTTTTCAATTTAGATCTTGGTTTTATTATATTAGTTTAAAAAGCCAACTATTATTTTGTTTTAGGTTGTCTAACCTCTTGTAGACCCTCGGGGATGGACATCGAAATTCAAATATTTCAAGAGAAGAGTTTTAATGGAGGACACACTAGTACCTTATTATTTTTTGTGACATGTATAGTTATGATAAAAACCAAGGTCAGTGTAATTACCAAAGACAGTTATTTTCCCTGATATGGTTAAAAATAAATAAATCCAAAGAATGCTTCTATAAGAAATTGCTGAGAAACTTGGAGATTGAAAGAAACATTAATGCTCATACAGGAACTAAATGTTTTACTTTTTTGAACATATCAAATCCAGTAACCAAAATTGGATTCAATTCAGTTTATTTATAAAACGCCAGATCACAACACATGTCATCTCAAGGCACTGGAAAGGATATTTCTATTTTTTGCAATAATCGCAATCCTTTACTGGTGACATTCTATGTAGGAGTTACAGTTGGCTTTAGGTGGACCTTGCAGAACCTTGCAGAACCTCCAGACAACATCTGACCTCATGATTTTGCCTTGTTTACATTAAAGGGGTCTTTAGTTTATGTCCAAGTTACCAAAAATTACACTTGGACGATAAAGAGATAAGCTCAAAATTGTTGAAAAGACTCAGTTTCATGTTTGTTTCATTAGCAAATACTGTACTGTTAACACCAACAAAGCTGGAACGCTAATGATGTGCATGTCCATTTTGGCTACCGGTAAGTTGCTGTTCTCTAAATACATTAGTAGCCATTCAAAATTTCCCCACTTTCCTTTATGGGCCCTTGGCTGGTCCCCTAAAATTCATTTTTAAACATTAATACTTGTCCTAAAATATTCTTTCTGTCATGATTTGTGGATATTAAAGTCTAAAGAGGAACAATCTCCTGGTTAGACTCTGTAATTCAGTGAAAGGGTGGAGTTAGAATAAAAAAAAATGAAATAGGGGGTCACTCAAGTGACTGGAAGTTGGAGGGAAGTGGGCTGCCATTCTGCTGGCATTTGACTGAGAAGGGCCATTTTGAATAGCTGCTAAGACTTTTAGACATGTTGTTTATCTCATCACCCATATACCAGGTAACTACTAACATTCAACACCCTTGTTATTAGCAGCACTAAAATGACCCAATTGAGTGAAACGGGTCTCAGCCATGTCTTTTGCAATGCAAGGTAAACCCACCGCCAACTATTCATCCAATGGGGTCTGATTTTCAAAATCTCCACAAGTACCGTTACTTGTTATGACAGTTAACTTGTTCTTTATTAAGCTATTTAAGTTGTTTGTAATTCATACATAAATCAAATACTAAAGTTTGAATTTTAAATGTGCTAAAAAAAACAACGTACTAAAAAAAATATTGTTACAGTACAATAATGTTGGACATAGACAGTAGATGAAAACTCATTGAGTAAAATTTCTGCTAATTACTTTCAGCCTTCAAGTTTATGCTTTAGAGCAGATCTTTTAAAATGCTTGTTTAAGAAAACAATTTAGCCTTAATTCCAAATGGCAAAAAAAACTTTCCACATAACAGCCACTCCCGACAGTACTTGGGTGTGTATAACTAACTTAATGACTCTTCTTTGTTCCAAATCAGACATTTATTTTTAATAGAAGAGAGAGAGCAAAACTTGTCGAGTTAGTTTCGAAAGGTTTTAACTTGTCAAAGCTTTACAGCAGCCCTTAGTCCACTAATGATCACCTAGGCCCATCCTGGTTTAGATAAGGTTAAACAAAAAATGGTGCATGTGCTCTTTTAATTACCAGGTTCTAAAATCACAGACGCATAAAACAGATTCCAAACTATGTTAAACTACACTCCCTATATACTTTGTCCTTTTATCACCTGATTCTACGTTTCCTAATTTCAGATGCATTAGTAGCTGAAAGATAATCAACTCCAAAATCATTTCTTTAAATTACAACATCTGTGCATTTTATTCTTTAATAAAACATGCCAAGAGTCATGTTTTGATTGACTCCTGGCAGCCACAGTGGCCATTCATAGTCCCCCACTACCATCATAAAAGTAGAAGAGTCACAAAAAGATGAAGTACATGTAGCAGAACGGCCAGCATCCCCTGCTCACTTTCACAGTATTGTTTCATTGTTACTTTAAACTATCAACAGAGCCAGAAGGAATACAAAAAACCTTTTGTTAATAAAGGATGGCTCATAGTGTGCTGCGCCAAAAGAGACCAACTAATTGAAGCATCTATTGAAGTTAAGCAGAGCTTGTTGTTTTTCTGATAAACCAATGATTAGAAAAATACTTTTTATTCAAAGGCACCATTGTAGAGTCTAACCATGTGACAGTGTTTGTAAAGAGTAGACGTCATACTAAAGCTATTCCTCGGTTTAGGTACTGAAAGTAAAAGCCTGGCACAGATTATTCAAAACATGGTTTTGCAAACCAAATGACCCCAGATTTGTTTATTCCACCCATTTGTAAAAGGTTGTAAGTGAAAATTCTACTTAAATAATACAAAATGAAATAATTTCTAAAACTAAAAATTGTGCTCCAGTTTTTGGGTTGCATGGTAATACAGTGATTATTAGCTTAAAGTCTTGATTTGTATGTTCCCAGTGAGCATACATGGCTCTTCCCAGTTGCTCAGTTTCCCCATTGATGAAGGTTAGGTTCATTAGTAAATCTATATTCAATCTAAAATATCAAATTTACCTTAAATGGGCTGATTTATCAGACCAGTTATAAGTATGCAGCAATGCTTTATTAATCAAAGGGACTTAGCATTTTTAGTACTGATGCAGAAACAGCTTAACTGCACATTGAAACACATTCTGGTTAGCTCACAACAGTTGTAAGTTGTTGACATCTGCTAACCTGGATAGCAGAGCATTTTTTGTTGATCTAACTTCATGATCCTCCTTTAAGGCTGAACGCATATCCACAGCGGAACTGAAAGTATCTTTTCAAAAAAAGATAACAATGAAACCTTTATGCATTTGCTAGGGCTGTTGATGTGTGATGCTTCCACAGAAACAACTAGCCAACAACAACAACCATTAACATACGTAGGACTGCAAACAGGTGCCTGCAGGTTAAAAAGAAGAGAATGAGCTCTGACGGAAAAGGTAATATGCACAATGACCAAAGAAACTGGCACCACTAGGCCCTCTTACTACCATAACAAAGGACACAAAGACACTGAATGCCAGAGCCAGGGCTTGAAACTACAATCCTCTGGTTGCAGGGTGGACTCCTGTATCCGGCGCCACTGATGCCAAGCAACTTAATTATGATAGAAGGAAAAGAAAAGAAAAAACATGATAAAAGCAGGTAGCAGAACGCATAAACAGTTGGACCACAATCTTGTTTAACGGATAACCTTACACTAATAATACCTTAGTTACATTCCAAAAAAAAAAAAAACAATCCACTGGACTTTGTTTCTAAGTCTGAAGACGTTTCGCTTCCCATCCAGTAGCCTTTTTAATTCAAAATGCGAAACATCTTCAAACTTGGAAACAAAGTCCAGTGGATTGTTTTTTTTTTGTTTTTTTTGTTTTTTTTTTACTTTTTTGGAATGACCTGGATGACTGAGAATCTTTACCAGCACCTCAGTTAACAGTTTAACTTCAACGGTAAAAAGCAGTTCTAAAGAAATGGGTTTTATCTTTGACTTAAAAGAAATCAGGCTTTCAGCATTTCTAGAGTCGTTTCTGAGTTTGTTTCAGATCTGTGGAGCATAGGAACTAAATGCTGCCTCTCCATGTTTGGTTCTAGTTGTTGTACAAAGTGGTCTGGAACTAGACGACCTGAGTGGTCTGGGAGGTTGATACACTGACAACAAATCTGTTATGTATTTTGGTGCTGATCCATTCAGTGATTCATTGACCGACAGAAGGATTAAATGTATCCAGCAACAACTTTCTCTACTTTCTAATGGGGTTATATATCTATTACAATTAGACAGACTTTACTGCTTTTGTAAAGTTACTTAACCAAACTTGGTGTAAATTGTTATATTCACTATTTGTTTCTTGTACAGTTCACAATATAAAAAAAAATGTTTTCCTTTGCAAAAAAGTGTATTAATGTTTTGTGAGAAGAGTTGTGACATTTTGTTGAGGATTGAGAACTACGCTGTGTGGAAATGTTTCGGCTTATCCAGATTCTTTGCATGTTTCTTGCTAACGTGTTAACATACCCATTTCTGAAGAAGCAATAAGTTCAGCTTTTTACAGCTGTAATAAGTTATGAAAACAGAAAGTAGATCTACTCAAAAAAAGGACGATAACATCTGAATCTGTTACATCTTCACTGCATAACAGAAATGTGACATCCACTTATACTGATGAGGGGTTAATCCTGCTTAAGACTATCTCAGCTGTCAACAGGTAAGTGTCAAGCATCCATGTCAATAAAAAAGGAGATGCGTGGAAAACACAAACATTATGAGCCTAATACAAATGGACAATCATTTACTATCAAAGCTTGGATGTTTTTGGGCTGAGGCGCAAGAGTGATTCTAGATCGTGACAGAGAGAATCTTTTCAATACCAAAGTGAAATAAGAAACAAAAATATAAAGAAGATATAGCCTTTAGTCTGTGTTTGAATACTGATCTATAATTCTGGCACAACAGGAATGTCAGTAATCACCACGGCTGCTGTTTTTTTTTTCTGTTTCCTCATAATCTTCCCAACAGGATATATTTTTGTGCTTCCTGTAAAAGACACTTTGATATTCTTTACCTTTTTCACCTTGGCAGAGCAACGGGTAGCAGATACAAGTATTTTAAACTTACCTAATGCTGACTATGGAAACTTAATCTGCATTTGCATCATGCAGGTATTCAAAATTTGAAGTATCATTCCCAGTCAAAGTGTTTCCTACAAGCACTTAGAAACAATCTTATCTAATCTTCAGGGGCTGACCGAAACCTTTTAAAAAATGTGGTGGCATCATGGTTAAAGAACATTTTGTACAAGTTAACACCATTTTTAAATGGCATCTTTTGCTAAACTAGAATATGCTGTCAAGGGGAATAGTGGATAAATCTGTCAGCGTGGGTATTGGAGGAGGAGTTTAGTTTTAGTAAAACTCAGTTACATCATTGTAGTCAGTAGTTTCCTTAACACCTGTTTAACAGAGAAAAGAATCTGCACTGTCCTGTTCAAGGTGTTCATGCAAAAAACAAAAAAAGTGGGTAGTTCTAGATTTGAACAGTCTATTGTTTTCCTGACTGCACAAACACAAGCCTTTTCAGAACTAAACAAATTTATGAAATCCTCTTTTTTTTCTATGATTTGCTTTCTGTGGTTTGATGCTATTTACCAACTTACCTAAATTATGGGGAGTGTTGGCCTAGTGGTTAGAGCAGTGGGCCTGTGATCTGAGAAGGTTGCAAGTACCCGGTAAGATCCCCACAGCCTCCACTTGGGGTTCAGATCAAGACCATTAACTTAGGATGCCACCTTTCAGAATTGGAAATAAGGGATGCGTGGGTCCTAGAGAAACTTCATTGTCATGGGGGGTCTGGGGCTCTTCCCCCAGAAGACTTTTTTTCTTATTTCTTAGATGCGATTTCCTGCATTTTAACCAAATTGTGTCCAGTTTAAGCTCAACACAGAACCATACTTTCATTTTGTTCTTTGTGCAAGGCTTGTAATTCCTGCAATAAGCTACAGCCAATTAAAATAAAAATGGAAATGTTAAGTTTGCACAGGATCATCGCACAGAGAAATCCCCTCACAAAACCAATGCCGTGCTTGGCCTGGTAGAATTTTCTTTAGTCTATTCGGAAGATTACCTGTATTTTATTCATAGGGTTGTTTTTGTGCTTATTTGTGGTTTATTTTGGTTGTTAGTTACCCAGTTTATAAAATGACTCACTTTTTTGTGCTATACTTTTCCTGCCAATCTGCTGTGGCCCCCCAAGGTCTCTGACCCCCACTTTGAAAACCACTGTCCAAGATCATGATGGATGTATGGATATTCAGATCAGCACAGCAGCTCCAGCTCCAGTACTATATTCAGACACCAATAGCAATGCATAAACTTCAAAGAAAGGTTCAATTGACAGCTGGGCACTTATAATGAGTAATTTTGCAATAGATTATTCGAGTTGGAGTGTGTAGGTGCAGAGTGTGTAGAACTAGAACTAAACATGGGAACCGTCACCAGGAAACCATGACACCCAAGAAGAGAGATTACTGAGTCGAGAACGCTTTAGACAGACGTCATAAGGGGAAGGTGAATCAAGAACAGTAGAACTCTAAGTTCTAGCTACGAGAGGGAGAGAGAATCAGGCTGCGCAGACATGAGTCACACTTGCAACAGAAGAGTTGTTATAAGACAATGTAATTATCAGGTAAGAGGACAATAGCACCACATTTTTAAAATGATCGTAAATATATTTCTTTAGTATCACCAGCAGCAATGCAGCAACTATAGTAAGAACTGCATTAATGTAGTTTTAGTTCGAGATACATTGTTATAAATTATACATCTTTTTTTTTTATCAAAATATCCTTAAAACATTCAAATAAGTTAAGTAGAGCTGCTCAATAGGATATCATGAATTATTCAACTACCGTTGTTATTTATCTTTCATTGTTTATTCAATTTAAAAAACAAAGGGAGTAAACTAAATTCATGACTACTTATAATAAATTAATTACTATAGCTTGCGCTCTACTAAAATGAAAATTTGACAAACACTATAAGACCGTGTCTAAACGTCTAAAACCTTACAGTTTCGGGAAATTACTATTCATGCTAGACAAACTGTACTATTAAACAGTATTACAAATTACTGTACACTTCTAATGCTGCATCGAGCGAAAATACAAGGTTTCATGAGCAATTATCTTTGGGCCAAAGTGTAAACATTTGAACCCAATAGATGGTCAAATGCACGAGGGTAAAGTACTGATGATCTAGGGTTTTGCAATCACAAGGCCTTCAGTCATCTTCCCAACTCGTAAATCCCCTGTACACCAAAACATCCTCAAATCTATCATGAGCTCAGTTGTCTGACAGCTGAGGTGTGGCAGAAACTGGGCCAGGACAACGGGACAATGATCCCTGTCATGGCAACATACATCAGACAAAATGTATGAAGAAAAGTAGGGAATTGGAAATACCCAAACAATCTAAAAATGGACTTGATTGAAATGTTAAGGCGGGCATTTACGGAAAATAAATAAGATGAAGGCCAACAAGTATGAATTAAACTGAAAAGCATTTAAAAAATGTCCACATTGACGTATGAGGCTGATGAAGTCATTAAGAGAACAAGTTGTTTCAGTCAAAGCAGGTTCTAGCACTTAGTCATCCATGTGATGCGCATAGTTTGTTGGGCTGTTGATGGATTTCTACTTTTCTACATAAGAGTAAACACTTTGGATTTGCCAAATGTGTCATAACTGTGAAACTTGAAGTGGGCCTTTCTTTCAACCACATCTTCCAACTTTTGCAGCAGGGTTAGGAAATATGGCTTGATAGATTTTCTTTTTTTCCTCACTTAAATTTCATAATAAAATAGCAAATGAGATATATTGTTTTTAAAAACTAGCTTCGATGGCAATTATCCATTGTGGGAGGTTACCTTAATTTAAAGCGTATTAAAGTTCAAGTTGTAAAATATGCTTATAAAATAATCCTGTTTCACAACAAACAATGAAAATGTAACAAGCTAAATTTTTGCAGCTAGTGAGACAGTTTATCAGTTATGAGTACATGGCTAAAAACAAAAAGTGTTAGAATGATGACACTATGAGCTGTAGAAGGAGTAGATTTAAAAAAAAATCTTTGGAAACCAAAATATTGAAAAATAAATCCATTCGATTAATCCCACACCCCTAGGATTAAGCTAGAGGAAACATTTAAAACTGTTACTCTATAGCCTCATAAAAATGAAACAACAACAAGGTGATTCTGATGAGTGAAGAACAGAACAGAGAAATTATCAAAAGAAGGCTACATAAGCTTCAGACTGCATATTATCAAACTTGACAAGGATTTAGAAATTCCAAGTTACAAGGACAAAAGAAAAATCCTGACCCCATTACAGTTGACAGACAAAAAAGTATGCTTGACACACGGTGAGCTCATGCACCAACCCCTTCAACCACTTCTGAAATTCAAACATAATTTCTGTTCTCCAGTCTAGTTGCAGTTTTAAAATACTAAATGTCAAAACACTAATCACACAGTTCTCATGCATTCAGAACAATGTTTATATTTTCAAAAAAATGTAAAGCATTTGTCCTAACTTTGCACAGGATTGAACACCTTAACAAAAGGTGATCAATCCTGTCAGATAAAAAGAGCTTGAGTAGAAAATGGCAACAAAGAGACCTTGGCCCCATCAAAACACCTAAAATCGTTAAAAAGACACTTAAGCGAAAGTGCATCCATGGTCACCATATAAAGTTCTATGTAAATATTGCTGGAGGTTCCTAGGACCAAGAATCAGTATGCTTCTTTTTGCACCAGTGCAGTTAGCATAGGTACGTACCTAGACACAGTGTACAGTTTCCCAGATTCCTTTCCATGACAGGACATATACTCACAGCCCACCTAAGAAAAATGTATTAGTTTTTGACATGAACTTTGTTTAACACATGAAAATGTACACCTTCACATGTTTTAGGTGTTTAAGAAGAAGCTTCATCCATTTTCTACATTTAGACACATTTTATTTATTGTTCTGGTTCTGCTGGAGGTTGCCTCTCGTTAAAATTTAGTTTTTCCTCTCCACTGTCGCAACAAGCATGCTTAGCGTGAGACCTCCAAGTCAATGATTTAATGCAATCAACTGGTTTTCCTTATAAAATCCATTTAACTTTATGAACTGGTGAACTGTAAAGTGCCTTGAGATGACATGTGTTGTGAATTGGTGCTATATAAATAAACTGAGTTGAATTGTAATTTTGTTGGAAGGCTGTAGTCCCACCTGACCATTTCCATAAAGTTGAGGGCTATGGTATTCGAATTGAGGGATACAGGACACAGCAGTTTGTCTTTTTTTTTCTTTTACCACATGTACATTGAGTTTATTTTTTTTTGTACGTGTAACGTCATGTACAAGACTGTATTGTTTGTTTTAATTTATTTTTGGAGTGGGAAAATGTACTATACAGTGAATACTGTAAGGTAATAATCTTTTTAACAGATCTATGAACTGTTTCCAAGTGAAACATGAAAAAGATGCGTGCGTAAGTCTAATTTGTGATTTTAATTCATCATAGTTTGAACTGGACTTATCAGTGTTCAAATCGTCGTCGTCGTCGTCTCCCACTTTATCCAGAACTGGGTCGCTCTGTTGGGGGAAGCCCTAGGCGCTCCCAGGCCAACTGAGAGACATAGTCTCTCCAGCGTGTCCTGGGTCGTCCCCTGGGCCTCCTCCCGGTGGGACGTGCTTGGGACACCTCCCGAGGGAGGCGTCCAGGGGGCATGCAAAAAAGATGTCCGAGCCACCTCAACTGACTACTCTCGATGTGTAGGAGAACCGGCTCTACACTGAGCCTCTCCCGAATGACCGAGCTCCTCACCCTGTCTCTAAGGGAGAGCCCATCAACCCTGTGGAATAAGCTCATTTCAGCCGCTTGTATCCGGGATCTCGTTCTTTCGGTCATGATCCAAATTTCATGACCATAGGTGAGGGTAGGAACCTAGACCGTCCGGTAAATTGAGAGCTTTGCCTTTTCGCTCAGCTCTCTCTTCATCACGACAGACCGGTGCAGCGTCCACATTATTGCAGCAGCCGCACCGATCCGTTTATCAATCTCCCGCCCTCCCTTCCCTCACTCGTGAACAGGACCCCAAGATACTTGAACTCCTCCACTTGAGGCAGGGACTCTCCTCCAACCTGAAGGGGACAAGCCACCTTTTTCCGGTCGAGAACCATGGCCTCAGACTTGGAGAAGCTGATTCTCATTCCGGCCGCTTCACACTCGGCTTGGAACCGCCCTAGCGAACGCTGCAGGTCTTGGCAGGAGGGAGCCAGCAGAACTACGTCATCCGCAAAAAGCAGGGACGAGATCCGCAGGTCCCCAAACCAGACCCCCTCGGTTCCTTCGCTGCGCCTAGAAATCCTGTCCATAAAAGTTCTGAACAGGACCGGTGACAGAGGGCAGCCCTGTCGGAGTCCAACATGCACTGGGAACAGGCCCGACTTAATGCCGGCAATGTGAACCAGACTCCTGCTCCGCTTGTACAGAGAACGGATGGCCCCTAATAAAGGGCCCCCGACTCCATACTCCTGGAGCACTCCCCACAGGGCAGCACAAGGGACACGGTCGAATGCCTTCTCCAAGTCCACAAAACACATGTGGACTGGTTGGGCAAACTCCCATGAACCCTCAAGCACCCTGCAGAGGGTGTAGAGCTGGTCCACTGTTTCACGGCCAGGATGAAAACCTCACTGCTCCTCCTGCAGCCGAGGTTCGACAATCAGCCTTTCAGGGCAGGCTGAGAAGTGTGATTCCCCGATAGTTGGAACACACCCTTGGTCCCCCTTCTTGTGGAGGGGAACCAGCACCCCAGTCTGCTATCCAGGGGAACTGCCCCCAAAATCCACGCGATGTTGAAGAGATGTGTCAGCCATGACAGCCCAACAACATCCAGAGCTCTAAGATACTTAGGGCGGATCCCATCCAAGCCTTGCCACCGTGGAGTTTTTTAACCACCTCGGTGACTTCTGCCTGGGTGATGAACGAATCCAGCCCCAAGCACCCCGTCTCTTCTTCCCCCATGGAAGGCGTGTCTGTCGGGTTGAGGAGATCCTAAAAGTATTCCTTCCACCGTCCGACAATATCCTCCTTCAAGGTCAGCAGTTCCCCACTCCCACTGAAAACAGTGTTAGCGAAGCACTGCTTTCCCCTCCGGAGGCGCCAGTTTGCCAGAATCGCTTTGAGGCCAACTGATAGTCTTTGTCCATGGTCTCTCCAAACTCCGCCCAGGCCCGAGATTTTGCCTCTGCAACCGCCTGGGCCGCGACACGCTTGGCCTCACGGTACCTGCTTGCTGCTTCAGAAGTCCCAGCCAAGCTCTATAGGACTCCTTCAGCTTCACAGCATCCCTTACTATCGGTGTCCACAACCTGGTTCGGGGATTGCCACCACGATAGGCACCGCAAACCTTACGGCCACAGCTACGGGCAGCTGCATCGACAATAGAGGCAGAGAACATAGCCCTGTTCAACCACGTGTCTCCAACTTCCCTCGGAATCTGAGAGAAGCTCTCCCGGAGGTGGGAGTTGAACACGTCCCTGACCGAGGGTTCCACCAGACGTTCCCTGCAGACCCTCACTACTCGTTTAGGCCTGCCGAGTCTTTCAGGCTTCCACCATATCCAGCTCACCACCAGGTGGTGGTTGGTGGATAGCTCCACCCCTCTCTTCATCCGAGTGTCCAAGACATGCGGCCGAAGATCAGAAGATACAACTACAAAGCCGATCATTGACCTTCGGGCAAGGGTGTTCTGGTGCCAGGTGCACTGATGGACATCCTTATGCCTGAACATGATGTTCATTATGGACAATTCGTGACTTGCACAGAAGTCCAATAATGAGACACCACTCGGGTTCAGAGCTGGGGGTCTGTTCCTACCATTCACGCCCCTCCAGGTGTCACTGTCATTTCCCACGTGGCCGTTGAAGTCTCCCAGTAGAATGATGGAATCCCCGGGACGGGCGCTTTCTAACAGGGATGCTAAGAAGGCCCCGGCTACTCCGTACTGCCGTTCGGCCCATAGGCCGAAACAACTGTCAGAGTCCTCTCTTCAACCCGAAGGCGAAGGAAAGCGACCCTCTCTTCTACCAATGTTAACTCCAACACAAGACGGCTGAGCTGGGGGGAGACAAGCAGCCCCATCCCCGTCCTTCGCCTCTTCCCGCGGGTCACTCCAGAGTAGAAGAGAGTCCAGCCTGTCTCAAGGAGCTGGGTTCCAGAGCCCTGGCTGTGCGTGGAGGCGAGTCCAACTATTTTTAGCCACTCCACCTCCCGCACAAGCTCGGGCTCCTTCCCCGCCAGTGAGGTGACATTCCACCTTCCCAGAGCCAGTTCAAGTGCCCGCTGATCAGGTCGCTGCCGCCCAATCTTCTTTGAACCGCTCCCTCATTGTTCCCCCTGCAGGTGGTGAATCCACTGGGGGATGGCCTCGCATTGCTCCTTCGGGCTCCCGCGAGGAAGAACCCGACCACCAGGCGCTCGCCGACGAACCCCAACCCCAGGCCTGGCTCCAGGGTGGGGTCCCGGCTTCGTCGTACCGGGCGACATCACGCGCCACGATGTGGTCCTCATCATAAGGGTTTTTGAATCGCTCTTCGCCTGACCTGTCACCCAGAGCCTGTTTGCCTCGGGAGACCCTACCAGGGGCATTTAGCCCCTGACAACATATCCTCTGGGATCACCCAGGCACTGAAACCCCTCCACCACATTAAGGAGGCGGTTCAAGGAGGGGTGTTCAAATGGTTGTTATAAATGTTTGTTCATTTGGTGGTATGAGTATGTAATTGGCAAACAAGATGGCATTATGAGAGGAATTCATATTGTTTTTGAAGGTAAAGTTTAATTTTGCATTGGAATTGAAAACGTTTTAAACATATTTTAAACACATTTTTGAATCTGTGTAGATTTTGGACAATATGAGGTATGTCTTTCTGTGAATGTTCAAGAAAGTCTACATTGTGAAAAAGCTCCTCGCATTTCTTCATCACTTATTTATCATTTGTTTATTCTTTCTTTTATACACATAGATATATGCTGTTTCTTTTGTTATTTATGACCAAAGTTACTGAGAACAATAGTGACTTTGGACACATCCACTTCAAGTTTTAAAAAAAGAAACAAGAGAATTTCCAGATGTCTTTGCCGTTGCCTTTTCTATTCAGAATTTCTCCTAGTTATTTTATATCTGTTGAAAACACAAGCTTTTTCGGTAAAGGTGAGACTGATTTACCAATCATCCCTATTTTATAAATAATATTTGTGAAAAAATATACGAAAAGGATTGTTAGTTTATGTTAATTTTTCATTAAACAGACGAAATTCAAACCCAGACAAATGGTAAATGGTAAAATGACAAAGCAACCAACTACTTTTCAAAGCAATTTATTTTGCCTTTGCTAGTACAACACCTAGCAGCCAAATAGACGAACCGGATCTGAACATGTAATATATACTTTGGATTGAATTCAAAAAGTGCTGTATGACAAGGGTGTGGTAATATGTGATTCAAAGGCCTGGGAACAGGGAAACATACAGAATTAAAGGAATGTCATCAACATGTGTTTAAATACAGCCTGTCAGTAAAACACTTCACTGCGTCAGTGGATGCTGTCTGGCAGGTCGGCCTGGTTTTACTAATGCTGTGTAGCTCCATCTTACTACATATTTGAATATTGCTCTTACATGAAGGGAGCAGGGTGGGAGAGACAGGGAGATAGAAAATGAAAAATGCTGAGGGAACAACTTCACCTGCATACCAAGTGGCCTAGAAACTAATAATGGCAGCATTATGATGTTTCTTTTTTATTGCCCATGGTATTACAGTGGTCTATTTAGGATCTTTGAAAGACTAGAAGAAGTCTTCCGTTTACACTCTGGTACTTTGTTTTAGAGGATACAAACCAGCCTTTGGCAAACAGGACAAAACTTTGCTTAGATCACATAGTTTGCTTGCTCTTGTGTGTGTGAAAGTGAGCAAGCAAATAATAATAGCCTTAGTAAGGGAAAACCTTCAAGACACCTATGCAAGAGCAAAAAAACACCTACCTTATACTGATGAAGCTGAAGCCTTAACAAGGGGCTGGCCCCACAAAAAAACAAAAATTGGATTGCTGCAGATTCAACAAGTGCATGTCCACTGTCACCCTTGGCTCCCCTTCAAGATAGAAAACCATTCTGTCTGGTTGAATTGAATGAATTGTTACTGTATAATGGCTTTGGATGACATGTGCTGTGAAGTGCTCCCACTCTGCAGAATCTGTAATTTCAGTCCCTAACTTTATGCTCTCTCTGCTTTTTCTCATAGTAGCTTCGCCTCATCTGTTCCTGTTTGGCTGTGAAACCATCCTGGAGAGAAATATCAGCTGTGCTTCTGCCATCAACACTTTTGTTTATCGATTGTGGAGATTAGCTTGTTTTTCAGTGTAGTCCTGTTTCTCTGACTGTGACTGGCTGAATCCTCTGACATTGGAGTTGGCTTGGAGCTCATCTGCCTGGCTGTGTGTTTCCTGGATGGCGCCACCTTTAACAGTTGTCTTTTGTATCTCTGCCTTTTTCTGTATGTCTGCTTGAACCCCAACTGGTTTTCCTTAGATAGAAAACTTTAAATCAATTTGACTGTATGATCTGGTGAACTGTAAAGTGCCTTGAGACGATAGCTGTTGTGAATTGGCACCATATAAATTAACTGAATTTAATTTAATTTAATTGGCGCTATATAAAAACACTGAATTGTTCTTTCTTTCTTTATTTTTTTTAATCAAAATGTCAATAAAAGCCAAAGTTGAACAGAAATTGAAGTGTGGTAGTTGTCCTTCATTACTATTTTTTTGTATATTGTTTTATTTAACATGGAGCAGTTGTGAGGTAGACCAATACTACATATTGTGAAATAGCAAAATTCATAGTTTGGAATGGTGGGGTGCACTTTATTTTTGCCTAAAGTCTTTTTTCCCATAATTGTTTACAATTATATGTTTTTATTTGCTTTGCTGCTGATATGTCATATTTTTACCATGTAATAAGGAATTTTTCTATTATGTTGTCTTGAAAGTATAGTGGAGGAACACCCTCCACTATACTTTTAAGCAAACATAATATTTAAGGGTGGATCATCTAAATAAGTGGTCCTTCCTAAGCATTCTGGTGATATGTTTACGTAATGCCGTCTTACATGCTCCTCCCATTAGCTATCTTTTTCTGTGCATGCGCACTTTCAGGCGTATATCTGTGGTGAGCTATTGTTTCAGACAATCATTGAAGCTCACCTTTCTCACCAAGGTTCTTTGAAAATGGCCAAGGTTCGTAAGAGAAAAAGTGTCTATGAAGTGTATGAGAAGTAAAGAAAGCGTAAAGCATTATGGGATTTGCTGTCACAGCGGCCTGCCATCTCCATAGGCTGTGGCTACCTGACAGTGGCGAATAATAACAAAGATTGCACAGGCACCGCACAGTGGACCAACGGCGAAGTGATCATTGTCTGAACGATAAGTTGTCTGAGGTTCACTTTAAAGTCCCCAATCTATTTAGTGATTGAGGGATTTAGGGTTTAGGGTGGACATTCGGACACAGTAAGATTGTATGAGCTATGAGAACAGCAGCTTTTAAAGAGAGCATGCACAAGGAGAAATAGGCTTGTGCATGCTCTCACACGCACCTTTATTAACGTGGAGAGGGTGGGTCTTTAATAAATTTGAGAACATTGTCCACAATACCTTTAACTTGCCAAACCCTCAGGCTGGCCTGTTAACAGAACTTGATTCAGTAGAGCATATTCAAAAGTAGGATAATAATCTTTCCTGAAAATATTCACAGTTTTAATTAGAATCCCCCAGCTTTAAGCCTTTCTTCCACTGCCCATTTTTTTCTGTGCTGGATCATTGTCAGATGGTAAACATCCTCCTCAATAATTCTCCATTCCTTTTTAAAGTAGGCAAACATTAGCAGCTTTGCTGTTACATGTATTGCTAATTGGGGAATGGAACCTTGGGACCGGTCTCCAATATTAACGCTGTTAATATAATTGACTGATGTGTCTCTATAGATGACACAGCCATTGTGGGGTGTATTAGGGACAACAGAGAGGAGGAGTACAGGAGTCTGGTGGGGGACTTTGCCACCTGGTGCCACACCACCCACCTGGGGCTCAACATCTCCAATATGATGGAGCTGGTCAAAGACTTTGGAAGAATGGACTAAAGACTAAGTTGGTACTACTGGAGGACAACTCCTCACTTGGGGGAAGTTGGAGGTGATAGAAAGAGGGACAAGGGTTGGCACCCCCTCCTTGGACATCTTATGCACAACATTACCTGTTGTCAGTCGTGTGTGCAATACTCTTGCACTGTGTAATAACACATGCCAACTACTGTATAGCCTGTGTAATTTGTTTACTTATCTTGTAAGGTCAGTAGTACAGTAACTTAATGGCATATTGCTTTAACTCTTTTTACTATAAGCTACTGGAACCAGAATTTCCCTGAAGGAGTAATCCCAAGGGATAAATAAAGATGAGTCTAAGTCTATTGGACCAGAAATTGAATTTATAATTTGTTTGACTTCCTCCAGTTTTAATTCATTAATGAGTCATTAATAGTTTTTACCAGATCAGCCTCTTCTTGTTCATCAAGTTTTACCTCATCTTCTTCATCCGCATTGCTTTCCTTTACTGCTACTAGGCCAGCTCCATCATCATAATTTGTTTCACCAACAGATCTAGCATCACATGTGAGCTTTTTGAACTCCTCATTCTCTGATTATACTTAGAAGGTTTGCTTGTTTGATGAAAACAGGTTTGACCTTGGTTTGTTCATACTGTTCTGTTTTTATTTTTCTCCAAACAACTCTCCAGCCATTTTTAATGCGATGATTGCTGCAGTATGCTTTTCAATTTGATAATCCTCTTCTGCATGTACCGTACAATCTGTGTTGGGTTTGCACTGTTGAAGATGGTTTTCAACTGCCTGGCTCTTTAAGTTTCCAGCTCTTGCCCAAACTTGAAAGGCTACCCACAACCAAAAGCATGTTGGGACAAATCAACTAACAACTAACATAGGGGCTTCCTATTGCCAATTTGATTAGCATAAGGACCTCAAAGGAATAAAGCTCCACTGTTGCCCACAATCCTTTGCATGACATGACATATAGGCACAGTCCACCTCATGGAGTTGAAAAAAATTTATTTCTTCATCTGTAGTCTGTGTGATACATGCTAGTGTTGTCATCTTCATATGCTGTGGGTTTTATAATGAGAAGTTTAAGCCATTCTACCGATTTGTGTAGCTATTGTTTTTGGAAAATATTTCCAGAAAGGCTGTAGTCTCAATTTGACAAGCATCATCCCTGATGACGTACAAAGGATAGGTTGTCTGGATTCAGCACGACAGTTTATCGTTTATTTCTTACAATGGCTAGCATGTTTATTGGTGACCCATAAAGAACTTTCTATTGACCTGAGGACAAGATCTGCAGGTAAGTGAAAACCTTACTTAAGCTTCAAACCTTGTACCTTGGAGCTTAAGTTCTTCGTTCGATGTACATTCATAGTGTGAAGCCCAGGTGAGAAGGGTATTCATAAACGAGCCATTTGGCTTGATAAGCAAAAAGGTCCAGGAGCACTTGATGTTTTTTGTTAATAGCAATCCAGGTGGTTAGACATTAAGAAACATCCATTTTCAACTTCCTGGTTTAACTTGACATCTACACATAAAAAAGTGACGTAAAGTAAATTTCTCCATTGTGAGATCATTAAATCTTTTTATATTTTATTTAAAGTGTGATGCATACGGTAACTCCAGATGTGTAGAAGTGTACATCAATCCAAGCTTTCCAATACAGAGGTTGATGAATTAGCACATGATCTCTAAAGCTCCCCTTCCTTTTGATCTATGCCAGTGTACTTAACTCTATAACCATTTATTGCATTATATTTTTAGTGTAATGATCTTGGCGCTGATGACTGGTCTGATTACTCTTCTGCTTCACCTGCCTATCTCCTCCCAGTTCTCATTAAAGAGCCTTTAAACTCCTCATCAGTGCCAGATGTTCTAATTGCCTGAAACATTCTCCCTCTGGACTTCTGAGCATACCTGTCCCCGTTCTGATCTGTTTGGCTGTCTTTGGACTCCTGCCGAATTTCTGCTTGTCTGTTTGGTGAACCTGGAACTGGTCCCTGATTCCATTCTGGATTTCCCTTATTCACATCTTCGAACCTCTGATTTTCGGGCACTAACTACCAAGTATGTCTTCGATACCGGCTTTGGCTTCGCCCTCCAGATTATCCTGCTTTCCTTTGTCTGTGTGGTTCTGATCTCCTGTCTCTCCTCCAGCCTCCGAGCCAGCAGCGCCTCGGAATCTCTGGGCGGTGCCTGCTGCATCTCATTGCCAGCCTACCAGGTGGAACCAGCCTCATCCTCTGGACATGGACTGAACCTTAGGACCAGATTAGTGACTCACACGATCACTGTCATCCTCCGCTGGATAGACATGGTCACTAACCTGTGCTCTCTTCCGGTAAAGTTAGCTCAGACACCGACCCTGTTCACTGCAGTTCTGTCTTTAATAAACATTTTGTTAAATGTAACTGTCTTTCCACCTCGAATACTGGGTCCTTTTGTTCTGAGCCAAACATGGATCCATCGGCAAACAAACAGTGGTGTTCTGGTGTAGAAAAATCTATTTCCCAGCTTGAATTAGGCATGCGGGAGATTCTAATGCAGTTGTGAAGTCCGGCTGCTCCCAGACAGCATCCGCTTCTATGTCACCTGCTTTCAGACCAGGTTGCCACCGCCTGAACTGTTGAAGTGTTATTCTGATCAGTGCTGGACCTACCAGCGTTTTATTGTCATTACACTGTCACAAGTACAGAGCAACAAAATAACTTTCTGCATTTAACCTATCCCCTTGTGGAGCAGTCGGCTGCAATTGTAAGCAGTGTGGGGGTTAAAGGTCTTTGCTTATGGATCCAGACCGGCAGTCTGTGGAAGTGAGGCTTTAACTCAGAACCTCAGGATTCCAAGTGAAATGCCCTAACCACTAGGCTGCCACTCCCCCAAAGAGGACATTAGTGTCATTGGTCTTAACTAACGACCAATTCTGGCCTCTACATCCTCTTTCCTCGGAGGATGTAGAGGTTCTGTAGAGGGTCCAGCCTTAGACACAACACTGTCCACTGCAGTTCTGTTTTTACTAAAAGTTTTGTTAAATGTAACCGTTTCTCCCACCTCAAATGCTGGGTCCTTTGTCCTGAGCCTGGCATTTAGCAAGTGGATGGAAGAGAAACTTTGTACTTAAATGCTGTCAGTTAATTTTAGCTCAGCCCTCAACACAATAATGTATCAGTACATTATTGTGTTAAATCACTCAGACCGTGATTCCTCATACGTCCTCTGTAAAATCACTATGTTGACTTGTTGCAACCAGATCAATAACTTTATTAATGAAAGGCCCAATGTTGTATGGGTTGGGGAAAACATGCAGAACTCTGGCAGAAGTTTCAGGAAGATAATTTGCACTTTCATCTTACAGATCACAAGGCTTTTAATCGCTGAGACAAAAAGCCAACAAAGACATCTTTGTACCTAGAAACTTAACACATCATCTACAATTTTTTTGCATGTGAACATGTAAATGTGTGTACACGCACAAGTGCACATATTTGCATGTTAAATGCGTTGATGTATATCTTTGGGTTCGTGTGAAATTGATGGTTTTAGTTATTTTCTTACTTTATAACTTACCGTATTAATTATCTGTTGTTGTCAAGCCTTTCTCATGTTTTTTTTTTGTGATTTTGCATATCAGCATACGTGTGTACATTGCCGTATTTGTTTCTCAAATCCTGAGGCAATAAGTCGTTTCCGCAATGTTATAAGAAGGGTTGTGGAAGAAGAAGTGTGGCACTTATAATAGGTGTGTCTGATATGATGCTGCTATAACAGTACAACATTAAATTCCAAACACATGCAATGTATAGATATTAACCAGAGTTTGACAGGGTTTCAATGCTGTAATTTTCTCCGCCTCTGATCTTGTTTTATTTTTACATTAGCTAAATAAACAAACAAACAAAAAAAAAAGACAAATAAAACTTAGATGGGAGTGACAGATTTTTGACATGACATGATTCACAAGCATGAGCCATCCTTTGAGCAATATGCTTATAGGATAGGTCAAAATAGAATAATGGAGGTGTACACTCACTCAGCACTGATCACATTTTTTAGAATAATTTATTTTAATGATTAGTATTTAACTTGATATATTATTAGGTTACACATTATCATAATTCAGATAAACATGATCTTTTGACAAGAATTGAAGGTCAGAATTGTTTGATTCTGATTGAACTTATTTATTTATTTATTTTTAGAAATAACACACATCATATATTAAGTATGGATTACAGTAATATAATTTATGTTAATTCTCTATTGTGGACTTGAGTAAAATTGAAATAGAACAGCAAATACAAAATGTTTATTTGGTTTAGGTTTCTGTGACATGCAGACATTTTTTAGTCATTGCTGTACTTCATATCTGCAAAACCAACAAAATATGGTAGAACCGATTGTTTGCTTGTTCATATCTGTGACAGTCTGTGTTTCATGAGAGGTCTCAAGAAAAAAAAGTTCCCTTGGCAATATACCACACCTATAACCCTTTTTCTATTTACCCTTGATACGTTCTGCTTTCTCCCTCACTCTCTCCCTCCTTCCCTCTTTCCTTCTAAGCTTAATAGTGACACAAAGTAAACTAGTATCAGATACACCTGGGCATCCGAGGACATTGTAAATATACTGTCTGTGAATCATCTCTGGGGATTAAACACGATACATAAGAGATATTTTTTCTAAAGAACCTTATTTTGCACTACTTTTGAAAAAACTTTATTTTGCACAGGAAGACCTACAGGTGAGTAGAACAACAACCAGTGTTAATTTTTGAATAACTTTTTTAGTATTATTTTTTGAAAAACCTGAAGTTGTTTAAAGAGCTATTTTTGATGTTTGAAATAATATATATATTTTTCAAATACAATTGCACAATTTTTTACAAAACAGAAAGACAGGTCATCTCAGTTGCATTTTATCTTAAATATATTTGGTTATTGAAAAATATACAAATACTAATTACTGTATGTAAGTCATTAACTTAACAGCGATTTGCCCTTGTTAGATAGTCAGATGTTTAAGAAATTCATGTTAAAGGTTGCGTAAATGTAGCGTATTATCACATATATATTTAAGGTATGCACCTTATACAATATTACATTTTTTTACTATTTTTTATTTTTATAATAAAAATCATAACTCATTTACAAAATACAGTAAATTCAGACAAATGTGAATATCATTTTGGAAATCTCCTTGGAAAGCATCTAACAATGAAGCAAAATCTCCCTAAATATAACTTTAAATAATCTTAGCCTTTCCTTTAGGCATGGATAAGAGATTGATTCTCAGTGTTCTGTTGGTGATGGCAACCTGGGATTTTATTGCCACCGATGCCCAAAGCACTAGTGCATTAACAACTGCTACTGGAACCACAGTGACAGCATCAGCTAGTGGAACCACTGCTGAAGCAACCACTGGTCAGACCACAGATGGAGCACAAAGTGATGGAACCACCACCACCACAGCAACTGCAAGTGGAACCACTGCTGAAGCAACCACTGGTCAGACCAAAGCTGGAGCACAAAGTGATGGAACCACCACAACAGCAACTGCTATCGGAACCACTACTGAAGCAACCACTGGTCAGACCAAAGCTGGAGCACAAAGTGATGGAACCACCACCACAGCAACTGCTATCAGAACCACTGCTGAAGCAACCACTGGTCAGACCAAAGCTGGAGCACAAAGTGATGAAACCACCACAACAGCAACTGCTATCGGAACCACTACTGAAGCAACCACTGGTCAGACCAAAGCTGGAGCACAAAGTGATGGAACCACCACAACAGCAACTGCTATTGGAACCACTGCTGAAGCAAACACTGGTCAGACCAAAGCTGGAGCACAAAGTGATGGAACCACCACAACAGCAACTGCTATCGGAACCACTACTGAAGCAAACACTGGTCAGACCAAAGCTGGAGCACAAAGTGATGGAACCACCACAACAGCAACTGCTATCGGAACCACTACTGAAGCAACCACTGGTCAGACCAAAGCTGGAGCACAAAGTGATGGAACCACCACAACAGCAACTGCTATCGGAACCACTACTGAAGCAAACACTGGTCAGACTAAAGCTGGAGCAGAAAGTGATGGAACCACCATCACAGCAACTGCTATCAGAACCACTGCTGAAGCAACCACTGGTCAGACCAAAGCTGGAGCAGAAAGTGATGGAACCACCACAACAGCAACTGCTATCAGAACCACTGCTGAAGCAAACACTGGTCAGACCAAAGCTGGAGCAGAAAGTGATGGAACCACCACAACAGCAACTGCTATCGGAACCACTGCTGAAGCAACCACTGGTCAGACCAAAGCTGGAGCAGAAAGTGATAGAACCACCACAGCAACTGCTAGTGGAACTGTTCCTGAAGCAACCACTGGTCAAAATGTACTGATAACAAAAAATAGCAAAATCAATACAACAACTAATACTGCAGAGACCACCGCAGCAAATACTGTTGAAACCGCTGCAGCACCAACTAATAATGGAATTACTAAGGCACCAGCTAACAATAGTACCACTGTGACACCAGCTGATAATGGAGATACTGAGGCACCAGCTAACCATAGTACCACTGTGACACCAGCTGATAATGGAGATACTGAGGCACCAGCTAACCATAGTACCACTGTGACACCAGCTGATAATGGAGATACTGAGGCACCAGCTAACCATAGTACCACTGTGGCACCAGCTGATAATGGAGATACTGAGGCACCAGCTAACAATAGTACCACTGTGACACCAGCTGATAATGGAGATACTGAGGCACCAGCTAACCATAGTACCACTGTGACACCAGCTGATAATGGAGATACTGAGGCACCAGCTAACCATAGTACCACTGTGACACCAGCTGATAATGGAGATACTGAGGCACCAGCTAACCATAGTACCACTGTGACACCAGCTGATAATGGAGATACTGAGGCACCAGCTAACCATAGTACCACTGTGACACCAGCTGATAATGGAGATACTGAGGCACCAGCTAACCATAGTACCACTGTGACACCAGCTGATAATGGAAATACTGAGGCACCAGCTAACCATAGTACCACTGTGGCACCAGCTGATAATGGAAATACTGAGGCACCAGCTAACCATAGTACCACTGTGGCACCAGCTGATAATGGAGATACTGAGGCACCAGCTAACCATAGTACCACTGTGACACCAGCTGATAATGGAGATACTGAGGCACCAGCTAACCATAGTACCACTGTGGCACCAACTGATAATGGAGATACTGAGGCACCAGCTAACCATAGTACCACTGTGGCACCAGCTGATAATGGAAATACTGAGGCACCAGCTAACCATAGTACCACTGTGACACCAGCTGATAATGGAAATACTGAGGCACCAGCTAACCATAGTACCACTGTGGCACCAGCTAATAATGGAAATACTGAGGCACCAGCTAACCATAGTACCACTGTGGCACCAGCTGATAATGGAAATACTGAGGCACCAGCTAACCATAGTACCACTGTGGCACCAACTGATAATGGAAATACTGGGGCAACAGCTAACCATAGTACCACTGTGGCACCAGCAAATAATGGAAATACTGGGGCAACAGCTACCCGTAGTACCACTGTGGCACCAGCTAATAATGGAAATAATGGGGCACCAGCTAACCGTAGTACCACTGTGGCACCAGCTGATAATGGAAAAACTATGGCACCAGTGACCACTGTCCCTGCAAATGCAGTAAGTAATAACAATAACAAAAATAATAATCTTTCAAAAGTAGGAGAGAATGAATGAAATTTAAAAACTGTGACTTTTATTTGATTATTTTTTAATCCCCAATCAGCAGTCCGACTACACCACCGCTTCTTCTGCTTATCCAGTCACAGCCACACAGCCATTCTTGCCAGGTACGGTTATAGCACCAAAGATGTGGGAAGTTTAGATTCAACCTTTTGACTGCACATGCAGATAAACAATAACAAAAAGTCATTGAATACCAGTTAAAGGTGCCTTACTAATATTAAATTTTAATAGTTTTATCTAATAATATTAAAATCTTGAAATATTTAGTAAAAGTGCTTTCAAAAAAATTTAGGCCTGTTCTGCAACAAAGCTGTAATAATTTGTAGTATTTTGATCTGGCATGAGAGTTGATTTAAGTCTGATAGATAAACAGGGAGAAGGTTAAAGATTAGAGTGATGCGAAAAACAGCTTTTGAACCCTAAACACTTGGAGCTCAGCATCAAAGATAAATACCAGGAGAAACATGAAAAGATTCTGGTCGGCAGGCATTGGAATAATTAGAATTCTACAATTCAAGAAAAACTATTTCATGAGTTACTGAGAGAGATTCAAGCAACAGTTTACATCTCTTTTTTTTTTTTACAAATAAAGTTTTTTTTTTTCTCAACTAAAACTTTATTCTTTTATCTTCTAAAAGATCCAAAAGGGAATGAGACTATCTAATTGGGAGATATGGTGTCAAATTTTTCAGAGTTTGATAAGTTTTTTGATTAAATATATATTTAGTGAAACATTGTTTTGTTTTTTTGTTTTTAAATCTTTATCTATGATTAAATCTTACTTTTTTTAGATCTCTTTTTTAAGAGTAATAACATTTTCTTTCTTCTAAATAAATTGTATTTTATAGGGAGCCATAAGTTTTTCCATTTGACTGGGATCATGCAAGCACAATGGGCACAAGCGTCACACCCCTCAAAAACAATTTGTTTCCAAGTTCCCAAGATTTTTATTAAATGTTCACCTGATCTGCAGTTTCTTGATTTAAAAACAAATAAAAAAAAAATCAAGTTTATTAATATTTAAAATTGCCTTATCTTTCTTTCTCTTCTCTCTTACAGCTCTGCTTGTCACCATGTGCATGCTGGCTTTTCCTCCTATGTAAATAACTGACTCCCACTAGGCCTAAAACAGGTGGAACTTCCCAAATGATGCCCATCGCTTTCTAAATTCAGTAATTTAAACTCAACATTTATTATGCACAGATTTTAGTTTAGCAGAAACTATAAAGTGCTATTTAAGTCTCTTTTTCAATGCCAGTTAACAAATTTGCAACCATATGTGACTGTTATACTGATATGGGAATGTCAAATGCTTTGATTTAGTAGTACTCAATATTTCTTCTGCTTTGACTATTTGAGCTGATGTAACCAGTACATTTCTCCACTATGAGATCAATAAAGTCAATAAATAAACAAGTTTTTTTCACAAAACTGTTAGAGTTGTTCTCTGACATAGATGAAATGCAAAATGTGTTTTAATGTGACAGAAATCTTCTTCGAAAGTTGCAATTTAAGAAAGCGTAAAGCATTCCGGTTTCAAGGTCTGGCTACCTTTACTGTTTCATCTGTGCATTTTCTTTCATGTGAATTTTGAAATCTTAAAAAAAATGATCTTTTATCTAATTTTTTTTCTTTTAACATTATCTTCCTGTAGTCTTAGTTGCGATGTGTGTTCATACTTTATCTATCACTAAATTATGAAGTCTCTACTGGCTGATGTGTTAGTGAAAGAGAGAAGCAATAATGCTATACAAAACAATGCTGAAGGTCATTTAATATCTGCAGGAATTCAAATAATGATGTTTTGTTTTTAATGGAAGGTTGTATCTCTATTTGTGTAGCAGTTGAATAAAACTGTATTCCTGAAGGATGCAATTGATCAAGTCTTTTTATTTAGTTTTTACAGCTGAGTTTTCTTTACATCTTTTGCCCTTCTGTTCTATTAATTTAACATGATACCTGGGACCACTGAACATATTCAAAACCGGCTAGATTAATCAGATGCTGGTTGCTTGATGCTTGTTAGAAAGACTTCCTGTAATGTCTAAAAAGAATCTTGAGATCCAATCGTTCAACTGAATGAGGACTAAGTGTTACTACAGACTAGGAATATTGAGTTCAGAGGAGTCTATTTCCTAAGAGATGAGAGAAAAGATGGTAGAATTTTTTGATTTGAACATTTCCAGAATGTCCCTCATGGAAACAAAAATCAGCCGAAGGAAATATTGAGTAAAGATTGATTCTGGGTTTTCATAAAAGGACCTGAAAAACACACCTTTTTCAAGGTTGTGCAATTGTCTGCCTGTTTTACGCAATTTCTGGACTGGCCACTTCAAGTTTTGCAAGAAATAATAACTAAAATGGTGACTTTGACAGATGGACACTAAGTTGGCAGAGTCAGGGCAAATCCCAATAAGTGGGCTTTGAACGTCATCCCTAACCCATCAATCACTACATAGAGTAGTTACAATATAGTAGACTTTATAGTGAACTCAGTTAACTGACCGGATGGACAGATGATCACTATTTTTCGCTCCCTGTTTGTCACGCGACTCCGGCTCTCTGCGCAGTGCTTGTGCCATTTTGTTCTTTCTCATTCCTAAAACAAACCCCACGTTGCTTTGCAAGGAGAGCTCTTGCAAAGATTTCTGGGATATATCTGCTTGTCTAGTGACCATGGATGCACACTGCTGTTAAAGGTGCATTGTGGGAAATTTTGAGTCCACCACTTTTTCATCCACTTGACATTTGGACACTCATAAAATGGTGTAACCTCTATTTATTGCTTTATATAGGGGTTAGGGTGGACGTTTGGACACAGCCCTGTGCTCCTGTTCTTGGGCATTCAAGCTGAGGGTACAAGGGCGTAGTAGGTTTCAATTCTCCAGAGCGTTCTTTGACCCCACCCCATGCATCCTTGATAAACATTTAAGCTCATCTGACTTGCAGTGAAGTGTATTGCCCCAAACTATTGCTGCATGTGGTCTTTTAAGTAAGCAAATATTTTTTGAATGTTAATGGTAATTTTTATAATATTCATCTAACTTAAATTAAGCATAATTTTAGATGTACTGACATAACAATACTATAAAATATGCAAAGTAATAACTCAAACCTTAAATTTAGGTGATCAAGATCTCTCTGTTTAAGTTCATCACATTTTCCTAACCTTCCAAAATAAAATATAAATATAAAAAAAAAACATACTTGATAATAAATGTATGGTTTAATCAATTAGTATAATTTATTCTGTTAAATATCATGAATAAGAACCTTGTAGAGAAAAATTATCACAGAGACCTTCATAATATTCACTTTCAATTCACTGAGGGGACAATTTCTCTAACAGTTAAAGAAAGCCAATTTTAAATACCAAACCAAGGCAAGGCAAATTTATTTATATAGCACAATTCAGTACAAAGACAATGCAAAGTGCTTTACATGATTAAAATATAGGAAAATAAAACAGAATCAAAGCAAGTAGGAAAAAAAATTAAATAAAAAATGCAGAAACAAAAAAAGAATATTAAAAACAGTTGGAATAAAGAATAAAAAAGTTGAACTAATGATATTTCCGTTGAACTGTTTAACTAGAACAGTCGAAGGCAATCCAAAACAAATGTGTTTTTAGTCTGATTTAAAGGAACTCAGGCTTTCTGCACTTTTATAGTTTTCTGGAAGTTTGTTCCAGATAAGTGGAACATAGGAACTAAATGCTACTTCTCCATGTTTAGTTCTGGTTTTAGGTATGCAAAGCAGGCTGGAGCCAGAAGACCTGAGTGGTCTGGAGGGTTGATACACTGATAGCAAGTCTGTGATGTATTTAGGTGCTAAGCCATTCAGAGATTTATAGACTAACAGAAGTATTTTAAAGTCTATTCTCTGAGATACAGGGAGCCAGTATAACAACTTTAGAACTGGGGTGATGTGCTCTACTTTCTTAGTCTTAGTGAGACAGCTGCAGCTGTCTGATGCACTTTTTAGGCAGATCTGTGAAAACACTGTTGCAGTAATCAATTCGACTAAAAATAAACGCATGGATTAGTTTTTCCAGATCATGCTGAGACATTAGTCTCAAACCAAGCATTCATATCTTGGTAACACATTTTACAGAAGAGATTTAAAATTGAAGTAGATGAATTATGTTAAAACAAACATGAAAGAAATTTATGTTATCCCTGTTACTATCTTCTATAATATTCTGGTTTTTAGTGACATAATTGGTCATTCACATTTTGAAATAGCACAAATAATTTACATTGTCAATCAGACATTAAGTCCTGTAAATGGAAAAGTCACACCCTAAAAACATATTCACAATACTTTTAAGATAATTCTCCTCTATCAAAACAATAAAAGCATAAATAATGAAAATATGGTATGAAATTTCTGACTACTTTATTTTTTCTAAAATACCATTATTTACATTTTCACTCTCCTAGCATTTTTAACCAGTTAGACTTGCCATAGATGGTCTTTTATATTCTAGGGTTTATTTTTGTTTTCTCTCCTCACTTCATATATGTCTGTTACCTGGCTGTGGTGCTGTGTTAGAAGGGCCGGAGGCTGATTAGGGGCTTTGGGGGAGTAACACCCTGACTGACTTTCTCTGCCATTTTTCTGTTCCCTAATGCTAATGATCAAGATATAAAAAGGTGTAAGATAGAAGGTGAGGTTCTTCCTCTTTAATTTGTGCTTATATCAATAATTATAAGTATGACTGAATAACTTGAAAATGCATTATTGCTAAGGAAATATGTGCAGAGAGGGTATCACAGCTGTCTTAATTGGTAATAATAAACTACAGTTTAGAAACAATGAAAACGACTTTTGGAGAGGTGTTCTGAAGTAATAGTGTCATCCTCTGAGGTGGACAACTTTGATAAATCATACTTTGCCCATGAACTAAAAACTTTAATGATAACCTAAAAGTTAATGGATTAGTTATGTCTATAACATCTCAATATAGGGGGCATGGAATCTAAAATGTCACAAATCTTAAACAACAGCTTCAAGTGGATGAAAAACAAATATCACAAAAACTATAATTATTAGGAATCCTGGGTATGGCTAGGCACACAAGATGCACGCCTCAGTTTATTACATCCGCAGCTGTAATCAATTCCAATCATTCAATGGAACTAAAGACCGAATATATGAACTCATAAGATAAAACAACTTGGGTATAATCAGGTTCAATGAACATTTTGAAACTGGTGGGGATGGCTGAGCACTTGCTGGATTGGCGAGGGCTCCTAACAGCAAACTTTTGATTTGTTTTGGGGATGTTAAAGCAGTTGTTAATTCTTTTTTTTTTTTATTGAACCACCTATTATGAAGTATATTTTCAATTGCTTTACCTCGATGCTTTGCAACAGATGAGATGGAATCGATTCTAAGATTTACAGAAATGCGGACTCCTAAACTTTGTGAACAGAGAACTCGTACTACAGTCCTGTGCTCTGAAGGAAGAACACTTAATGATGACAAACTACTTGAAGGGAAAATCCAATTTTTCAGGACTCTGCTCCATTCTGCCTCTGGGTTATGACACCGATGCTACACAGGAAGACTTATCAATCAATGAGTTGTGGTGACCCAAAAACTCTTATGATTCAAGCTGCTTGTGGTAACAGATGAATTGGCGGATTGCTCGAACAATGAACTTATCCTAAAACTGACATTAAACTCATTTCACCTGTTTGAGAGGACCAGTGCTCAAGAAGTGACCTTCTTTTCCAGGACTGGAGTGGGTCCTGACCACATACACGTTCACACACATAGATACATTCACACAGAGATCCAGACGCACCCCAATTAACACACAAGTTTATACACACATATAGTGAAAAACATGTGACACACACAAAGGTCCATAGGAGTTATAGGTTTGATACACTGACATTTATGCTACAAGGGGCTACTAGGGAAGATATTGTTATTTCTATGACACTGAAAAAACAAATGCAATTAAAATACAATTATAACTATAACTTCAGACAATATTATTCTCAATTTGCTGTGACAAGCTATAGAGTTCAGAATACAAATAGTTTGAAACTACTCTTTAATTATCAGTGAGTCAAATGATAAAGTGTATAAAACAGATTAAATGTCTCTCAGTATCTACACATTTCTTTAGAGTTTCAATGAACTGTAGACCATAGAACCTCTATTACCCCATATTGAATGCAACAATATTGAGCTTAGGCAGAAAATAATAAGCAAAAACATCCTTAGGCTGTGCAGGATAGATACCTTTCAACTGACAGGCATTGAAGTGTAAGATATGTTTGATGTCTGCTGCTGATACACACTGGAATGTTCTGCTGAATATAGATTCAGACTTGATATAGCATACCTTGATATAGAATGACTTAGGACCTGATTTGCATCAAAAGTCCTTAACCTAGACTATATTAGAAAATAGGTTTAGATTGCCCAGTCTATTGTAAGTAGTTTACTTAAGTGGAAATGTTTGAAATTAAACTGTCACAGTCAGGTTGGAGGTTTGACAGGACCCAAATGCAGAGAAAAGTTTGAGGTGGTTACTTGAATATTTTAATGAAAAAAGTTTAACAAAAGCAAAAATAAAAAAATACAAATCAACAAAAAAACAAAAATGCTCAAAACCGAGAATACACAACAAGAAGGGGACAAAGTAATGATGACAAAGGAGAATAAATGGGAAAGAAACAACGATCAGGCTAATTAGCAGATTGGGAGCAGGTGTGAACAGAGGCAAAAAGGGAGCTAGAGAAACGGAGACTGACCCAAGATGACAAACAGGAAATATCTAAGATACTCAAATACAATCAAAAATATCTAGAACACAAGAATCGAAATAAGTACAATGAAAACTCAAAATAAAATGTGAACAGAACAAAAACCTATGACAGTATGGCTGTAAGAGCTTTCTATTGGCCTGCATCATACATATACAAATTATTGAATATTGTCTCCAATTTTTGACACCCTTATAAGAAGATTAATTATTTTGCTGAGAAGACATTTGACAAGTATTTGTTTTATATCGAATGGCCCAGGAACTGTGGTTTATTACTCATAAACCTGAATAATCATGCCTTATGACACTCACTTTGTGTGCGCACTGTGCATTAAAGGAGAAGTTCACTTTTTAACACTTTAAGCCCATTTTCTGTAGTGTCCAGGATGAAATCGAATGATCGACACCAAAGTTTTGACAATTGGTCCTGTCTCTGCTTTTTGGCTCATTTAGAATCCACCCCTGGCTGCTTTAGAATGGCTTCCATAGAGCATGTCCGATAATGTCCTTAAAACAACCTTAAACGTTCTTTTTTTAAAATATGCTACTCACCGGGTCGTCAGCGCTGTTCAATGACGTTCCAAAAAAAGTTTCGTGAAGAAAAAACGTTCCTGTAGTGTTTTATTTAGCATTTTGTAAATCCCATTGAGTTCTGTTGGAATAGTCAATATTCCCCTGCCACCGGAAACGGAAATGGGGCCTGTTTACACAGTTGTAGTCTTTTCGCTTCACTCTGTGTACTCCGACGTCGAGAATCAAGAATCCACCTTTCGTATTCCATTTTCAGAGTTTTTTAAAGTGTTTAACAGAGACGTTAGCACCTCGACGTCGGAGTACACATTCGATTTCATCCTGGACACTACAGAAAATGGACTTAAAGTGTTAAAAAGTGAACTTCTCCTTTAAACAAGCATGGTAAAAATTGAACATAACGTTATACCATCTATGCTGTTATAGTGACTGTGGCAATTCCAAACGTCAAGATAGAAATGGTGATAATGTGATTTTATTAAAAGCTGTAATGCATAATCACCCTAATTTACGTTTATTTAAAAAACAAGCTCTCTGTACATTTGCGTACTATAAAAAGTAGCGATTTTGCAATATTCATGTTTTAACACAACGGTACGGAATTCAGTTCTATTTATATCTAGCTAAGATATCCCAACATATTATTTTTTGAGAATGCGTGGTTAATTGTAAAACTATGATTAGATTTGCGCAGTTCTTTTCCACAGCCAGAAGCTATTTTTCTTTTCACTGAATGAATTCTAGGAAACCACTTTGTTCCAAGTCAGCTCTTGACCACCATTGGTCTGCAGGATCATTTTAAGGGCTGAAGTGCCCCTCCCCAAAGCTCTTAAAATGAATGGTGCACTGCATAGATAATTGATTCTTAACCTTTATGATAGTTCCTGAGTGAATAATTTGGGTTAAGACCCACTAGGCAACTGTTTAGCTTTGTTAGCTAGGTTCTGCTATTACAAAATGGAGCTAATAGTTAACAGATTATAGGAGACTCATCCTAAAGAGTATTTGGTTATATTTTAGCCATCAATTTCAATAAGCATATTTGGAAACACGTGAAAATTAACCTTATATATATATATATATATATATATATATATATATATATATATATATATATATATATATATATATATATATATATATATATATATATATATATATATATATATTCTTTTTTTTTTTTGAAATACTATTTGTTCTAACTTTGTGAAGCACAGCAGTGGTTTTTATGTGGTTATCATTAACTTTTTATTAGCTTGCAAAACACAGCAGGAAACGCATTAAATGGTTACAAATCATTGGATATGTCGGCTAAGGCTGGACCCTCTGCAGGAGAGAAACACAGGTTAGTGACTACAATAACCTGACAGAGGATGATTATGAAGGTGTAAGTCACTAACATGGGTAACCATTTCAGTCCATGCGCAGAGAAAAAGGTAGAGTCAAGCCGGTTGGCTGGCAACAAGATGCAGCGGCCCGCACCGCCCAGAGTCTCCCAGATGCTACAGCCTCGGAGAACATGCAGGAATCCGAAGCCAGGTCAGGCAGACCATTCAGACTGGAACAGGCAGGCTCAGTGAGTGAGAGGAAGAACGGAATCAGGTAATCAGGAACACTGAGGTAATGCTAAAAACACTCTCACAACTGACATCAGATGGTAACAGGAATGCAATAAAAGTTACTTTTATTTAGCTGGAGAAAAGTATGATGCATCCATATAATGATCTGGTCTTTCCATCTACCCACTGCTCTGATGGGTTCCTAGATACTTGTTTACATTGTGATGCAAAGCTGTGAGTCATCTGCATAGTTATGGTAATGTTTTTGTGTTTGTTTGCTTTAATCTGAAATAAAGGAATATGTAGATATTGAATAGGAGGGGCCCTAGAATGGAGGAACCATTGAGTAATGTGATTTTCTGGTCTCTGATTTAAACTTCTCTACTGACAAATAGAAGTCCATGTCCTTCAGATAGGATTTAAACCAGGGCATTGTGGTTACAGAGGGGCTGACCCCGTTTTCACAACTTTTCTACATTTTTTTCCGTCTTGAGTTTTCATGTTGAGGTGACAGATTCAGCTGTAGTGTTTGATTGAAGATAAGCTAGGGAAGTGGCACAGACAAAAAAAAAAAAAAAAAAAATCTTCCGTGAATGTCAACAAGTCAAAATAAATGACTGTTGACTCCAGAAAGAAGTAGACTAGTCACACCTCATTGCATATCAATGGAGAAAAACACAAGGTTTGTGTGCGTAAACATAACAGGCAACCTGACCTGGCCAAAGAATACAGAATTCTTTTTACAGAAGCTCAGCAGCAATTTAACTGGAAAATCCATTCCAGCTGTTAGCAACATATAGTACCAATTACAACAATAACAATTGCGTTACTCCATGGCGAAGCAGCTGCACGTGTGCTGCACCAGACAATTGTGTTCAGACACTGGTGAGCTAGGGAAACTATCAAGACACAAACACTATCTTCACTGCTGAAAAGGCAGGAGGAGTCTTCTCGCAGACCAAAAGACTCATAATCTCTCAAATAAATAAAGCCAGCAAGCCAACAAAGAAAAACCTTGTGGCTAGAACTGACTGCATCATCTGGTAATTTTTTGCATCTAAGTATGTAAATATGAGCAGATATAAATACTTATTTCCATTTGATCATAATTAATGACTTTGTTTTAGTTATTTTTATCACATGATTACTTATGAAATTATTTATCTAGCAACAGCAGTTTTTTTGTTTTTTATTTTTTAATTTGGTTTGGGATATTTTCCTTTAATCCCCAACCCCAGCCATCCCACATTTGCTTGTGTAGCTCCAATACTTCACTGTCACGTTGAGGCACAATATGCTTTAACTGTAGCTCTGGAGAGATTTGTGATTAAGTGAGTAGAGAAACCAGTCTACCTGAACTTCCTGAGAGGCATTTCAGTCAGTGGGAGGTGTTCAAGGTCCAGGAGAGTTCAGTTAAAATGTAAATACCAGAAAGCTATCTACTGTCCACATGGTCTAAAACCTCAACAATGTCCGTAAAGCTGTGCATGTTCAGTCTTTCTGTAAATGCCTAAATGCTCCTTCTTAGTTTCTTATTTTTTTACCCATTTTTACCCATTTCGTAAAGCAAAATAAACTGAACATCTTTTCAACCATGATTTAAATTATCTCAGGAAATCTGCAGTTTCTTGAAAGAAAATATGTTTCAGACTAATATTGAATAATATCAGTATACTACTTAATTCTATCAATCCTCCTATTTTCAGATTTGGTAGCACTGTTTAATTTTTTTTTATATTAGTTTATACTTGGCAGAAAATTTGAACTACATTTGTATTGTACTGATGCTTAGATTCCTGGGGAACAATATTGAGGGTTGTTGCAGTACCTGTGTTGGTTGGTGAGACAACATCAATTGTCTTGCTCATCTCAAGATTCTTGGTCAGATGACAGAGCATTGGAATCTATATCTGGATGTACAGTAGGTATGTTTCTAGGTGTAAGCCAAAAAAAGACAACCTTTTTGACCCAGGGCTGACATGGACGGCAGCAGTTACCGAGGTAAAGGGTGACAGACTGGTGTCCTCATTCCATCAACACATGCTTCTATGCCAGTTCTACATTTATTTTACTAAAGGCCTTTTAGTTGCTACTGAATCCATGTCAATCAGGTGCTTCTGAAATTAAAAAAAAAAATATTTAAAAGAACCATATTTTTTGCTAATCAGTAAACTTAGGTAATTGACTTAAATTAAGTTACAAAATGTACAGAACATTTATTTCAATGCAGGCAAAATCTAATCCACTGTCCACTAATCCAACTAAAACCAACAAGGAGAACATGAGGCAAAAGGGAAGAAAGGAGTCTACAGAAACTGGTCTGAATGATTTTATTAACAAATGACAAAAGAGAGCAAATACATTGGGGATTGAATGATCTAATGCAGCACAGAGGAAGGATGACTACAGATAATGACAATATACATGAAGAAGCTCAGATGGAGGAGTTACAATCTAAACAGAAAACAGTCCAACAGAATAAAACAATCAAAAAAACAACCAGACATGTATCATGCTGTGCAAAATGATTTGTAAAACTTGCTGACCATAAGAAATACCATCGTCGTTCGTCAGAAGGTGTGGCTCTAATTTGTCTTGACTTGCCCATCTTTGTCAGGTCTTCATCAGAAAACAAACAACAAAAGAGAGAAATTAAGAACGCATAACATCTTGCGTTTTAATGTGTTGTCAAACCTGTTTCATGTTTTTATTTTTAACTGTGCAGTTGGAAATCAGCATGCATGCGTGTACATTGTCCTGTGTTGTTCTCACATCCTGAGGCAAAAAGCCGTTTTTAAAGTGTCAAGACAAGAGTTGTGGAAATGAAAACATCTACAACACACATGAATACCGGTGTGCTACACCAAACCGCTAACATTAAAACATCAGATTTGACACAGAATGTCTACAGAATAAACTGTATTAGTATTTCCAAGCCTTTGAAAGGGTTTAGATTTTCTTAATTCTCTATTTCTTTCTCCTTCATTTGATCAGAATGCATTGGCATGAGCAATCTTTTGACAGACAGTGTTTCATAAGACCAAAATTAGTACAAAATAATAGAGAACCACTGCTTTGCACTGGAATGCACTTTGTTTTTAAATGTTGCAGTTTAAATATTAGTAGATAAATTGATGGGTTAATGGGGTTAAACATGATTATTATCCAGATAAACGTGATATTTTGAATAATTTCAGTTCAGCTTTGTTTGTTTCTTTTAATTGAACTAAAGTATTTTTAGTAAAAAGGTCCCTCACATATTAAGTATAGATTGTATGGATATAAATAGTTATGATAAATCTTAATTGTGAGTAGTTAATGATATTACTGGCTTACCTGAATTGTGGCAACCATAGCTGATTGATGCTTGATTCGTGTGTAGTACAAAGTTCTTACTAAAACTTACAGTAAGAGTCAGCTGCTAAAATCCAAAATCATTTGATCCAGTCCAGTCACAAAATAGTTTTAACGACTGATCAAATCTCGATATTTTAAAAGAATAAAATTGCAATAAAACATAAGCCATGCTTTTTTGTTATGCCGTATTTTAGATCAATTAAAGACTTAACGATAGATAAAACCTATTTTAGGAATAAGTCTCTGTGACGTACAATTTGAAGAAATCTTATAGTTATCAGTCTACTTCATGACTGCAAATCAGATAAAGTATGGTAAAACCCATTCTTTTCCTGTTGGAGTTAGTGTGTTGCATTCCATGGGAGGTCTCAAAAAACAAAATTCCCTAAGTAATGAACCACACCTATAACCTATAATTTGTATTTACTCTTGTTAATATCTTTTGTTCTGCTTTCTTCCACCCCTTCTTCCTCCTTCCTACCTTCTAGAGCTTAAATAGTGACACAGACTAAACGGATGTCACAGATACTTCTGGGCATCAGAGGGATTCAGAAATATACAGCCTGAAATTCATATCTGGGGATTGAACATAATACATTAGAATTATTTAATCTGAGGAAATTTCTTTTGAAATAAGGAAAAGAAGATATAAAGGTGAGTAGAATAACAATTTCTTTTTATTTTTATTCATTCACTTTTTAATGCATTTAATTTTACACACTTATAACTGTTGAATGTGCTAATTTTTTAGACCATGGTTAAATAAAAAAAAAAAAACTATGTAATTAATAAATTTGATTTTTTTAGAACTTTGAAATGTTATCAAATAATAATAAAGTTACATTTTATGTTGGACATTTTGGAAATAAAAAGCTGAAAAATTATTCATTTTTAATTTAACCCTTTATGATGAGATAATTAACGCATTTAAGTTAAAATCTAGAACTTTACCTCCACAACAACCTATGTAAGGCTTGACTCATATATGTTTTTTAATATAAATAAAGATAACTTATCTAATATATATATATATATATATATATATATATATATATATATATATATATATATATATATATATATATATATATATATATATATATATATATATATATATATATATATATATATATATATGTATATATATATATATATATAGGCACAGGTTGGCAAGATGAGTATCCTCCTTTTGGAGATGTCCTCTTAAACTTAGGCAAAGCTCTCAAAACATGACCTATTAAATCTATCTTTCCCTTTCTTAAAAGCATGGATAAGCGATTGGTCATCAGTGTTGTGTTGGTGATGGCATCCTGGGGATTCATTGCCATCAATGCCCAGACCACGACTGTAGCACCAACCACAACAGTAACTGCTGGAGCAACAACCACTGGGGCAGCTACTACTACTGCAACAACTGCTGGAGCAACAACCACTGGGGCAGCTACTACTACTGCAACAACTGCTGGAGCAACAACCACTGGGGCAGCTACTACTACTGCAACAACTGCTGGAGCAACAACCACTGGGGCAGCTACTACTACTGCAACAACTGCTGGAGCAACAACCACTGGGGCAGCTACTACTACTGCAACAACTGCTGGAGCAACAACCACTGTGGCAGCTACTACTACTGCAACGACTGCTGGAGCAACAACCACTATGGCAGCTGGTACTACTGCAACAACTGCTGGAGCAACAACCACTGTGGCAGCTTGTACTACTGCAACAACTGCTGGAGCAACAACCACTGGGGCAGCTACTACTACTGCAACAACTGCTGGAGCAACAACCACTGTGGCAGCTGGTACTACTGCAACAACTGCTGGAGCAACAACCACTGGGGCAGCTACTACTACTGCAACAACTGCTGGAGCAACAACCACTGTGGCAGCTACTACTACTGCAACAACTGCTGGAGCAACAACCACTGTGGCAGCTGGTACTACTGCAACAACTGCTGGAGCAACAACCACTGTGGCAGCTACTACTACTGGAACGGCTGCTGGAGCAACAACCACTGTGGCAGCTACTACTGCTGTAACAACTGCTGGAGCAACAACCACTATGGCAGCAACTACAGGTGGAACCACTATGGCAGCAACTACTGGTGGAACCACTATGGCAGCACCTACTGGTGGAACCACTGCTGTAGCAACAACTGGTGGGACCACCGGTGCAGCAACAACAGGTGGGACCACCGGGGCAGCAACAACAGGTGGGACCACCGGTGCAGCAACAACAGGTGGGACCACCGGGGCAGCAACAACAGGTGGGACCACCGGGGCAGCAACTACTGGTGGAACCACTGCGGCTGCAAGTACTAATGGAACAACTGCAATTTCCACTGTCCCTGCAATTTCAGTAAGTGATAGAAAATAACAAAAGTAATAACATAACAAAATTAGAAATTAGAAGTGATATATAACTTCTACTGGATTGTTTTTAAAGTTTAATATTTGAAATAAATGTCTTAACACCTGCAGGAAAGTATTTCTAGAGGAGATTGTGGATCCACAAAGCTCTGTGCAGAGGAACCCTCAGAATGTGATCCAACTACTGGAGACTGCTTTTTCCTTTCTGCCAAGCAAAACGGACAAAAATATGATTTTGAGCTCTCAGGGCAGACTGATGGTTATATTGCTGCTGGTCTCTCAGAAACCGCAAGTCAGGTATTGCATGTTTGCATATTTCTCAAAGAAAGTAGTATAAAATTTAAACCAGAGCCACTAGCGTAGTTTGAGTCTAAAGGGTTATATAATAAGCATGCCACTTCATATTTTTCAACAGAACAGCAGACATACAGCCTACATCTGTGCAAGAGACAATAATGCTGTCCGTTTCTTCACTGGATTCATTGAGGATTCTAGTCTCAATGTGACTAATGTGAGTTAGATTCTAATCTAGATCTCGATAATGTGAGTTATCCTTTGTACCCAAGTGAATAGGGGGTGGGGGCAGATTGGTCAGTTTCCATGACCAAAGTTTTGAATTGACCTCATGGTTATACATTCAGTTAATCAAACTGTTTTCTCTTCAGTCATTGGACTCAAGCAATGTGCAGGGCACAGTCAGCCAGGGCAAAGTCCAGTGTATATTTACAGCTGACCTATCAAACCCAAGGACCCGAGCATCATCAGCAAGTTTCTCTTTGTCTGTTACAACTGGACCTTACGATGCCAGTAAGCAATCAATAAGCAACCACGAGAAGTACTTGTCATTTACAGTCCAAGAATATCAATTCTGGAATCATCTTGTGTTTTTTTCCAGGTACTGGGGTGCTGGGATCACCAGTATTTAAGATACTTACGCCACGTGTAAACCTTTCTGACCCTTCTGCCAACATCACCAATCAGCTGTCCAACGACACCACCTCTTCATCTGCTTATCCAGTCACAGCCACACAGTCATTCTTGCCAGGTAAGGTTAAAGTAGAAAAGCTGTTGGAAGTTTGGATTCCCCCATATAAATGCCAGATAATAAAAAAAATATAATAAAAAAAGTTATTGAATACAAATTAATATAACAAAAAACAGGGTTATTTGTGCTTACATCACAACTAAAATGTGATAAAAAAAATCTAGTAAAATACTTTAATTAAAAGTTCTTTATTAATTTAGATTTTTTCTACAGTAAAGCTGTTTCAGTGTTTTGATCTCATCCAGCACACGTTTTGAATTAAATCAGATAGATAAAAGGTGAGAAGGCTAAAAATGGAGTGATAGAAAAGAAGCCCTGTAACCCAAAGACTAGGAGCTCATCATTAAAGATAAATATCAGAAGAAACATACCAGCCATAGGCCATTGGAATGAATAAATTGCGGTATTACTACTGTAGTAAAAAAAATTGAAAGGGTTACTGAGAAAGGTATAAGAAATTCTATACTTGCCAATATTGAACAAATTAAGTTTTTCCTTTTTGTTTTGTTTTTATTTGATTTTTTATGGACATTACCTCCTGATTACCTCTTCTTTGAAAAGACGCTGACGGGGATGAGACTAATTGGGAGATCTGGTGTCCTCCCTTTTCAAAGTTAGAAAATATGGATGATTTTTTGTTATGTCTATATCTGTAGATCAATCACATTATTTTCCCCAGATATTTAAAAGAAGATAGTAAATATGCTTTTCCTCTTCTAAAATTTGTATTTAATAGAGTGTCATAATTTGTATAATCAAGTATAATGACACTCAAAGAAATTTCTTACCAAGGCTATGTATAGCATCCAATTTTTATACGTTGCTTACGGGATAAGCAGTTTCTTGATCGAAAAAAGAAAAAACAGAGATTATTACCATTAAAATGTGCCTTCTCTTTCTCTCTTTTCTCCCTTACAGCTCTGCTGGTCACCGTGTGCATGATAGCTTTCACTGCAATGTGAAGCAACTGACTCCCACCATGCCTAAATAAAGGCAGAACTACTCTAAAAGATGAACTTTCTCATGCATAGTTTCTGGTATGGTAGAAATAATTTAGTGCTGGCTCACCATTATTTAATTAACTTTTCCAAACCCCTTTAATATTGTTAAACTGCAAAAGGAAAAACATAAATAATTTAGTTTTACTCAAACATTTAACTATGTAACTGCTGGAGTTGTGCTTTGTGGTATAGACGGAATGAAAAATGTGTTCCAACAGAGTACAAATGAGAAGAAAATGAGTTGCAAAGCAAGTCAGCGTACATTATATCATTTGAGTGTTGGCTAACTTTGAAGCCTGTTTTCCTTGTGCATGTTTAAATCTATTCTTATTCCTAATTTTTCTTTTTACATGATGTGATTTTCTTCTTTGTAGTGATGGTGGTGTTAATAATCAATTCGCTAAATTATGAAGTCTTTACTGGCTGATGTGTATGCATATGTTTTTTGCAAGTGGGATGCAATAATAGAGGTTATAACATAGGACTAAAGATAATTTAAGCATTTGCAAAAACAGCAAGTATTATGTAATTTTTTTAATAAAAGGCTGTATGTCAAGTTCTTTATACTACAGTTAAATAAAACTAAATGAGTGTTACCTGTTGTAACTGTCTTTTTGTTTTTTGTTTTTTCTTATTTTATGCACAAAAAAAGCCAGCCAAGAGGTCCAGCGAACCTTGCATTCTTTTGTACATAAATATTTGGCGGCCCTATCAGCAACCAAAGCCCTATTTATGAACTTATTAATTATAAATTAACCAATTTAATATAAAATTAGAATTAGAAAAATAATTATTGGCAATGCTAGTTTATTCATATACCACATTTCAGTGGGAATGCATTTCATAGTGCTGCACAAAAATTAGATAACTCTAAGGCTAGTAAAGATTTTTCCATTAGTTGCTTGGAAAGGTATAAGTAATCCCTTAGATGCCATTGTTTAATGAATTAAGCTTTTTTTTTCTTTCAATTGACGCTCCCATTTAATTATTAAATCTTTAAAAAGATGCTTACTATCTAAATAGGAGATACAGTGTTTGCACTTTCAATGAAGAAAGATGTTTTTGATAAAAAAAAAAATAAACATTACTAATTATTTTATCTATATGTGTAAACAAACCATGTTTTTTTTGCACTGTAAGATATTAAAAAGAAATTGAGTATGTATTTTAATATCTTAGAGTGCAGATGTACGGGCCTGACTCAGTATATATATTTGGATGGTGGATGGCTGAATGCAGGCATGGATTTAGACATCTGTATGTGGTGGGTTGAAGTGGGGGGACGTGGCGGACTGGGCGTTAAGTTGGTGCAGCTCTGAGTTTGGCTGCTGTCCCCTTCTGCTGCCTCTGGGTGGAGATGTCTATGCCTAGCAATATTGGCATTGGCTTCTCTAAGGCATCTCTTGGTTTTCTTTGTGGTTGCTTCCCTGCTGTAACATGGTTGTTGGGGTTGGCCTGCCAGGTGGCCTGCCAAATAGCCTGCTTCATCCCTCTGCTGATATAGGTAATTCTGGTCTTTGTATGATGAGTGTATGTGTGCATATGTCTGGCTGCTGGGTGTCAAGGATTGGACTGGCCAGCTCTTTTGGGTCAGGTGTGCCATGCCATCTGCCTTGGCTTTGGTGTGTTTCTTGCTCTGTTATCCTTTGATCTGGCTGTGGCAGTCAAGATTATGACCAGGATGGGTCCTCCCATGCTTGTGGTGCCTTATGCCCCAATTTTAATGAACGAACTAGTCAGCATTATTAATGACTTCAGCAAAACCTACATCCTCTCCACTGTCGCTACAAGCATGCTTAGTGTGAGGGATTGTATTTGAGTCAATGAGTCAATGCAATCAACTGGTTTTCCTTAGATAGAAAACTTGAGGATCAGGACAAACAGACTCAAGAACAGTTTCTTCCCCCAAGCCATTGCCGCCCTCAACTCCGACCTGCAATGACGGACTCTTTTCACCTGTTTTGCATTATTCCCTAAGCCATTGCCCCCCTCAACTCCGACCTGCACTGTCGGTCACTTTACACCTGTTTTGCACTATTCCCCCCCACAATCTGTGCCAGAACTGTTTACATTTCCTTTTCCTTTTAATATATTTATATTTTTTTATTTATTTTATGGTAGCTGAAATGGAAGTCCCAAAAATCTCATTGTATCCGTTGCAGAATATGATGACAATAAAGGCTTTTTGACTTTGATCTGGTTTAACTGTAAAGTGCCTTGAGATGACATGTGTTGTGAATTTGGCGCTATATAAATAAACTGAATTGAATTGAATATGTGGTACATCAAGGTGGGCATATCTGGGGCACTGGAGGTGGGTCAGCTTTTATGGCTTTGCCTCGGATTCTCATGCCCACCTGCGTCTTTTGGAATGCATTTAGAAACTTCGGGTTTAGGGTTTCAGAGTTGGGGGGCACACCTAATCTCCCCTGCCTTTTAAATACACAGTAGTCCAACTGGCAACTACATCCCAGCAGGAGACAGATGTCCCTCCTAGGGGTGGGCCTGGGGTGGTGCCCAGGGATAGACCTGGGTTCTTTTGCCTTGTATGGCACCTGGTCTCAGCCCCTTTTCTTTGTTTTTAAGAGCTCAAACCTCCTGCCCCCTTCCCACAATAAGGGCACTGGGGATCTCCTCCTGTCCATGGGGTCCTGTTCCCTCTGGCCCCTACACCAGAGAGGATAGTGTTTTTATGAGGAGTGTAGGGATATGTTTAGTGTTTGCTTCTGAATTTGTCTCCATTTAGAGCTTGTATATATCTGTACGGGTGAAAGTGTTGAATTGTGTGTAAGTGACTGGATGGATGTGAATATGTCTTGGTCTACTTGTCAGGTTTAAAGGGGTCATAGAATGATTATATAAGGTATTTGGTGCTGGTCGTTAAGGTCTCTGAATAGGGTGTGTAACATTGGTTGTGCTGAAAATCGCATATTTGCTGTTCTATGAACCTTAATGCAAGCCTGGTTAAAAGCTGTTGAATGAAATGAGAGGTTTTCTTCCTTTTATGGTATGTTCAGGAATATTTAGATGAGCTTAGCGCTGATTGATTGGTTTACAACGAGCGAAGCTACTGAGCATAGACGCTTCATAGCAGCAAGCAGTCACTTACTGAAACATCAAAATTGTTGATATGGTAGGGTGACCAGATGTCCCCTTTTTCCCGGACATGTCCTACTTTTCATACCTAAAAAATGTCCGGGGGGAATTTCAAAATTGTCCGGGATTTTGGTCGACTGCAGTGCAGCATGTAGGCGAAACAGGGAGCCAGCTGCGACCAAACCTGACCCGGTGATGGTAGCCTGGACAACGGCAGCCCTGCACCTCACCAGGCAAGCGGGGGGAAGCATACCATCACTGGGTCAGTTTTCGGTCGTTTCATCCCCCTCTGGGGCCGGGACCAAAAGTGTCCTCCTTTTCAGAAACCCAAATGTGGTCACCCCTGAGATGCCAGCTTGCGGATGCGATGGCCTTATGGTTGGAACAGCCCCTCGTTTAAGTAAAAGAAGTTTAGCAAATCCTGCTTTGAGCTGTCCAAGATTTTGAAAGCTGTCTTTGGTAAAATGCTTAGAGCAAATGAACATCTGAGCATCAAACTTTGCAGCGATCTTCTAAAAGACAAAAATAATCCAATAATCCATGCCTGTCAAGTCTTCGGATCCTGTGAAAAATGTCCCCTTCCTCCGTGCAGCCGGGAACACTGCATTTACGCCCGTGTTTCTGGCTCATTTGAATAATAAAACTGCCTGCTTTGTAATTCTTGTGGAAGTAAACCCAATTTTAGGCTGAACAGCTAAACTGGTGTCTTACATCTACCTCTATTCATGTTCTTGGGCCAGTGAACCAGTGGGTTGCTCTGTATGTAAATTTTGGGGATTGACAAAAGTACAGGCCAGAACCAAATAAGGCAACATCCCCGAATTTACTTCAATTCGGTGCTTCATTAGAATTCGCCCGTTTTATGGTGGAACTTGTGAGATTTGGAGGGAAAGGAGAAGTCGATGGGGTTTGAACTTCTCTGTACGTCACCCACTGAACTATCTTTATTCATATATGACAATGTAAACTCGGTTTTGCATTCTATGACCCCTTTAAGGGCTTGACTCCCCTCCAACCTACTGGAAGATCCTAAGCCCCACCTTTATGCTGGACCTGTTTCCTCTCTCTTCTTATGTTCCCCACCTGTGAGAAATGCATGCGTCTGCTGGTTCACTGATGGTTCTCTAGATCCTTTCTAGTTGGGTACTTTGGTTGAGTAAAGTAAGCATTATAGCATTTATAATGGACAATCTCTACCCCATTTCAGCTGTTAGGAACACATAGTTTCAAATAAATAAATTGTAGTACTCTGTGGTACAGCAGATGCACTAGTGCTGCAGTTGCAGCTGCACAAGTCTCTGACAGTTGCTTTCAGAGCCTGGTAAGCCAGACAAAGACACAAACACTATCCTTACGGCTGAACTCTGGCAGAAGGTTCTAGAGCAAGATCAGGACACAAATCAGCAACAGTTTTTTCTTGCAGCCTACACGGCTCCTAATCCCAAGAAAAACCTTTGCCTAGAACTGAATGGATCATCTACTTTCTTTTTCATGTGGACATGTAAATCTGTGCACATGCACAGGTGCACACATTTGTATGTCAGAGTGTGTACAAATTAATCCTTTGTTTGTGAGAATTTATTATTTTATTTTTGTTATTTTATCACTTTATTCCTTTATTTATTTGGCTTTTTTATTGAACTTTGTTGTTAATTGACACCAAATGATTAGGCTTTTATTCATCATTAACTTTCTACTTCTGCAGGTTGTATATACACAATATATATATACAATAATATAGATTAAATCAAATTAGGATTTACCAGAATATATATAAAAAGTTCTATGATGTTTAAAGAAACTAATTAAATGTTTTGCTTTTTAATAGATAAAAAGGCTCTTTTTAGCCCTTTTAGCCTTTAGAAATTCCTTACTTAAGATTTTAAGAAACTCTTGTGGACATTAGTAATTTTTTACTTTTTGGTAAAATGTAAAAAACCCTTTGGTATTTATCAGCTTTTGGTTGTAACTATGATATGGCATTAGTATAAGATAAGACAATGATTAGATATAAGATAAGATAATGATTGTAGTAATGCAGCTCTGAAGAAAGCAGAGAGAAGAAAGAGCAGGGTAAAAGAAAGTCAGGGCTTACACTGCTTCACTTTCCCTCATAGATTTGCCTTGAAGAGCAAAGTTTATAAAGATATAATTAATTCACAATTGACTACTTAAAATTTAGACCAATTATTAATGATGATACCTTAGTTCTATCCAAACATCAAGATTGTGTGCATTGTGAAGGAGATTAACTAGAAAAAGCAACCTTTTGATTACTGATCTTTCATTGAATAACCGAACCAGACGGATAGGGGTTTAGATTATTACATGAAAATATACATAGAAGAAAGTTTCTCTCCATTTCTAAACTTTATCATCTTTCTCTCTAGTGATTCTGTATCTGTTCTAAATGCCCAGGCCATTTTTTGTCCCAGTCCAGCCTTGGTAGCACGTCTGGGTATCAATTGGCAAATGGACATATAGTGCTTATTTATTTTACTATCTGGCTCAAAATAGTAAAATGTGACATTTAGGTAATGCTGGTAGGAAATGTGAAAGTCGACAAGTCTCCTAAATTTTACTTAAACATATATCAAAGTAGCTGCCGATTAAAATTCACTGGGAGCTGCTTTATGTCACTCCTTCAACCAAATACAGTAGCTACTATGTATGCAGTGAATAGCGACCACAATAATATTATGTCTCAAAGTGATGAATCCGATCATGTAATATCGATATGTGGGATTATGGAGAAGCAAGAGAGAGGAAAAAAATCCTGAACTCAAAACACTCTGACCACAGATAGCTGCACCTAATCCCAGTTACTATTAGATAAAGTAAATGAGCGGAAAGGGGGGGGAAAAGCGGAAATCATTGGTGGGGACATCTCTACACAAGTCCTTCGAAAAGTTATGCTTGTGGTTAATGAGGTTAAACATGGTTGGTATCTCTTTGACACTAATCTGAATTTAGAATTTTTTTGACCTAAAATGTTTTTCTTTTAATTCAACATAAGTATTTCTAGCAGTAATGCGCCCCACATATTTATTATGGATTGTAATAATATATTAACAGTTATTATTAATCTCCATTGTGGACCTGCTTGGCAGGGATTGTTGGAATGATAGAACTGGCTTACCTGAGTTGTGGGAACCATATATGTTGGATTCATGCTTGGTATGAAGATTGAGCTGACCTTCTCTGTAAAGCTGGAGCTTTACAGAGAAGGTCAGCTACTATAATCCAAAGACATTTGTTTGGGTGTGCTCCACTGTTTACGATATTTTAAATCAAGTAAGCATGATTAAACTATGAAAACTATTTTTTTGGTTTAACCTTCTATAACATACAATGTACAGCCATTACTCTACTTCATAACTGCAGAATCAAATAAAATATGATAAAAACCACTTTGGTCTAACCTGTGACTGTTTTACAGTTCTTGGTAAACGTCGAGGAAAAAAAATTTCTACAGTAATAAAATACATGTATAACCTGTTTGAAATTACTAATTAATTTCTTTTGTTCTGCTTTCTTCCACTCTTCCTACTTCCTTCTGAAACGTACGTAATAAAACAGAGCAAAGGGATGTCACAAATAAGTCTGGGAATCACAGTAAATCAGAAATATACTCTCTGCAATTGTATTTGGAGATTTAATATAACACAAAATGATAATTTTATCTAAGGGACTTTCCTTTGCACTAAGGAAAAGAAGATAAACAGAAGGGTAAAATAACATCTGATGTCCCATTTGATCTTTTTTTGTACATTAATTTATAATTTTTTGGAACCTTATTGTTTAAAGAGCTATTTTTTAGATGCTGATTAAATGAAAAAAGACTACTTTATTAATCAATTACAATTCTTTAGTTAAAATGGTATTAAATGGTTATTGAATTATTTCTTTTGTAACAAAACACAAAGACTGGATATCTTTGTTTAAAGCTACAGTGTGTAATAATTACAGGGATATACAGTCAGAAATTTAATATATTATACATAACTATGTTATTTATCATCATCTACGAGCTCAGCCTCTTAACCTTAATATTTGCGTTGCCTTAGAATTAGTTATTTTTAATTACATAGGAGCGGGTCTCGCAGCCATGGAGGCAGACATCTTTGCGCTATGGCAGCGCAGAGCCAATAAACTAGCGATTGCGAGATCGCCCATTACGCTCGAAAGTAACTACGGCAAGTTGAGAGAAATGAACTGAGACGGTACTGAAATCTATACCCTACACAGACTAATGAAATACTATCTATAAAATTATCTATGTAAACAAACCTCATCATTTGAGAAGGTAGGTGATGCAGACGTCGTGGAAGACATTTTGTCCCGTAAAGCTCGCCGTACTGTTGGGGGGGAGAAGTGGTGGGGGGGAGATGTTCATGTTGCTGCGGTCTGCAGTCTGGACGTTAGATGTCCCTGAAAATTACACACTGTAGCTTTAATTTAGTCACTTAAAACATTTACATCTTTTTAATTTGAGAATTCACCTTAAAATGTTTGATTATCAGATATTTATTTGATTTAAATAAGTTGGCATTGATTACTACAATAACCTATTTAAGGCATTAGATTTATATATGTACTTGTTTAAAATTGATAACTTCTCTAAAATAAGTTTTAATGTGGCAACAACTACTGGTGGAATCACTGGGGCAGCAACTACTGGTGTGACCACTGTGACTTATACTTAGACTTAGACAACCTTTGTTGTCATTTTGTGTAAACAGCGTGTATACAAAACATTTTTTAGTACAGCTTTCCAAATAGTAAATGAATATTTTCCTTCCTTAAATTGCACCAGTGATCAAATGTAAACAGTGTGGGAGTAAAAACATGGTCAAAAAAACACATTGATATGGAAGGTCAGAGCATTAATATATATAGTACAAATATGCAGTATTTTTGGTTTGGTGATATCAGTGTTATGCAGAGTCTGTGACATGATTTAGGGTTTTTTGAACAGTTCAGCAGTCTGATGGCTGATGGTTGGGGAAGAAACTTGTTATTTTTTTCTTATTGAGGGAAGAGGAGCCCCGATGATCCTCTCTGCTGTTTACACCAATCTTCTCACTTTCAGGCGCTGCAGCCTCCACACCACATAGTCAGACAGCTGGTCAGAATGCACTCTATGGTGTCTCTGTAGAATATTGTGAGGATTGGTGGTGTCAGGAGCTTGAAACCTTGGACCCAATATTTAAAGCACAGATCAGGATAAGTTCAAACTAGTCTTGATTAAAGAATCAGCGTGCGGCTGCACATCAGCAAGAGCGGATAAACCGGATCCTTTGTGGGAATAGAAACTCAAGTGAGGGACTAAGAATATAGGGCTGATAACAACCAAGAGAAAGTAGTCACTGAACTGGTTCAGAGTTTAGTCCAATCCCAGAGGAAGGAGATGAGTACAAGGGGGAGATTATCCCCTGCTTGCAGCGCCCATTGGAGCTCCGGGTGATGAGCGGAGCTGAAGCTAGCCAGCGTTGAGGGGCAACAGTATCCTGAAGGGAATATCCAGAGCCAAGTTCACAGACCAGAAGATCAGAGAACAGCTTAGGTATAGAAGGGGAAACCAAGACAAGGTCAGAACAAAAGTCCAGGTCCGGTAAGCCAGTAGAATCCAGGAATCAGTCTAGAACAGAAAGAGATTAACAAAGCAGACAGGAGCAAAGCAAAAATTTGGGATCCACAGGGCAGAAACAGCTTGAATAATCTGGCACTGGTAGCTGGAAAACAAACGGTATATATAGGGGCTGGAAACAGGTGGATCGGATAAGCAGTAATGCGAAACCGGGCAGAGTTACACAGGTGAATGGAATGAGCAATCAAGCCAGTCACCAGTTCCATGATCATGACAGGTGGGGGCAGGTGGGGTCTCATCCTCGCAGGAAGTACAAGCATTTTTGTGCCCTTTTCACTAGTGAGGTGGTGTTTACAGTCCAGGTGAGATTGTCTGATATGTGCACCCTCAGGAATTTGGTGCTGCTGATCACCTCCACAGCTGGGCTGTTGATGAGCAGTAGAGCGTGGTAAGATGGGTTCTCCCTGAAGTCGACGATGATCTCCTTTGTCTTCTTGAACGTGCTTCTGCACGTTCATGATCAGGCTGTGTTCTTTGTACGAGCCCACGAGCTGCTCCACCTTCTCTCTGTAGTCCTGGTCATTTTCTTCCCTGATAAGCCACACCACCATGGTGTCATCTGTAGAATTCACAATGGGATGGGTCGTGAACCTGGGGACACAGTTGGGTGTCATCAGAGTGAACAGCTGGGGGTTTAAGACGCAGCCCATAGGGGAGCCTGTGCTTAGAGTAATGACATCAAAGGTGTTCTGTCCAACCCCGACTGACTGAGGTCTGTTTGGGAGGAAGTCTAGCAATCAAGTGCAGAGGGGTGTATTGAACCCCAGCTGTTCCAGTTTGCCTATCAGATGCTGTGGGATAATGGTGTTGAAATCTGAACTGAAGTCCAGGAACAGCATGCGCATGTGGTTGTTCTTCCCCTCCCAGTGTGCTAGGCTCAGGTGAAGAGTAGAGAAGATGGAGCAGTTCAATCAGTAGGCAAACTGTGACGGGTCGACTGTTGGGGGGAGACTGGAGACTAAGCATTCTTTAAACAGCTTTTCGAAGCATTTAATCATGACTGGAGTCAGTGTGACAGGCCAGTCGTCATTGAGTGACATGTCCCAAGTTAATTCTTTGGGACAGGAATGATGGAAGCAGACTTAAAGCATGCTGGCACTATGGATTGGTCCAGTGAGGTGTTAAGAATGCCTGTGAGGACACCAGCCAGCTGACCTGCACACTTCTGGTACACCCGCCCAGGTATGTTTTCGGGGCCTGGGGCCTTTCTTGACTTTACTCTTTACTCTTGAGTCTTACTTTAACACTGCAACATTAACAGGAACTTCTGATGAGACCACTGCGGCAGCAACTACTAGGGGGACGACTGTGGCAGCAACTACTGGTGTGACCCCTGTGGCAGCGACTACAAGTGAGACCACTGCAGCAGCAACTACTGGTGTGACCACTTCAGCAACAACTACTGGAGGAACCACTGTGGCAGCCAGTACTGGGGAGAGCTTTGTGGAAGCAATTACTGGTGGGACCACAGTAACAATCACTGCTAGTAGGAACATTATGGTAGCAACTACTGATGGAACCAGTAGTTGCTACCACCAACTAATAGTGGATCAATTGCACTAAGCACAGTTTCTACATTTCTAGTAAGTGATTGAAAATAACAAAAGCCTTAACCTTTGAAAATTTGTAAAATCACACAGTAAATTATGAAGTATGACTTCTTTTGGATAGTTCTTTTTTCGTAAATATAATATTTAAAATAAATGTCTTAACACTATTGTGAAGGATTTTCGCAATAATTTTGTAAAGCTTCACTTGCAAAAAAAATGCATGTGCGAGAGCATGCACTAGCCCATTTCTCCCCCTGCATGCTCTGTTTAAAAGTTGCTGTTGAAATAGCTCATACAAGACTAAACCCTAAATCCCTCAATCACTATATTGAGTGGGAACTATATAGTGGACTTTTTAGCAAACGCAGTTAACTGAACTTTCAGACAGATGATCACTGCTTTTTGCTCAGTTGGTCAAGTAACTCCTCCTTCACTGCCCGATACCTGCACCATCTTTGTTATTAGTCGCTGCTGTCTGGTAGCAAAGCGGGCTGTTGTGACAGAAAAGCCCATAATACTTTGCAAGGAAAGCTTTCCACGCAAAGCATTCCGGGATATATCTGCCTCTCTGAGGCCTCTCTTTTCTTGTCTTACACTTTGTAGACACTTTCTCTCTTACTACACTTGGCCAAGAATTGCAGTGAGAAACGTCAGCTTCAAGGACTGTCTGAAACCGTAGTTCACCACAGATATACACTACCGTTCAAAAGTTTTGGGTCACCCAAACAATGTTGTGTTTTCCTGAAAAGTCACACTTATTCACCACCATATGTTGTGAAATGAATAGAAAATAGAGTCAAGACATTGACAAGGTTAGAAATAATGATTTGTATTTGAAATAAGATTATCTTTACATCAAACTTTGCTTTCATCAAAAAAGAATCCTCCATTTGCAGCAATTACAGCACTGCAGACCTTTGGCATTCTAGCTGTTAATTTGTTGAGCTAATCTGGAGAAATTGCACCCCACGCTTCCAGAAGCAGCTCCCCCAAGTTGGATTGGTTGGATGGGCACTTCTTGCGTACCATACGGTCAAGCTAACGAGCAATCTGCTCAAAGGAAGGTCAGTTTTGTAGCTTCTTTAACGAGCTAAACTGTTTTCAGATGTGTGAACATGATTGCACAAGGGTTTTATAATCATCAATTAGCCTTCTGAGCCAATGAGCAAACACATTGTGCCATTAGAACACTGGAGTGATAGTTGCTGGAAATGGGCCTCTATACACCTATGTAGATATTGCACCAAAAACCAGACATTTGCAGCTAGAATAGTCATTTACCACATTAGCAATGTATAGAGTGAATTTCTATAAAGTTAAGACTAGTTTAAAGTTATCTCATTGAAAAGTACAGTGCTTTTCCTTCTAAATTAAGGACATTTCAATGTGACCTCAAACTTTTGAACAGTAGTGTACGCCTGGAAATGCTCAGACTTTGAGCCAACTACTGGAGACTGCTTTTTCATTTTGGCCAATCATAAAGACAGACAAAAATATGATTTTGAGTTCTCAGGGGAGACTGTCGGGTATATTGCTAAGGGTTTCTCAGAAACCGCAAGTTGGATGTTGCATGTTTGCATTTTTTTTTAAGAAAGTATCATTAAATTTAGACTAAAGAGTTATATAATAAGCATATTCATATTTTTCAACAGGACAGCAGTCATAGAGCCTACATCTGTGCAAAAAACAATGGTGCATTCCGCTTCATAACTGGACTCATTGAGAATTCTAAGCTCAATGTGACTAATGTGAGTTATCCCTTCATACACAAAAGTGAATGGGAGGGAGCAGATTAGTCCATTTGCATGACCCAAGTTTTGAATTGATCTCATGGTTATACATTCAGTTAATCAACCTGTTTTCTCTTCAGTCATTGAACTCAAGTAGGGTGACCAGACATCCTTGTTTTTCCCAGACATGTCCTACTTTACATACGTAAAAAAATGTCCAGGGGGAATTTCAAAATCGTCTGGAATTTTGGTAAACTACAGTGCACCAGAACCGAGCCGTGAACTCCGGGGCTGGTCCGGGAACTCTGGTGGATGGTGGGAAGGGGCCACCGGGGAATGGAGCAACCGAACCCGACCGTCAACGGTAGTCGCGGCGCCGTGCTTCACAGTAAGGCAGTAAGCCCAGTAAGGTAGGCTGGTGGAAGCATATCGTCAACCTGACAAGCCTCGGAGCTGATGGCTCGGTTCTAATGCCCAGTCCAGTCCAGTCAGCTGCCCTATGAGACCGCCCCCCCAAAAAAGTGTCCTCCTTTTCAGAAACCCAAATCTGGTCAACCTAACTCAAGCATGTGCGGGGCAAAGTTGGCAAGAGCAAAGTTAGTGTACATTTACAGCTGAGCTACCAGACACAAGACCCCAAGCAGCATCAGCAAGTTTCTCTTTGTTGGTTACAACTTGCCCTTACAATGAAAGTAAGCAATCAATAAGCAACAACAAAATGTACCTGTGATTTAGTCACAGAATATTCATTCTGAAATCCTCTTGTCTTTTGTAGGCACCGGGGAGCTGGGATCACCAACATCACCAACATTTCAGTTACTTAGCCACCTGTAAACCTTTCTGACCTACTGCCAACATCACCATTTCATCTGCTTATCCAGTTACAACCACACAGCCATTCTTGCCGGGTATAGTTATAGCACCAAAGCTGTGGGAAGTATGGAATCGCCAATATGAATGCCAGATAATAAAAAAGCTTAACACAAAAAGTATAATACAAAGTACAAATACAAAGTAGGTTTATCGAATCCTTGGATCATAACTACAATCTGATAACAGGTTGACATTTGGATTAAAAGCATTTTTTTTAGTTTAGGCTTCTTTTTGCAGTAAAGATATTTTAGTGTTTTGAACAGGCTAAGCATGAGTTTTAATTAAATGAGATAGATAAGCAGGGAGAAGGCTAAAGATTAGAGCGATGTTAAAGTAGCTCTTTAACCCAAAGACTTGAAGCTCATCATCAAAGATAAATACCAGCAGAAACATGGAAAAAAATGTTTTCAGGAGCCATTGGAGTGATTAAGTTGCTGTAATACTAGTGAAATTATCTCAAGAGTTACTGAGACTGTTATAAGTAATTATTTTAGATTTTATATGGACATTACCTCTGAATTACCTTATTTTTGGAAAGGTGCTGAAAATGATGACTATAGCATTCAAGTGACTGTTGTCTGTTATTCTATTTCCGACCAGTTTTCTGCATTGGATATTCGAGTTTTTGCCTTGCCCTTGTCTGCTCTGTCTGGTTTTGTTTTTTGTGCACTTTTTCCTGGATTCTGCTGGTTACCAATCCTGGCTGTTTCACTAACCTAGGCTTGGACTTTGCTCACAGACATTGTTGCTCCCTCAGCATGACCTGGCGTTCAGCTCATCATCGCTCGGGGTTCTGAAAATGGCTACTGCTGAAAACGGTGGACAATATCTCTCCCGGATTTCTCCCTTGCCTCTGGGATTGGACTGAAATTTAAACCAGAAAATCTGGTTTTCCGACCTGCTGATGCCCAACCACTCGCTGTGGGCTCATTTTTAGATACAAAGCCTGTTTAAAATCACCCTGGTCTGTCTGTCTGATAACTAGGTCCTAGTTTCTGAGGTTATTATACAACTGTCTCCAACCATGCCTAAAAAAAGGCAGAACTACCCTAAAAGATGCCCATCTATTTTTATCCCTTTCTTTTGACATAAACTTATTTTCTCCTTAGTTGCGGTGGTGGTCTTAATATTTCATTACTCCTTAATTATCAAGTCCTCACCGGGTTATATGTGTACATGTATGAATGTGGGATGCAATAATGTGTGGTTGCAAAGAATAGCTGAAGATGATTTAAACATTTACAGAAATAACAAATATTTTGCTTGTATGTCAACTTATTGCAATGTAGCTAAATAAAATATGTTTCAGAAGGATTACATTGATCTAGTCTTATCATTTTGTGTTCAGCGCTGAACTTTCGTTACATATATAATTACATGAATAAAATAAATAATAAATAAATTGTAAATAAACTTTATTGATCTCACAATGGAAAAATGATCTCCCTGCATTTAACTCTTCCCCCTTTTTGGGGAGCAGTGGGCATCGACTTTGTAGTGCAAGGGGAGCTTAAGGGTCTTGCTCAGAGACCCAGAGTGGCAGTCTGTGGGAGTGGGTTTCGAACTCACAACCTCAGGATTCCAAGCCCTATGCCCCAATGGTTATTGTCTTTATATATTGGTTGCATATTGCCTTCATGTTTTGGCAATTTTACAACCTACCTGAGACCAATGACCATATTCAGAATAGGTCAGACTTTTCATATGCCTGTTCTGGATAAAATGACTTCCTAAATATCTCATCTTATCTTGATTTTTGGGGGGATTGTTAATTCCCAAAAGATCTTAGATAGCAGAGAATTCTCAGAATGGGCAGCTGATATGTTGGGTATTCAAGGATCATTGATCCGAAGCAACAGACTGGGGATTTATATTACAGATGCCACAAAGTCCAGTTGGCCACTGGGGTGTGAGGCTGGAGAAAAGAAAAAAAAAACTGTAATCTTATCCTAACTAATGTCAGGAGGTCATTATTAGGGACATTGTGGACATATGCGGAATATCAAAAATTAGAAATATCCTGTTCAGTGGTCATGCTGAGAAACTAGTCCTCGATTTGTTACTTCAAGGCTGATCTATTGTAATTATTTACTATTAGTCCACAAACTGTAGTTAAAAGCCTTCAGCTATTCCAAAATGCTGCAGCCAGAGTTCTGATGATCTCTTCATTGGCTTCCTGTTAAATCCAGAATAGAATTTAAAATCCTCCTTCTCACATATAAAGCCTTAAATGGCCAAGCTCCATCTTATATGAGAGATATGATTGTTCCTACGTTCCTAACAAATCACTTCGCTCTCAATCTGCAGGTTTACCAGTGGTTCCTAGAATTTCTAAAAGTGGAATGGGAGGCAGATCTTTTAGTTATCAGGCTGCTATCCTGTTTAACCAACTAGCGGTTTTAGTCCATGAGGCAGACACCGGGTCTACTTTTAAGGGTAGGTTTAAAACTTTCCTTTTTGATAAAGCTTATAGTTAGAGTGGCTCAGGTTATCCTGAGCTATATCTATATTTATGCTGCTATAGGCTTAGGCTTCTAGAGGACATAGGGACCCCTTTTTCATGATTCTGCTTCATTCTATCTCTTTTCTCCCACTGCAGAATCTGTTAGTTCAATCTCTAATGTTATGTTCTCTTTGCTTTTTCTTATAGTAGCTTTGCCTCGCCTGTTCCTGTTTGGCAGTGACACCATCCTGGAAAGAAATGCCAGCTGCTGCTGCCATTAACACCTTTGTTTATATATCTTTCACTGTAGTCCTGTTTCTCTGACTGCGACTTGGTTTCCTGGATGGGGCCACCTCAGCCTCGGCCTACTCGGCCTTGACAGATGAGCCGCTCACACTGAGCCTGGTTCTGTTGGAGGGTTCTTCCTGTTAAAAGGGAGTTTTTCCTCTCCACTGTTGCTACAAGCATGCTTAGTGTGAGGGATTGCATCTGAGTCAATGAGTCGATGCAATCATTCTTAGATAAAAAAATTTGAAACAGTTTGACTGTATGATCTGGTGAAATGTAAAGTGCCTAGAGATAACATGTGTTGTGAATTGGGGCTATATAAATAAACTCAATTGAAATTGAACTAAATCTTTATACGTGTTGCCTCTAACCACTTGGCATTACGTGTTTTCTTTTTCTTTAGTGCAAAACAAAAAAGTTCAAAATCTCCCCTCCAAGAGGTCCAGCAATCCTTCCAAGTCATTTCTAGAAATTGAGAACCAAGATCCTAATTAAGAACAATTAATAGACAAGGGAAGTTTATGGATATAGAAACTTCTCTTTCAGATCACATCAGCATGGAAATAATGTGTACCTGCCCCTGGATCAATTGGATGAATTTCATTCTCTCTTGTCCCTGCTTTTTTAGACTTATCACCTAGAGGGGGCCGCAGGTTGCTGTCCTTTGGCTTTGGGCTGTCAGGTGGAGGGCTTGAGTGGATCTAAGGACTTGGGTTCCTTGTGGTCCCCTGGGTTGTGGGGGGTGGCTGGGTGCTATCTTGCAGCATGGGATCCCCTGGTTGGGCCCAATGTGGTCTGCTTGAGCAAGAGCCAGGGCTTCGGGGTCTGAGCCCTGGGATCTGGGTGTGGCCTCTCTGCCCCTGGAGATGCCCTCCGTCCGGTGTCTGGGGGTCCAGGTCACCTTGGCCATGCCGTGGTGGGGATGGGCCAGTGTGGGTTTTAGGATCTGGCTCACTGGGGCCCTCTGATATGCCCCGGTGGATGGTGGTGGCGCAGGTGGCGCAGGTGGGGTGATGCGCTACCTTACGTCGGTGGCTGTGGTTGGGCGGGGCTGGGTGGTGGTGGGTTTTTAAGGAGCCGCGGGTAATGGAGTACCATCTGGCCGGATGGTGGTCCCCTGCGGTTGTTGAGCCAGGGCCTAGGGATTACTGGACCTCCAGGCAGGGGCAGGACTTCGGGAGGCAGGGTGCCCGGTTTGCATCCCCTTACCCCTCTACCCACTGGGCTCCAGCACACGGAACACAATCGCCACACAGGGCTTCGGCGCTCTTGGGGTGTCTGTGGGGTGCGGTTAAGGGTGCCTCCCAGCAGGTTCTCTTTTCTCCGCCCTACGCGACCCCCAAGCCGTGTTTTATGGGCATCTTGATGTTACTTCCGATCATACTCGTACTAACACATTAGGCTCAGGGGGATGGATGTTTTGAGCAGAGTCAGGTGGGTAGGGCTCTTGGGGTAGTGGGGACTGCTTGGGGGGCCTTGCTCTGTGACTCTGCAGGGATGCCCATCTCTCTGTTTTAAATGTTTGTTAGATACAAAGGACCCCTGAGTGGTCCTCAATCCATTGATATTATAGGGCCAGAGGAGCCGGGGGGGTTGTCATCCTGAGCACCGACTGCCCGGAGCTAAATAGGGCCGGGGGTGTTTGGGGTATCCTGTGGTGGCCAGGGGCCGCTGGCCTAGGCGTGGCCCACCCCGCTGCACCTGCGGGGTAAGCTATTTGTTAATGTATTTAGTTATAGTAGTTACACCAGCCTACATGGTGAGATAACCAATTCAGAAAGCTAAGAGAACTGCCTAAATGTATACTTGAACATTGTCACAGGTGGAGGTGGTTGCTTGACAGGACCCAAGTGCAGACACAAAAACGTACGTTTGTTACTTGAAGATTTTAATTAAATAAAAACAAAAGTTTAAGAGAAGCAAAAATCCAAAAATGTAAATCTACAAAAAATCCAAAAATGCTCAAAAACAAGAATACTTACAACAAGAAGGGGACAAACTAATGAAGACGACCCAGCAGACAATGACTGAAGAGGAGGAGAATAAATGGGAGAGACAAACAAAGAACAGGTTAATTAGCAGATGTGAACAGAGGCCAGAAGGGAGCTAGGGGAAAGGAGACTGACACAAGAGGGCAAACAGGAAATATCTAAGAACTCAAATACAATCAAAAATACCTAGAACACAAGAATGAAAAATAAGACAGATGAAAACTCACAGATAAAACTTAAACAAAACCATGACAAACATAAGGGGAGAGGCAGTGTTTGTGGCAGTTCATGTTGTTTCACTCTGCCTTCTGACGATTAGATGTGCTGAAAATTACGCATTCGGACTTTAAACAAACCCAACCATAAAATAACTTGTTAAACATATCATAGACGTTTGTCAAAATAGCTATATTACAAATAATAAAATAAATATTAAGTTTCATTTAAATCAGTGCCAATTCTCTCAGCCACTCTCGTCACATGGATGATTTCATTTTATCAGCTTTAAAGCTAAGAATTTAGAAACATAGTATTACTATACTGCTAAGTAAATCACTTATCATTATCACTAATCAGTATTCTTCAAAAATATATCAAGATTACTCAGATACACATATTTAACCAACGGAATAGCATAATAACATACTGAAAAGCTCAAAAACGTAGTTTGGATGATGCTGATTTAAGCTTACTGCACTATTGTCTGTTGTCACTGTTTTATTCCCAGGTTGCTCACTTAAAAAGTTGACTGTTTCAGAGGATCTTTGCATTTGGTCGGTTCAACTGGGGAAAACTCCAGTAAAAAGGGTCTTTAAGCATCAGAGGTGTCAAGTAACGAAGTAAAAATACTTCTTTACTGTACTTAAGTACACTTTTTAAGTATCTATACATTACTCCATTACTTATTTTTCTTCCTACTTTTTACTTCTACTCATTACATTTTCACATAAGTATATCTGTACGTTCTATTCCTTACATTTATAAAACAAACGTTACTCTTGGCTTCGGTTTAATACAGAGGTCACCGATTAGCAGCCCGCGGTCCAGTGTTATGCCGAAAAGTGCATGTCTGCCGAGATATGCGTCCCCAGTCGCGGTAGCGAGCCTCGCTCTGTACAACTATACCTCTCGTGTAAAAAAATAGTGGTTATTTGGCAGATCCATTTAAAAAAGTATGGGTGTTATGAACAACATTAAAATAAAAAGATTTTGTCCGAGGTATGGCTGATTGATTTGTTGTAGTCACTTGTTATTTACACACAACAATAAACAGTGATAGCCGACGTGAGTTTTGAAACTCCAAAGCTTTGTCTTAAGCAGAAGATCAAAGCGCAGCACAGCGTTCACAGACCAGTGTGACGCATTCACGAGCGTCAGATAGCTATGGTGCATTCAGGAGCATGGGACATTTCATTCTTACAAGGAAAGAAACATAAACTCATACAGCAATGTATTTATTCAGAAACAGTGTGGGCTTACTTACAATATTGAATGCTCTATAATTGTATTTCAGTTTTGATTATGCACATCTGCTAGCTTTTTATTCTAAAAAGTTTTTAAAAAGCCTGTTTAAAATCTCCAACTGAGGCTTCAGATCATACAGCGGCAATTGTGCTGTCATTGTTTTACTGCTGACCCTTGTCCTTTAACTACTGATGGATATACAGGAATACAGTCATACAAGTGTCAACTCCTCTAAGATAGCACGGGATGCAATTTTTGGCAATTTCTATTATTTATTTATTTTTTTAATTCAATGTATAACATGAATGCATAAATACCTCATTTTATTTCAGTGTTAAATTCTGTTTAAAGTAACAAATCATTGAAATATGTCTCCGGACCTTTACTGGTTGATGATTTTCTTTATCCGGACCCCTCTGATTTTTAATTGGTTACCCCTGGTTTAATGTTTATAAATATTTATTTCATGTCATGTGTGCCATCCAATGCAGATCATTGGCGCCATCCACATCCACTGAAAACTAGTGTAATTGGATGAGTCATAACGCAAACACTCATTGGTTAGCTAAAGGAAATCATCAGAAGCAAGCAGGTGTTCTTCAAACTGTAAGCGCAAATTATATATTATCATGCTACAATGTCAGATTCAGACAAAGATGTTGAAATGTCTGAAAGGTTGGACGCAGGTGAGAGTATATTAGGAGATGGAAACAGAGACCAACAAGACCCCCCTCATCCTTGTGACAAATTTTTCGAAATAGTCAAAAAATTGAGCTTTCAATTCATATAGTGGCGTCTGGCTGTTTGTTTGTTTTTTAAAGTTACTTTATACTTTTATACTTTAAGCCGTTTTTGGAGCACATACTTTTTCAGTTTTACTTGAGTAAAGAGATCAAATTGATACTTCAACTTTTACCAGAGTGCTTTTAAACTGCAGTATCTCTACTTCTACTTAAGTAACAAATGTGTGTATTTTTGACACCACTATTAAGCATCCTTAAGGGGGTGGTGTTCCTTTGGAAACTGTTAGGATTCCAGTTTGTGTGGGTTGTTTTTTTGTGTTTTCCCCTCTCCACCACCAGGTGGTGCTCTGTTCTCCTTGGGCCTTCCTGCACACCTGGGGCTCATTGGGTCATTACCAGAGGAGTACTTGAGCAGCGGGCTGTCACCACCTTGAGGCCAGAGTATTTGCCAGTATTGGGTACTCTAGCCAAACTGAGATTAGTATTGTTTCTCTGAGTCTGAACTTGTTTTTTGTCTTTGTTCTTCGGCAGGAAGATTTCCTGTGTTACTGAATAAGCCTGGACCTTCTACTCCTGGAAGGATTTACTCTTCCAGGGGTAGAGTAGTCTCAGTAGTCTCACTGAGGAAGGGGAAAACCTCCACATGATATGTTCAAGTCCACTCCTGGAAAACAAGTGACAGTCCGCTCTTTACTCCTCTGGGTCCAACTAATGTCTGCCTGTCCGCTCTCCAACGAGTTCCCTCTTCTCTGGATTAAACCCCCACAAACTGGGTTCGGTTCCGATTCACCAGTCCACTGAGTTCCAGCATTGTTTCCCCACTGAATTTCAATCTCCATCAGTTTTTGCTTTTTTGCTAACCTACAATAAACCTGTTAAACTTTTACCCTTGGTCTCTGAGTGGTTCTCTGCATGTGGGTCAGATCTTTAAAGCCCATTATGCTATATATATATATATATATATATATATATATATATATATATATATATATATATATATATGTATGTGTGTGTGTGATATTTGGGTATCAAGGCTTTTATAGCTATAGAATAAAAAAAAAAGAAAGAGACGATAAATACAGCAAGAGTCTAAAGGGGAGTGATGGCTTTTGATAGATGCAAAGAGGATGCTGTCCTTGAGTCTGTAAGTACACATTTTTATAGTTCTGTACCAACATCTTTAGGGCAGCAGTACAGACAAGCTTTGGGCAGGGTGAAAGACGCTTTCACCCTGCACTTTCACCCTGCACATTGTTTTTCTTGACTTAAAACTCATTTAGTGTATAAAGTTCAGATGGGGAGAAAAGATCCCTCAATCTCCTTTGACCGTCCTTTCTATGTGTCATACATTAAGCTTGCATAGTTAGAGAAAATGCATTGAGCCATAGAGCAGAAAACACGCATTGAGGCATAGAGCCAAAGATTACGATCAGAGATGATTTTATTTAAATTTACCAGTGAGAGCACATAGTGGGACTGCTAACAACTAGTCTTAAGATTTTGAAGGGGATTTTTGATTTTGATCAGGCCTGCATGGGTTTCCTGGTTCCTTCTCAACTCAAAACTGATTTCGTTCTGGATCCTCACCTCTGCCTAAAACTTTATGTAGCACCATTTCAACAACACATGTAATCTCAAGGCACTTTACAGAGACAATTACTCCAGATCATGCGGTCAGATTGGTTCAAAGTTTCCTATCACAGCCAAACAGGAACAGACCAAATGAATCTTCTACTATGATGAGAAAAACCAAAGAAAGCAAAACATTACAGGTTAAACTAACAAATTCTTGAGAGTGGGAGAATAGAGATAGAATGAAGTAGAATTATAAAAAAAAAGGGGTCCTATGTCTTCCAGCAGTCTAAGCCTATAGCAGCATAACTATAGAGATAGCAAAGGATAACCTCAGCCACTCTAAATATGCCAGCAGCAGGCGCATGCCGGCGAGGGAGAGAGTAGGACGGGGGAATGGGCTCCGCACTCTGCGGAGACTTGGGATGTGCTTGGGAGAGGAAGCAGTTCAGACCCCAGCCTGAAAAAAGAAAAAGTCTCAATCACGCCTTGCCACCCTAGTGCCCCGACTCATACCACACAGACTCTGTAGAGATGAGCCAAAAAACGTGGACGCACATTCACACATAACACTCACATCCAATAATCCTAGGACCAAATACTCTGTGGCACCGGTGGTTGGACCCGGGATTATCAGATGACCCAATAAGTGAACCTAAAATCTGGATGGGGGGGAGCGGAACAGTGACACTGCCACACCAACCCATCTTGTTTTTGCTTCGGGCCCGGCCCCCCACCCTGCACCCGGACCAGACCACCTCCAGCAAAAGCCACCCCAGGGCCACATGCCCCACACAGGCCACCCACAGCCCCCCATCACCCCCCTATCTAATTCAACCAGCAACTTCCTCCCCTCAATTGCTGCTCGCCCCTCCCTCCTGTCTTCCTGTGAAAACTGAGTATTTCGTCTCCCCTGTCGCTACAAGCATGCTTGGTGTGAGGGATTGCTTCGAGTCAATGAGTTGATGCAATATGCTGGCGAAGGTTCTTTGTCATCCAGGTCATAATCATTCCAAAAAAGTTAAAAGGCAATCCGCTTTCCAAGTTTGAAGATGTTCCTGTCCAGGAAGATCTTTCAATTAAAAATGTCAGAAATAGTGTTGAGTTTGAGGCTCTATAGAGTGGACCAAAAACAAAGCCTTGTTTTGGCGTAGAAAACATGCAAATTGAACAACCCAGTCTCATGGGAAAATGGACCCCCACTACGTTGGTCCACACTGCAAAACGTAGTGGAGGTACATTAATGGCCATTTTTTTGTGGTACTGTTACGTTTCTCCTGCCTATACGCTTTCTATTGTTTTACGTCCTAGTCACGTAACTTTCAAGATTCCAGCTGGGAGAAGAAAAAAATATATATAGATGGCCGACATTCGTTAATTTTTTTGTGGAAAGATTAAAGTTATTAAAGATTAATAACTTGAGTTTGTTTTTGCATTAAAATGAGTTTTGATTACATTTGCCAGAATATTTACTCAAGGAATGTACATATTCACTTGCTTGTTCGTTTCTTGCAAAGGTTTTTCAAGATAATGTGAAACTGTAACATTTTGGTATAAACATGGCTGAGATTTCTCTAACTTTTAGTGGGAAAATCAATAATTTCAATCAGTTTCTGCATTTAAATGGGTTTTGATTACATTTATAGCGAGAAGTGTAGGGTTTATTTACATAATATTTACTTAGTGAACATACATAATCACCCGCTTGCTAGTTTTTGCTACGTTTTTCGGATCTCGTCAGGATTATGTGAAATGGGCTCTATGCACAGCTCCACTACTTCCTGATTTTAATGCAGCTCCTTTGTTTCCTGTCTTTCATTACTGGACGAACTGATTAATCCAGGTGTGTCTGGCCAGTTACTTAGGTCATACACACCTGGATTAATCAGTGCATCCAATCATGAAAGACAGGAAACAAAGGAGCTGCATTAAATTCAGGAAGTAGTGGAGCTGTGCATAGAGCCTATTGCAACGTTTTGGCTGCTACCTATCGCCTAGCATTTAGCTGCCGCCCCGATTCAACATTGAATTCTTTGTGATTTAACTCCATCTGACGGATAAAACCCTCGCCGCTGCGTGTGTTGCGTCTGAGGTTGATTTTCAGATCAATGCATTACGTCGTGGCATACGGGAGAAACTAATTAAACTAGTTAAAAAAAGGATAATGGGTTAAGATCGGATGTGTTTTATTTGGAAATCTACCGGATCCTTTATGCATTTCACTTCCTGTTTGGTGCGATCTCATTGATGGGTTTTGACCAGATTTTGACCAAAGAGGAACTAAAAAAAACAAAAAACAATTTGAATACACAACCAGCATATCTGGAATCAGTGACAGAGAGCGACTGGGACCAGAAGTTTATTAATTTCTCCCCACTGATTTCCATTCAAAATGTTTTCGCTCCCACCGGGCTCTAGGGAAGGGGCGGGCATACCGCCACCTACTGTTCATGAGTGTGTAGCAACATTGTTTTACATCTATTAAATTCTATTTTTTTATTTTGTATTCTGAAGATAAATAAATAATGCTTTCCTTAATCTATAAATATCTTTTATATTTCCTTTATTTCCCAATAATCCTTTAAGACTCCATTCTTGGCCTGTCCTCTTTTCAATTTCTTCCTTTCAGGTCCAGATGTTTTAAAGTTCATCAATACGTGTTCTATATTTTCTATCTCTCCACATCCTTCACATTTATCATTATTTTTCCTCCCTATTAAGTATAAATTGTCATTTAAATAAGTATGACCTACTCTTAATCTGATCATTATTATTTCTTCCCTTCGGTTTCTCTCATTAATATTTCTATTTAATACTGACTTTTGTACTTTATATAACCTTCTTCATTTTTATCTTCATTCCACCTTTTTTTTTTTTTTTTGCCATTTTTCAATTTCTTTCCTCTTAATAAATGATTTTCCTTCCCCTTTCCCTGAAGGAATTGTAATTGTTATTTGTCTACTTTTCATTCCACCTAACTTTCCATTAATTAGCTTGAAAACAGCACTTTGTAGGCACCCAGTTTCTCTAACAATGGCCCTTTTTGGGTTACCCTCCATGCATTGGGTGTCAGTTCAGTGGCAGTTCCAGAACATTTTCATAGGGTTGACCAGGCAGCACAATAATCTGCATGTGGCCAAAAAGTAATAGGGATCAAATTCGGTTCAGTTAAATCACAAAGAATTCAATGTTGAATCGGGGCGGCAGCTAAATGCTAGGCGATGGCTAGCAGCCAAAACGTTGCAATTTCACATAATCCTGACGAGATCCGAAAAACCGCAGCAAAAACTAGCAAGCGGGTGATTATGTATGCTCTCTGTCATTGATTCCAGATATGCTGGTTGTGTATTTAAATTGTTTTATTTTATTTTTTTTTAGTTCCTCTTTGGTCAAAATCTGGTCAAAACCCATCAATGAGATCGCACCAAACAGGAAGTGAAATGCACAAAGGATCCGGTAGATTTCCAAATAAAACACATCCGATCTTAACCCATGATCCTTTTTTTAACTAGTTTAATTATTTTCTCCCGTATGCCACGACGTAATGCATTGATCTGAAAATCAACCTCAGACGCAACACACGCAGTGGCGAGGGTTTGATCCGTCAGATGGAGTTAAATCACAAAGATTTCAATGTTGAATCGGGGCGGCAGCTAAATGCTAGGCGATAGGTAGCAGCCAAAACGTTGCAATTTCACATAATCCTGACGAGATCCGAAAAACGTAGCAAAAACTAGCAAGCGGGTGATTATGTATGTTCACTAAGTAAATATTATGTAAATAAACCCTACACTTCTCACTATAAATGTAATCAAAACCCATTTAAATGCAGAAACTGATTGAAATTATTGGTTTTCCCACTAAAAGTTAGAGAAATCTCAGCCATGTTTGTACCAAAATGTTACAGTTTCACATTATCTTGAAAAATCTTTGCAAGAAACGAACAAGCAAGTGAATATGTACATTCCCTGAGTAAATATTCTGGCAACAAACTATACATTTCTCACTAGAAATGTAATCAAAACTCATTTTAATGCAAAAACAAACTCAAGTTATTAATCTTTCCACAAAAAAATTAACGAATGTCGGCCATCTATATATATTTTTTTCTTCTCCCAGCTGGAATCTTGAAAGTTACGTGACTAGGACGTAAAACAATAGAAAGTGTATAGGCAGGAGAAACGTAACAGTACCACAAAAAAATGGCCATTAATGTACCTCCACTAAGTTTTGCAGTGTGGACCAACGTAGTGGGGGTACATTTTCCCATGAGACTGGGTTGAATTGAACCAGACAAACCGGTCCACCCCTTAGCAATAGGCAGTAATTTGGGTTCTTTGTTAGCCTGCAATACCTGATGCTGGTCTATGTCTCCGACAGGAGGGTAGTTTGGGGGAATTGTTGGCCTGGCTGAACAGGCGAAATATTCTGGTCCCCTGTATGGGGGTGGGGGTTGCGATGATAACAGGAAGGAATTAATTCTATTGCTGTTTTGTAGGTTTTTGAAAGATGAAAGCTGAGTCTACTTTCTCTGTTTAAGGTTGGGTTTTTTTTCTTGACATAGATGGCTTTTTTCATGCCCCTCTAAAACCATCTGTCTTCTTTGTTCAAAATGTGAACATTCAGGTCCTGAAAAGAATGTTCTTTGTCAATAAGGTGTGGATGTAATGCAGAGTCTTTCTGACGGAGGTAGCTCTTCTGTGTTGGGACATGCCTCCGTGGAGAGGTTGTTTGTTTTGTCAAATATAAAGATCAGTGCATTCCTCACTGCATTGAACTGCATACACCACTCTGCTCATACTTTGTCCTTTTTTTTTCTTTAGTGCATCCCAAAAGAATAACTTTATCACTGAAGCTAATATGATGCCCTATACGTCAACAGGAGTCCTACTTAACCCTATTAATAGCGCAACGCAATATGAGAATAAGAATAATCATAAATTTATTTTTATTATAATTGCCAAAGTTAGACAGAGCTATGGATCTGTTAGGTGGCCCATTTCCCCAGCTCTGAGCAGCAATGACTTTATGGGATGACTTTATGAATAAGATTTATTGTTTTAAAAATAAGATAATTGACACACCTCTAAAAATGATTCAATCATCCCTGGACAGTGAAGCTGCATTGGAGTCTGTATTGAACATGAACAGTTTTAATTAATATAAACCCTGACTTAGGACCAAAATAAAAAAAAGAGTTTCCTAAAGTGACCACACTGAAATACAGAAAAAAAAATTCTCTGTCAGCATTGAGTATCTGCAGAGACACAAAACCCTACACACACACACACACACCAACAGACAGCTTCATAGCAGTTTGGAAGGTTTATCTTACAAGTATTCCATTGTCTCATACCCTTAAGCTATTTCCTGCAACCTGCATGGTGGAATATCCTAAAAGTATGTATATTTAATGTGTCATGTTTTCTTTCTGTTTTTTTGTGACTCCTCCCTTTGAGCTTATAAATGGAAACAGAGTGAACAGGTGTCACATCTTTTTTGGAGGCTGTAGAAGGCATCAGATTTACTCCACCTGCAAATCATATCTGGAAACAAAACTATAAGAGATTTTAAATCTAAGGAACAACCATTTACACTGAGAATAAGAAGATTCAAAGGTAGGAACTGAAACAACTGTTCTCCATTGCAAAATACTTTATGTTACATTATTTCACTAGTGTTAAAGAATTTAAATTATAGTTCTTTATTTTTTTTACTTTATTAATTGATAAGGTTAACACAGGTTACTTGAAATATAGCCGGTCTAATCTAAATGAATTGCATTGTATCATTTGGATATCCTTCCACAAGCTTCTAACAATAGTATGCTAAAATTTTAGCCACTTTTTCAGGCAGAACTGCTATAAATGATTTAGGTTTATAAGCATCATTATCTACCTCTTTTCACCAGAAATTTCCTAGAAAGGAATTTGTGGACTTGTTTATAGAGCAAATTTCATCATGTTCAACCAATGACCAGTTAAAGAAGCAACAAGAAATGTTTTTTAAGGGTGATTTACTGAGGTTAACAATCTTAAACATAAACTAGTAATGATAAATCCTACATCTTTAGTAAATAAAGTACATAAATGTTTGTAGAAATGTTTTGTTTTATATGAATAGGTATGGCCTACAACAGATATTTTTTTTGGAAAGTTAGAAGTTTTGCTTAATAACTTCTGTTTTAGCCTCAGCAGTCCACTGCCGCTTTCCTATAAAAGTGAGAGTATGATTACATACAATGAGACAATGTCCTGCGATAGACTGGCGACCTGTCCAGGGTGTACCCCACCTCTCGCCCATTGACAGCTGGCACCAGCACCTCTCAGATAAGGGTGACAGAAAATGGATGGATGGATGGACAATGTGACAATTTTCAACTTACCAGGGATAACTAATATTTAGAGGACAATTCACACCTCCATCGTATGTAGATAATTTAAAAGTACTTAAAGGTTTAAAAATGTTAAAACAGTAGACAGAAAAACAATAAGCATAACTTTTAACTCCGTATATGGAAGATTGTGTCATTGATTTAATTATAGAAACATTTTAAAGAATAACGTTTTTTTTGTCAGACCTCTTTCTTTAATAGTAGGAGCAGTTTGGAAGTAGCATTGAAAGAAGAAACAGAACCAACAGGAATATGAAACTATGATTAGGAAATGCGCAAGATAACAGACAGCAAAACAGGCAGCATTACTGGAGGATCCTATGATGAATAATGAGAACAAGTTAGCTTAAACCCTTAGGTCGGGTGCGAGAAGGAGTAAAACAGAGAAGCTAATCTGAAGAAATGCGAAGCAGCTAAAGCAAAATAAAGGCAAGGCAGATGCTGGATTACATCTATTTACCAGAGAGGAAGCTAGATGCACATAAACTAGGATACTAAACAGGAGAACACAAGCTGATGTGGCAAGACTCTCATGGCAATAACTACAGAATACGGAAAGACATATCAATTATAGATAAGCAGTAATAAAATTCTTGTAATGCTCATATTTTGTCTGCTTTTTTAACATTGTATTTTACAAAGATGTCTGACAAGTAACTGTGTGTTTTGAGTTTTGAATAATATACAAATCCACAGAATAGCTTCTGGTAAATTCAAAACTGCTAAATTTCCCCATATGAACACCTGAACATCATAATTTCATTGACTGTCTGTTTATTTCTTAAAACTTTTTATTTCTTACGATGTGTTAATGCCTGACTTTAAAATGTAATCCTTTTATTAGAGTTTGGCAAAGTCATTGATTCCATATTATCAGCTGGGTTCAGTTAGATAAAGCACTTTTAACCTCTCTGTATGATCTAATTTAACTGACTTTCTTGGTAAAGTGCGTTGAGATGTTTTTAATTGGTGATATATGAATAAACTAAAATAAACAAACGGAATTATACAAGGGTATAGAGAAGATGTTTAAGATTTCATAATAATATTTACGTTGCAGGTTAGTATGCCAGACAACTTGCAAACAATGTTTCCTATTTTATTTACTTTATAATTATTTCAGATTATTGGAATGTTCTTTACTACACAGTGAGACATATTATTTCAAACTAAATGAACATTAAATGTTCAATATATTTTAGGAGAAATTGAAAATTTGACACTTACATACATCTTACATCAACGCCTATCTAAACAACATCTATCTAACAAACTGACATAATATTTATCATATCCCTTCTTATAGGCATGGATAAAGGGCTTATCCTCTGTGTGCTGCTGGTGACTCTGTCATGGAAGTTTTTGGGTACCTACGCTATGACCAACACAACAAACAATGCGACAAGTTCAAGCAATACTTCAGCAACAGCAACTAGCAACATGACAAATCATGGCAATGCTTCGGCAACACCAACTGGCAACATGACAGAGACAGGAAACATGACAAATCACAGCAATATGACCACAATGCCACCTGGCAACATGACGACAATGACAGGAAACATGACAAATCCTGGCAATACTTCGACAACACCAACCGGCAACATGACAGAGACAGGAAACATGACAAATCACAGCAATATGACCACAATGCCACCTGGCAACATGGCGACAATGACAGGAAACATGACAAATCCTGGCAATACTTCGACAACACCAACCGGCAACATGAACAACACCCAAGCTGAAAATACAACCGTATCAACACAAGCTCCACCTTTAGTAACAAACACCTCAGTGGCACCTCTGCAGGTAAGTGAAAGAGCTTTAAAAAAAAATAAAATGAGGATAGCGAACATCGTAGATGAATTTAAGAACACTTAAACTTTAAACCATTCTGCCCACTAAGATGGTCTGTGTCCCTTTTGCAGGAAAACCTTGTTAATACGGATTGTGGAAAAACGCAGCTGTGTGCAGCTGAGCCCGCAAGCTGTGATCCCGGGAATGGACGGTGCTTCTTTCTTGGTGCCAGACGGCAAAGTGGTAACAACTTTAACTTTGATCTCTCAGGAGAATCAGCAGGCTACATTGCAGCCACTCTGTCGGGTGGTGGCCCAGAGGTAATTTAATATTATCAACATGTTTAAAGATAATTTAACAACAATGCAAAGAGTTTTTTACTTATGGTTTTTAAATGTTTTAATTGTGTTTTGAAAATTTTGTAAAACACGTAGCTGATCATCTACTGTATAGTGGATCAAAGTGGATAATTAATAAAATTTAATATGATTTTATTTACTTTATCCTTTTATCCTTCCACAGGGAGACCCAACATATGTTTGTGCAAACAGCAGGAGTAGTGTTCGATTCTTTACTACTCGCCGTGTAAATGGTATATTGAAAGTTTCAAATGTGAGTTCTGCTGCTTTGCTTCATTGTTTAATGATAACCAACCATACATATTGTTTTGTATCTTGTTTAACAGCTTGCAAGTTTGCTCTCTTCTTTAAAATATGATATGTCAAAAAAAATTGAAATAAAAAATAACTGTACTTTCTGCTCTGCAGCTCAGTGTTAACTCAGTAAGGGGCAAGGTTGAAGGCAACAGAATTCAGTGCCGCTTTCTTGCCACAGTCCCAGTGACAAGTAGGCGTGCTCGTGCAACCGGCATCTCGCTTTCAGTTTCGACAGGAGAGTTTAATGACAGTAAGCTACATATCACAAAGACTTCCAAAAACTATTTTAACTTTTACCAATACTGATATTATTTAGCTTAAAAATATGTGCTTCTACTCTCAGCCGACAATAGTCTGGGGGCCCCCACTGATATAATAAGGACCTCACCCGTAGACCTGGGAAATCCTAATGCCACTGTCACCAACGAGATTACCGCCAACACAACTTCAACAGTAAACATCCCCGGACTTCAGGTAAGGGATTCACAAATAGCTAGAATTATTGCCAAATGGAAATTGTTTTAAAAACAATAACGTCATGATTTCCAGAAGCATTGTCCAATACAGTAGAGTTCATTGTCATTAATAAATTGATGAGATTGTCAGGATTTGCTATAATTCCAGCTTTATAATCCATGATTGCTATGATATCCCATCTTTGCTTGTTGTTTTTAGTTTATTCCAACAAGTCTTTGGTTCTAAGTCCAAATATTTTAGTCACAAAACAATAAATAGAAGATTTTCAGAAGTCCAGTTTGTTTGTGCACTTTCAAATCATAAGAAGCAAGAGGCCTGTGGCAAGATTTCTTTTTGCATCTTGCGAACAATTTTAGGCATAATATTGTACGCACAGCCGGTCATTTCAAATATGTTGTAATTGAAAACAGGATGAAAATGTTTGATTTGAACATTTTTAAGACCCTTTTTACATTTATTGTTAGACTTATTAGTTTATATAATATTCAGGGATTTTACTAATTAGCTATGTCTTTGTCCAGTGCTAAAGAATGTTATAAAGGCACAGTAGTTGATGTGTTGCTGAGAAAGTAGTAAGCAAAGGTGGCTTGTTATATTGATCCATAAAATATGGATCAAGAAAAAATAATTGGTAAGAAAAAAGCGTTGCTGCAACTCATGTTTTTGTCCTTGTGAGTTTTGCATGCTTACACAATAAATATTTAGAGTCTCCAAATCAGAATGACTGTTTATTTAAGATGATATGGACATTTTTACATTTAGATGTATTAATGAAGAGTTTAACTTTAAAGAGCTAACTTGCCTGTTTTGAAACATTTTTATAAATGTCCATAGTGCAAATGGGTGCTGTATTGGATGGCTTCTTTTTTCTGGATACTTGACACTCGATGCTTGATAGAAAAATTTGGTTAGCCCTGCTTTTTTGATTATCAGGACGTAAATGAAAACTACCCTTTCTGGTTTTATCAGTTTTGTTTTCACTCCCTTGAAGCCAACAATATACAACCATTGTGGTTCTCTTACGTGCGATCATTGAAGCGGAAAGCTTCTTTTGGGTTCATTGCACTCAGACAATGGTGACGTTTTATGAGAACTACTGTATCTGGTGAAAACTCTGAGGATGTTTTCTGAAGCCTCATGCTGGTCATGTGCATAGCCCTTTTGACAGAAAGTTGGATCTTACCAGGGAGTTCACCTTCGACTCAGTGGTTCTGAGTGCATATAACTGCTAAACTACCCACATCAATGTATCAAAGGGCTAATCAGTGTCAAAATGTTCAGCATGAATTTTAATCATGAGCTGATGATCCTGATTTGATTACAGTAATAACATAAATTTGAAAAGGCTATTTTCCTCTGTTTCTCTTTTGAACTATATTATTTTTTTAATGTCTTGTTTATAATTAAAAATGAACACCCATCTGTGTGAATGTGTCCAAAAAAACTGATTTATAAGGTTTACTAATTCCTCCTTTTTGCCTGTTCATTTCTTTATCCTGTATCATTGTTTTTAAGATTCAAAATCTATAATATCTGTCCTCACACTTTCAGGGAACTATTACTCGGAATGATTGTGGTTCCGCAAAGCTCTGTGCGGATAGACCCACAGATTGTGATCCTTCTACAGGAGACAATTGTTTTTTCCTTTCGGCCAAGGAACGAAGCAGCCAAACATTTGATTTTGAACTGTCAGGACAGTCTGACGGCTACATTGCTGCTGGCCTCTCAACTGCTGAAAGTCAGGTATTGCATGTTTTATTTTATGGCTCAAGAAGAAAGTACCTCTTAATTTAAATACATGAAATTAATACTGTGTTGTCATCATCCAAAGGCTGGCTCTCACAGAGCCTATATTTGTGCAAACAACAATGGTTCTGTCCGTTTCTTCACTGCCACCATTGATAATTTTGAACTAAATACAACAGTGGTGAGTTATGTATTCATATAGATGGTGTGTTTCTGTTTGTGTGTGTGTGGTGGTCGGAGGTACATTGTCAGTTTGTATAAACCAAGTTTTGTATGGTGATCATGGCTAAACAGGCAGTTAATCAAGTGTTTTCTTTTCAGTCACTGGACTCAAGCAATGAGCGAGGCTCGTTCGCCAGTGGTAAAATCCAGTGTACTTTTACCGCTGAGCTACCAGACACAAGTGCACGAGCAGAAGCAACTTACTCTTTGTCTGTTTCAACTGGATCCTTCAACGCTAGTAAGCATTCACTTTAAGCATTCATCAACTGTTGCCTAGACTCAAATAATATTTAGCATTTTTTTTTATTCATATAAATGTAATGATATTTTGATGTTCTCTCAGGTTCTTTGGCATTTGGAAGAGCAACCTTTGCCATACTGACATCTCGGGTAAACCTCTCGGACCCCAGCGCCAACATCACCAATTTGCTCACCACCAACACTACTAACGCCTCTGCTCATCCTGTGACAGCCACACTGTCATTCTTGCCAGGTAAGCTTAAAACATTTCTTAGTGGTTTTTCTCAAAAGATGCAGGATCTTAAGAAAGAAATGTCAACAAAAAGTAATTTATCTTCTCTTCTCTGTTTTACAGCTCTGATGGTTACCATTTGTATGCTGGCTTTCACAGCAATGTGAAGAATCAATGTTAGATGATAGAATGTCAGATTTTCTAATGACTTTTGATTTAAAACACAATAGAAATATCTTTTAAATCTAAGCTACAATTTAATTTGATTACTTAATCATAGCATAAATGTAAGAATACTTTAATGCGTGCAACACTGAAGTACAATTTATTACCATGTACCGTTAAACTTGCTGGTGAGTTGACGGAAACGGGGTGGTGGTTTTTGTGAGAGGCTTAAGGTTTCAACGATTTTTGACCCTCTAAAGTCTTGTTACTGGTTTGTTTTAAAATATTTTATTTTTCTGGTCATATCATAATTGAAAACGATGTCATCAAAATATTCTTTGTTAAAATGTAACAATTTGAAGGCACTTAAATTATGAAACTTTCACTGGCCAATGTTATATGAAGACAAGGTGCAAATGGGATGAAAAAATGCTACATGTGATACAAGTATTGTTAAATGAGTAGTTTAGACTTTTTGCACTGGTTATCTGCTATTTTTGTAAGATTTGTTGTTTCTTTGCCAAAAATAAATATGTTTTTATTCAAAAGGTTGAGTTTATATTTCTTATTTAGTGTCTCTAAATACACTTTTTCATTAAATATAACATATTTGCTTCTTTTATTTCCATATAGTTTTAAATATGTTCCTCAAAGAAAATGACCTAGACTAAGGTCTTTCCATTAAGCTTCCTGCTGACTCTTGGCCATTAATTAATTCATACCACCTCTCAATGTGTTTCCAATATTCTTGAAGTAAGTGGCTTTTCTTAGTATGGGCCATCAGGACATTTTTCTCATTAATTAGTCGATGATGTATGCAGTGTGTGTCCATTCAAAGAGGTATCAGTTTAACTCTTTGTTTCTGTGAAGATTCTCTGTCATCCAGGCCATGGTCAAGCTTGAAATGTTCAGTTTAGGCAACTAGACTTTAGGTTTTCCTGATGGCCAAATGCTTCCACAGTTCTAACTGATGGTATAGAACATTGATATCAATGCACTGTAGGGGTAACAAAGAGTAAGGGGATAAAAACGTGGCTCTGATCCCTCCTACTTGATCGGCCATGAAGGTCACCCAGGGGGTGTTAATGGTTGTTAGGGTTCTGATGGGTTAATAACTCCCTCATGTGTCAGGTGAGGGCAGGTGATAGATGACATATTTGTTTAAATAAAAAGACCAAGGATACAATATCAACATGTTTACAGACCACATCAACGCAATGGACAGAAAACTTCAAGTTCACCTGGAAAGATATAAAAGATGACAGTCTTGCCTTCCTGCACAGAGCTGTAAAATGGGGAGACCAAGCAACCAGTACAAAGCGCATAGCTCAACACAGGAGGGCCAACTCCTTGGGACTGGACTCAGCTGTTAAACTACACCTGAAGTCTAAAAGACACTCATTGAGGACAATACGGTCCATATTCTGGCCACGGAAGAACAATGATTTGAAAGAGGGGTTAAGGAAGCCATTTTTGTTATTCTGGTAAAAACATCTCTCAACAAAGGAGGTGGTCTTAGACATAACCTGTCACCTACTTACAAAGCAAATGAACATTAACCAGAAGATTCGCCTCTCACCTGCCCTCACCTGACTCATGCTTCAATGAGGCATGTGACTGAAACCACTCCGACAAAGGAGTTAATGGCCTATTAGAACCCCCTAATAGCCATTAACATCTGCAGTTGACATATTTGGCCAATCAAGTAGCTTGACTCAAAGCCACCTTTTTTTTTTTTTCCTCTAATTCTTTGTTCCACCCAAGGGCGCCATATGGGGGGCAAAAGCTATGATGATTCTAAGGGCCCTTGACTGAGGGGGGTCCTAAAGAAGAAGAAAATTTTTGTAATATAAAAATAAAATTGACCAGTAAAATAAATAACGGCATAGTTATTAGAGGGTTAGCATCAGCTAAACGCTAGTACTGTAGATGTTGAGCAGGATTTCTACATTAAATAATTGTCTTTGTCCCTCATTTATCATGTAAACAAAAGATCCACCAGATCCACGCAAGAGTGGGAGGCTACCAGAAATGAGAGGATAACTCGGCAAGAAAACGAAAAACAAGACATAGAGTAGAGCTGGTCTGGTCAAGATTTTTGTTTATGGTAAACTGTGTAAAAATGGTTGGACAAAATGGCAAATAATGAGTTGGAAAGAAGACACTCAGCTTGAATTACAGTGATGTTAGTTTTCATATCGTGAACAATAACACTTGTAAATATATGAGGGGTGTAAAATAAAAACACATATACTTCAAATTAATTCTGCAGTTAGGCAGCTTAGTAAGCAGACTTAAGGGGAACCCAGGGGATAAACAAAAATAAATTTCATATAAAACATTAATGAAAAGTAAGCTTAAAAAGGAGGCAGAAGTCAATATATATCCACTATGGGAAGTAGAACTTTTCAGTGTTTATTCTCCCATAGATTTATTTCTTTTTTTTTCTGTTAACCCTAACCATTTTAAATGGAAACTTATATTGCAAGCAATAGCTGTTTCATAGACCAAATCATTACAACAATTGGTGAAAACAGAAAGTGAAAAACAATTATTTCTGTAAACTCTGTTCAACTGGACCTGTCATTGTGAAGTGTATTTAGGGACAGGAATGTGATGGCTGTGTAGAGGGAGTGTTTCCACAGTGTGTGATCAATGGAAGAATTATGACTTCCACAGCTAAATGGAACTGAGCACAATACGTTGATGCAAATGTTCCTCCATTTTATTTCCTTTTTGTCATAAGTGAGTTATACCAACAAATCAACCATCGATTAAACATAATTCATCTTTAGAAATTGGAGAAGTAATATTTGTGGCTTCTTGCATTTGAAGTGGATCTAAGATGTATCCGCAATGCTTCTTTTTTTACACACTTTAATTTAACACGTGTTTCCTCGTAAAAAAAAAAATGCTTCCTAATGGCTGTTAAAAAACACAATTCTTTTTAGTTAAAAGTAACAGATACTCTTCTCACTAATCCAGTGAAAATTAATGATTAATGGCAATGATGATTGCAACTTTTGAGCAACTGTTGAGTGTTTCCATTATATTTAGACAATTTATCTTTAGTGTTGAAGTCCAAAGCCTCCTTGACATCACCCTAATTTTTAGCTTAGTTTAAGCAAATTCTTAGCATTCACTGAGCTCCACCTGCATAAATGCATATTTTATAACTTTGTCATTTCAGTTAATTGTTCACCTCCCATCAGTTTATACAACCAGCAGTTAAAAACAACACTGCCCTGAGTCATTGCGAATCAAAAAGCAGCTGGCTTAAATAGTTTTTTTGTGTTTTTCCTGGTGTCCAACAAACAATTTTTCCACTGTAACTATGGTCGGTTATTCTGCTAGAGAAGGTGCATTGTCCCCACTCTAATAATGAATCAGCTTTTCTGTCTGTCGTTTTGTTGTAGGATTAGATTGGGGGACATGAGTCACAGCTGATGATGCTAAGCAACACTGACATTTAAAGCCAAAGTAATCAAGATAGATTTTTGAAAATAGAGTTGCTGAAAAATGAAACCCCTGGGATGTTTTTTTTTTTCTAAACTTTGACAGTATGCTGGAAAGTAAGTTCAGTCTGTGGTGTGTTGCTCCAATGTGATTTTACAAACCTATATCTCTCTGTTTGCCATCTATTGCTGGGAAGGAGAGGATTGCAAAATGCAGCTCAACTGGGCAGAAATGTTGATTTATGTGTGAAAAACATTGAAGTTGAAGATAAATCAAATGATTCATAAACAATGCCTGATAAAAAGCAAGTTATTTGGACACCTTTTCATATAGTTTATCTTTAATCCTTTAAATGATAGTTATCACCACAACAGCACAATACCAGATTCACAATAAGAAAGCAGTCATTATGTGAGTAGTTAGTTGCGTGTGTCCAAAACAGAACAAAGTGTCCTTTCTGGGCGCGCCACAAGCCTGCCACAGGTGCATGGGGAGGTTAATAAAGTTGACCGTTACAGGAATGACTAGTGTGTTGCATAAACTGGGGCAAGTCAGTGAACACCCAGAGACTAAGGGTGAGGCTCAGGGACAAAGTAACAACCTGGTTTTACTAGTCTTTCCTGCTGGTTTCTTAACAAGAGGCATAGACTGGGCGATGTGTTTATCCAGGTATACAGTAAACACGTTTTAAAAAACAATAATTATGATAATCACTATGGAGTTTATTTTGTTAGTTGATGTATTTATTAGTCAAATGCCAATTAACAGTCAAATACCATCATCTAGTTTGTCCATTTTACCAAACTGTCCAACAATAAGAAAAAGAGACACTGAGTAACTTTTATTTCAATCTACATATATGAGCCAAGTTAAAAAATTTGATTAGCCAAATTAAGTAACAGACATATAATAATTCATATTCTGTTGATTTTGGAGCACTTGCTTGATTTTATCCAAATTTGTGTTTTATTACACAATGAGGACTCCTTAAGTAACTGTTGAGCACAGATGGAAAAACACATCAAAAGTTACACTGATGAAGTAGGTTGTTACTTAATAGGAGGGAAAGCATGTGATAAAGAGTGCATTAAAAAATCTGATTTGAATGAAGTTAGAACAATGCCTTCTGCCCAGTGGATTCAATACTGTTTTATGTGACAGATCAGCAGAAAGGAAAACAGAACTCTGAGGCATAACAAAAGGGGGAACAAATAGTATTTTCAGACAAAATTCTAGAAAAGCCACCAGTCAGCCACATTTTACTCTCACTACCACTGCCAATCAAGGGAGGGTCATTGTGTTAAGTAACTGGGCTGGTGTGCTAAGAGTGATGAGTACCTATGGCATGTTAACAGGAAGATTTAGTTTTAGTCACCTGACTACCGCGCCTTTCACATTGTGCAGGTTCATCTACATGGTCTCATATTTTAGAGTGTGAATTTTACATCAAATGCAACTATGTGGTTTGAATACTTTTGCATAAAGATTGTGAAAATAAATAAAACAGCATTCATTGAAGTGGAATCAACAAATTTAACAAAAAATATATAATAAATCACTATTTCCTCTTTGGATTTGGATTTTGTAATTGATCTGATGAACATCAGGCCTGTGTTGCCCCTAGGCTTTATTGGTAACTGGAGTGTAGCATAACACATCATAAACACAAGAGGGTGCTGTTAGCTTTTCACAAAGTAGGATCTAACCAAGCCAATGTGTTTTGTTGAAGGAGTTTAACAACAAAGTCTTATTTTAGTATTAGTAAGACGGATAGAAAAGGTAAAGTGTTTTTATGTAATGTAAGAAACAACACAGCATGTTTTGTGTTGCAATACAATGAAATTTAAGATAAAGTTGTTAATTATAACCTTAAAAACAGCTTAGATGATTGTTCCCTTTTTGTCTGGAATTGGCCGTGGATTACCCTGAGAGCTCAGATTAACCAATCCAGCATGTCAACACTTGTTTTTTCTGATGCTGTAAGAAGGCAGGTCAGTAACTATAAGCGTTATATAAAGTTTATTAGTCAAACGGGGAGTGGCAAGAAGTAGAGAAATTAGTATTGTCTCATATATATTATATATATGCATATATATATATATATATATATATATATATATATATATATATATATATATATATATATATATATATATATATATATATATATATATATATATATATATATATATATATATATATATATATATTATATATATGCATATATATATATATATATGTGTGTGTGTGTGTGTGTGTTTTAATTAGTGAAAGGCCAGCCTTCCTCTATCTAGCAACAATATCCAGCGACAGGGGAATTACAGTCCTTCAAATTAGCTATACTTCCTGGGGTATTCTCCTACTATAACATGCTTGTAAAATATCCCCCAGAAATGTCTTAAATACCTTGAGCAGCTACTTATGATGTGTCTCCTTGGAGCTCCAACCACCCTGCCTAAGCCAATTGTTTTCCCACTATTTCATTGTTTTGGTCATGAGTCTTGAACTCATGAAAATCAGAATCAAGTTTATTGCCAAGTAGGTTTGCACTTACAAGGAATTTAACTTGGTGTTGTTGGTGCAGACAAAAAACAAAATAAGATAGAATATATATATATATATATATATATATATATATATATATATACACAGAAGCTATATACACACAGTAGACTGTGCGTTAATGTAAGGCAGAAATCCTGAATGGGGGAGAGAAACATTGTCCAGTGTCACTTGTTGATAAGGCCGGTAGCAGATGGGAAGAAGGTTTCACTTTAGCAGATCATAATCAGATAGTGCAGTCATACATTTTAAAGAATCGGTTTCACTTTTCCTCTCCTCTGTGTTACTGAGCCGTGCTTCAGAGGGCAAAAGTTTAGTTTATTCCCCTTAACAGGTTTATGCTTTTGTTGATGGGGTTGCTAGTTTTCTGCGTACTGCCTTAGACAAAGCAGCTCCTTTGAAAAAGAAAAACTTTAGAAATAGAAAACTGTCTCCCTGGTTTAATGCAGAGCTGTGCACTCTAAAGTAAAATCCTTGAAAACTGGAGAGAAAATCACACACCACATGCCTACTACAATCCTACCTAGTCTGGAAAAACAGTTGATTTCTGTATAAGAGGACCTTCGTAAATCAAGAGCAGCATATTTCTCCTCATTAATAGAGGAGAATAAGAATAATCCTAGCTATCTTTTAATACAGTTGCCAAACTCGCCCAGAGCCATAGATCTGTCTCTGTCCCTGAACACCTGCTCTTAGCAGTTATGATTTCATGGGATCCTTTATAAATAAGATTGATATTAATTAAAAATAAGATCAATAGCACTCCTCTAACTATGATTGGGTTATCTCTGGAAGCTGAGGCAGAAATTGAGGTAAATCTTAACCAGGTTTAAACTGCTTTGATCCATTTATACTTTTAGAGTTAGCCAAACTACTGTCCTCATCTAAGCCTTCAACTTGCAAGTTAGATCCAGTTCCAACCAGTTTATTTATTTTTTTTATTTAACCTTTATTTAACCAGGAAGTCCCTTGAGATTGAAATCTCTTTTTCGAGGGAGACCTGGCCAAGACGGCACACCAGTTAAAATACAAACAGAAATACAACATAGACAAAATCTCACATAGAGGAAAAGACAGGTCACATAGGGCAGTTACATTTTTGAATGACATGACATTTTAACATGGCCTTAAATTCATTCAATGGGACTATGCAAGGAACTCTTCTCTTTGATCTCGTCCTCCAATTTAGATGTGATTAATCACATCAGGGATATGTACCAAAGGCTTTTAAGGGTGCTGTAATTAAACCTTTACTTAAGAAGTTGTCTCTTGACCCAGATGACTTGGTCAAATGTAAACCTATATCCAATCTTCCTTTATTATCTAAAATTCTTGAGAAAGTAGTTGCCAAACCAGTGTTCAACCACTTACATTATAATGACCTTTTTGAAGAGTTTCAGTCTGGCTTTACACTTTCTCATGGCATCACTTTCTCATGGCCACAGATAATGGACTTGTACTTAATCATAATTTAATTATAGAAAAACTCACATTTTTTGTAGGAATTAAAGGAACAGCACTAGACAGGTTTAAATTGTATCTATCTGATCGATTTCAGGTCATGCTAGGACAAATTCTCTTTACTATATACATGTCAACAATTAGTGGAATTATTAGACAGCTTGGGATTAATTACCACTGTTATGCTGATGATAGTCAACTATATCTGTCTACAAAACCAAACAAAGCTAACTCGTTAAATAGATTACAGGCATGTCTTGAAGAAATAAAAACTCTTAACTTTTAATCTTAACTTTCTGCTCCTAAATGCAGACAAAACAGAAGTTATAGTTTTTCGACCAGAGTCTTTGAAAAAGAAGCTGATTAGTCAGTCACGTCAGTTTGATGGGTTTAAATTGATCTCAGATAATAAAGTAAAAAATCTTGGTGCTATTTTTGATCAGAACCTGTCATTTAAATCTTATGTCAAAGAGGTTTCTAGAATTTCGTTCTTTCATCTAAGGAATATTGCAAAAATTAGAAATATCCTGTCCAGGGGTGATGCTGAGAAACTAGTCCATGCATTTGTTACTTCAAGGCTGGACTATTATAATTCTTTGCTATCAGGAAGTCCACAAACTGTAGTTAAAAGCCTTCAGCTGATCCAAAATGCTGCAGCCAGAGTTCTGATGAAAATTAAAAAGAGAGATCATATCTCTCCTATCCTGGCTTCTCTTCATTGTCTTCCTGTTAAATCCAGAGTAGAATTTAAAATCCTCCTTCTCAGATTTAAAGCCTTAAATGGCCAAGCTCCATCTTATATCAGAGATATGATTGTCCTAGTGGTTTACTTTACAAGTGGTTCCTAGAATTTCTAAAAGTAAAATGGGAGGCAGATCTTTTAGTTATTAGGCTCCTCTCCTGTTATACCAACTACCAGTTTTAGTCCGTGAGGCAGTCTACTTTAAAGACTAGGTTTAAAACTGTCCTTTTTGGTAAAGCTTATTGTTAGAGTGGCTCAGGTTATCCTGAGCTATCTCTATAGTTATGCTGCTATAGGCTTAGACTTCTGGAGGACATAGGGACCCCTATTTCATGATTCTGCTTCATTCTATCTCTATTCTCCCACTCTTCAGAATCTGTTAGTTCAATCTCTAACATTATGCTCTCTCTGCTTTTTCTCATAGCAGCTTTGCCTCGTCTGTTACTGTTTGGCAGTGACATCATCCTTGAGATTAATGTCAGCTGCTGCTGCCATCAACACCTTTGTTTATAGATGTTGGAGATTGGCCTGTTTTTTAGTGTTGTCCTGTTTCTCGAATTGTGACTGGCTGGATGTGCTCTCTTCATCCTCTGACATGGGAGCTGGCTCTGAGCTCCTCTTCCTGGCTGTGTGTTTTCTGGAAAGGGCCACCGTTTACTGTTGCCTTTTGTATCTCTGCTTTTGTTTCCTTGAACCCCAGTCAGCCTCGGCAGATGGCCGCTCACACTGAGCCTGGTTCTGCTGGAGGTTTCTTCCTGTTAAAAGGGAGTTTTTCCTCTCCACTGCCGCTACAGGCATGCTTAGTGTGAGAGATTGCCTTCGAGTCATTGAGCCAATGCAATTAACTGGATAGAAAACTTTGAATCAATTTGACTGTATGATTTGGTGAACGGTAAAGTGTGTTGAGATGACGTGTTGTGATGTGCAGCACTCAAGTTTTGGAATGTAGGCAATTTTAATACATGCTTCCCAAACACCATCTGGACAAAAACTATTATTAGTCTTACTCACATTTTAGTCATTACAATGTTTGATAGTTTTAGTCTGTTTTAGTCGACTAAAACTTAAAAAGGTTTTAGTCAGTTTTATGTTGCAAAAAAAGTTAACCTTTCCAATTTCGAATAACAAACAGATTCTTTACCAGACTGACTGCTCTTGCCTGGATGCTACAACTGCTGGGTATAGAATGTTGCCATGCAGTTCATCATTGCTGTTGTGCAGAAGACTTTGATTTATAGAATTCAATTTTGCCTTTATTTCTGAGAATTCCCCCCTTGGATAATGCTTCTCAGGGGTCAAAATAGAATTAAATTCACAGGGATTTTATATAAAAAAAAAACACAGAGAGAACCGACATGATGGCCTTGTTATGCCATGGCAAACTAAAAAATATGCTAACTAAAATGTTGAAATATATTCAAAGGAAAGAATGAAACAAATATTTTAATGACAATAAAAGGAAACATTTACATCATATTGAAATAGATAGAAACAAGAACAATGTGAAAGAAATATTGAAAAATCTATGCACCTTTTCACCTGGCTCATTGTCTAAAAATAAACATTATGCAATTAAATATTTTCTTTGGATATAATCTAGGGATTGTTTTTGGCAGAAATTAAAGAATATTTAGTATCACTTCTTGTGAGCTGGAAGAAATAAAATATTGATAGTTAGCCAAAGGGATTTTTTTACTCTTGGTAGACGATGATCAGCCATATATAGTTTATTAAGTAGCAAGGACAAGAAGAGCCATACTGCTGAGAGTGAACCATTACTGTGGAGCATAAAGCATAGACTCTGAGCTACATGTGCGCAAAGACGGATTTCTGCACATCACAGCTGGAAGATCAGAGTTTATCAGAGTTCAGCGCGCAGTACCGGACCATTCCATTATTTTCTCCTGGCAGAATGTGCAGCGTAGCAATCCAGGTGGGCTGCATGACAAACAAATCGCAGTAGCACAGCTGATAAAGCTTAGCTTGTCCAACAGATTGCAGGACAATAATGCATTTTAAATATCTGACCGACCACCCCCTAACTTTTATTTAATCTTGTTTCGTTGACAAAAACTTAAAGCTATGACTAGTCATGTTTTAGTCATTAAACCATGATTTTTGACAATGGTAAAAAAAAAGAGCTTAGCTCTTCAGTTTTTGTTATCATCATGACAAAAGGTAGCCTGGTAAACTAGCCCCACCCGCCAGCGGTCAAAATTAGCTTTGGAATTAGTTGTGGAAGGATTAGACTTGGGGTTTTCGTTGAAACGTGAGCAGGAAGAGGCTCTAAGCTCATTAATTTTTAAGAAGGACATGTTCGCCATATATCGGACAGGCTGTTTGTTTAAAAAAAACAACAGGTTATTCTCATCAGCAATCTTCTGATGTCTGATTCATCGGGCTCAGACAAAATAACACCTTTCACCTCCCATTTAGTCAGGTTTTACAAGCTAGAAAAAAGGAGCATCAGCAAAATAATTTCATCATCCTTGGCGAAAACAACAGGGCAGCAATTGGGCTAAGAGGAATTTGTAAACTTAAACAGCTAACAGAAGCTTATGCTCTCTGACATGTTTTAAATTTAGCTGTCATAGAATAGGAGCTGTTCTGAAGTTTTACCCAGTCTCTTTAGTCTATTTATTATTACAGAGTCTTAAACTCTATCCCCAACTGGAAAAAATTATTGCAACGTTGTTCTGGGCTTTTTAATGATGAGAAATTTGAGTGGTTTTGGTACGCTCCCTGTAAAGGTTCACCACTGTACCACGTCAAATCTGTTTATGGAAAATATTTCTCACTTTTATTTGCTGGCGAGCTAATGCCTTAGATAGGTATTTTCACCTCTTCAAAACTTGTTTCCTTTATTTTCTCTGTTGCAGGTGATCTTCATATCCCGAAATGATATATTGTTTTTGAGGGATTTTCAGCCTACTTTAGTTTTGACAGCAATCATGCCTGGGGATGTTTTGTAAAACTGAAAACATGTCAGAACAGTTAGTGCAGACGTGAAACATTTTTAGCAAACACTGACTGGTATTCGTAGTCTTGGCAACATTTACATGCGCTAAGGCTATCTGAGAACGTAAAATTATCTCAGACGTAACAAGAAGTCTGGCTGGTTTTTGTAGATGTTCTGCTCTTCTGCTCAGCTGAGCGAGAACAATGGGCTGACTGTTTAACTATGTCTCAGTAATGGGTTTGTGTTTTCTTACTCTCACTGCTGAAGCATAAAATAATTTGAGGTGTTGAAACAAACCAGTCAATCTGTGTCCATTTACAAAGGGGGAGTGATGTTGGATGTTGCTGAACACAAGCACAGCTCTAAAGGGAATCCCTGGTTTGACACAGGCCCGCTCGAGGTCTCTTGGGTCCATGTGTGGGTCAAACATCTGTGACTGTGCAGACTCAGCTACTTTACCCATGGGTTGGTCTGCTATACAGAACAACACATCTGACAATAGCTCTGGAGGTGCATGAATAACTGCCATTATTCTATTCCTATGTTTTATTACACTAGAGTTTATAGATCCCTCAGACGATTATTCATGACAAGCTTTAGTTTAACCTAAAAACAGTTTAACCTAAAAAGATGTAAATGAAGCTCCAAACTTTCAAATGGAGATCAAGGGGTAAATTATATTCTAGTGGAGAGGACATGTGGTTCATTTGGGCCATGCTGGGCAATTGCCCATGGAGGCATTGCAAGGGGGAACACAACATTTATATGAAACTAAACCCATATCTGTTTTGCATTGCTTTTTTTCCTCTGTCTAAATGGGTTGAGGTGCAACTTTTCCTTTGACGTCTTCTCTTATATAACATATGAACTGAGCCTTTAGCTACAGCTAGCCATAGACAATTCACAAAGTAACATTTTCCTCCTCTCTGCAGTTTGGGGCAAAAGATGGAGGTGGACTGACTCGCTGGATGCAATTTGTCCAATACCATACCTTGTTGAATATGTGTGAAACAGTTAACCACAAAAACATAAACCCTGTAAACTTTTACTTTTTGCCCCAATAAAGCCTCAAGATATGTTATTGACATTTTAATTGATCCATCAATACCAAAAGTGCATATTATAGAGCATTTTAAAGTAGCGGGAAAACCAAACATGATTTTTTTTTTTATAAATAAAACTTTGAAAAGTTTGATATGTGTTTGTATTCAGCAGCCCTGAGGTGGGGATTTGAACTTTAGATTAAGGTTTTCCATTCTTCTTTATAAAATGTCTAAGATCAGTCAGAGGAGGATGTGTGGAATCTAATCCTTTTGCAAAGTTGTCAAACTCCAAAATTAGTAGCGACTCTAGCAACTTCACCATATTCTGGTTGGGCAAAGAGGGAACTTAACTACTTTGGTTGTATCCATCAAGAGGAAAGATTCAGAACTTTGTGTAAAATGACTGTGATGAATAGGGGACTGGATCTCTCTCTTCGCTTGATGACAGGGTTCCAATAAGAGAATAACAGTGACTGATAAAGGACACTGTTTAAGATTTGCAGCAGTTACATTGTTTGTCATAGTCTTGGCGCTGATGACTGACTTAATTATTCATTTCATTCACCTGTCTAAATCCACCCAGTTTCTAGTTACTGGTCATCTGACCCACCTGCTCCTGCTTAAGTTTAACCAGCCCACTAACCAGTCATCAGCACCAGATTACTCTCGAGCCAGTGGAGGGAGTGTTGCAGCGTTACCTTAGTGTTTCTGATAACCTGTTCTGGCTCTCAACCACTAAGCCTATCTGTTCCCATGTGGTGGGAAAATTTTGATTTCTCTTTACTCATATTTTTAGTTATGCTATTTATCCAGTGATACATGTTTTTACTCAGTTTATTTCACCTGTAAGGCTGAGAAAATGTCTGAGTGAGGAGTGATTTTAGACAAGACTTATTCCCACAACAAGCCATATTGTTTCCCCAAGGTTTGTTAAAGTGTGTGTAATTTGTTTGACTGTGAGCTTACCTTCACAGATTTTCCAACAGCATAAGTAAGGGAGGCAAACTCTGTTTAGTCAGATTACGGCAAAGCATCATGCTGATATGTGAATGTGTTGTTCTCCTTTACTTTATAAAGTAAATAAAGTGTCGACTGAGTAAAATCCACCAATCTCCGTTTTATTTGACTGGACTGTATAGTTGAAAACTTCTTCAAAAAACATCCCATCTGATCAGTTTTAACCTGCCTGCTTCCATTCATCAGGTGAGATTATTCTCGAGCCAGTGGTGAGAGTGATTCAGGGTTACTTAGTGTTTCTGATTACCTGATCTGGACCTGTTCTGCCTCTCAACCACTGAGCCTGCCTCTTCCAATCTGATATGTCTGCCTGACCTGTCTATGGACTACTGCTGATTTGCCTGTTTGCTGAACTTTGAGTCACCAATCGAATTTCCCTTCAGAACGTTTTTGGACTTCTGATCTCCTAGTTCTGAATTCTGAGGGCATCCTTGACACCAGCTTTGGCTTCGCCATCTGGATTCTCCTGCCCTCCTCCGTCTGCCCAGATCTACTTAGTTCTCTGGGCACTGAAAACCAGGTTAGTGACTCACACGATCATAATCATCCTCCGTCAGATTAACGTGGTGACTAACCTGAGTTTTCCTCCTGCTGAGGTTCCTGCCTTAGATGTCCTCGCTGGTACTGCAGATGTGCAGGTTTGAAATAAACGCTTCTGAATTATCAGACTGCCTGTCTGCCTTGAATACAGTGCCCCCTGTTCTGAGCCTTGACACTGTTTTACTCTACTGGCTCAGACCAAGCATTAAGCATTAACAATTGATTGTCAGATAAGAAAGAAGGATAAGGCTTGGATTAATTATCACAAAGATGCTGAAACTTGATCTTTCACTGGATGGTGGGGGACTGAGTTAAAAATACTTGACACATGAATGTAAACTTGACAATACTGGAGCTCTGACACTAAAAGCCACAAATGGTCTGGCAGACAGAAGAGCGAGTGTATAAAGCTGAGGCAGCAGACCAGTAAGGAGCTAATCAAAAACAGAGCTACTGAATGGAACAAGTGGTGCATAAGCAAGAACTGAAACAGTAACAATGACAATCAGCTTTTAGATCTTTAGATCCACAATTTTTTTTATATCAAATACAGGTCTGGAGTTTGACTTGGCCGTTAACACATAACATTGCAACAATTCTTTCAAATGAGCTGTTCCATTGTAGCTCTTCCTCCTGGTGGAGGCTTAACATCTGACCCAGTCTCAATCTTTTCTTGCCTCTAATCGGTTTTCCTCTTGCATCAAACCTTACGTATTTAGCTCCCTTCATTTGCCCATCAAATCTGAGGGGCTTTGCAGTCTTACCTAAAGAGAACTTTCCCACAGGATGATGCTTTCAATCCCATGCTTCCAAATGTGGGTAGTGTGTCCACCTTGTGGTGTTGTGCCAGTTCAATTTTGGTGTTATCTGAAAAATAAAAAATTGTCTTTCAACTTGTTTTTCCTTTGACCCTTCTTGCAAAAGTGTCTTTCTTGCCTCTTTTTGCAGTGTGGCCGGTCAGTTCAGAACAAGTTCAAGCTCTAGTCCTCAAGGGCTGGTGTACCACAGGTTTTGGATCTGTGCTTCCTCAAACATGGCCTATTCCCTGATTCAAATAATTTTAGTGTTTCTTTGCATGTAATCTAGCTCTCACATGGATCACAAAGGAATCGCGAAGAACATTGACCCTTGAGGACTGACCGTAGAAAAGATTGACTAAGCTGTCGTACTCTATCAGTGTGCAGACGATGTACCAATCATCATCTGTTTAGATCATTGCAGTAATGTGTTTACTGCAATAACTACATGAGGTTTGGGGCCGTAGTGTGACCCAATATGACAGCGTTTAGATAGGACATTCTTCTGCAAACTTGAATGTGCAGCTTGTTTTTTTTCTTGTTTAAGAAACTGAGCCTAATTAAAACATAAATTCAACAACATGCAATCCTATCAACATAGCATGATGGCAAAAACAGTTCTTTGGAGTCTAAGGCTGGGTGGGGTTTTCATTGTCTATTCATTAAAGTTGGTGAGGAGGAAGGGCAAAAAGTGGAAAATTTGAGAGTTGAGAGCTGAGACGGACTGTAGTGCTTCTGTTAGGTGAGAGGAGGCGGGGGTGGGGGGTGGAAGCATGTGTAACTGCCGGGGCAGTCAGAGAGGGGAGGGGAAATGAAAATGCTGCCTGGACATTCCCACTCTGGGAAATCCAGTGCAGACTGTAGAGGAGAAGAGAGGAGGAAATGTTAGTTCTTCTCTTTATAGGCTAAAGCTCCTTTTTGAAAAGGCAAAACATTTATGCTGGAGCAACATCTGATGAAGGATATGATGCGAGTGGATGATAAGTGAGGGGAGAAAGTTTTGTGGACAATGCAGAGAGGAAGCGGAGCCAGGGAAAGGAACTGAGGACCATGTAGGAATTCCTGACTGAAGTCATGGTAAGCCTCTGAGTTTTATTGGAGTCTTTGTTTGATTGAGAAAGAGACTCCATCAAGCTAGTTCCCCTTTTCATAAAATTCATATAAAGGTTTCTAATAATAACTGACTTAAATTAGCATTGCAGTGCAACAGCATCAACACAGCTTGAAATTTCAACTTGATGCAATCAGGAAGTGTTAACCTTTAAATCAGTACTTTAATGTTTCTAGAAAGTTTCCTTAACTTTAAAATCAGTATGTCTTATATTCAACTTTGAGGTGACAAACCAATTCCAGGTAGCATATAATTGTGAAATGGAAAAAAAAAATCATGCACATTTGTTGTATTATTTGTTTAAGAAATTTACATCTGAAAGGTGACAAAAATGTATATGTAGCAGAATTCACTTTGACAAAGTGGAAGTAAAAGTAACTGTAGTTTTGGGGTTTCATATAAGTGGGAATGAATAAGCATAATGCATCCACATTTTAACACAGGACCTTTTTATATGTATTTTAGGTAGGCTTGCATTGTTTTGAGCAAAAGATTATTGTTATATTCCCACACGCTGTAAACTATGACACAATATCAGTCTTGTGATGTTGGTAACTTTTGTGGATGATTTGCAAAGGGAGCCAAAGAGCCTTCTCTGTTGCATCCCTTGGGAGTGTATTCACATTCCCCCACCCACTTATGGTCTGAATGATGACACTCAGAGGCAAAGAAAGGGACTGGGCCATGCATGTTCGTATGAACTTAACATGAATTCAAGAGAAGAAGAAGTAGGATCACAGTGACCAAGCTCATATTCCAGCTTCTGTGTGCCGTGCAGGGTGGAGCTGTTTGGCACTGACAAGAAGAGAAACAAAATCAGAGAGAAAGCGAGAGGGAAGAATAAAAGCAGAGGGTAGGGCTACTTTTTTTATTTTAGGAGACTTGGACGGTTAGAAAGGTGGTTTCAGTGATGCCGCATTTTCCACACTGGAGCAAGGAGAAAAAGGAGAAGAAGAGGGGGAGGAAAAAAGGGGGAACAAGGAGTGGCATGGTCTGAAGAGAGGGAAGAGCATGTACTCTGCAGTTTCTTCCCCCATTCGTTGACCAGTTTGGGAAGCTTTAAGACAGGAAACAGTAATATATGTGTGTGATGAATGCAAAGAGTCCCTGCAATGCAACACAAAGTACAACAGGAAAGTAGAAGTTAAACTTTGCTTCATTATATGTCTTAGTAATAAGAATCTGAAAAGTGAGCTTAGCATTTCATCTACATAAAGGGAAACCATTTACCCTTAGAAGTCAGTAAATTAGTAAACAGAGTCCAGCTGTGTGAATCTAGCTCTTCTGTGAAGGCCTTAAAGAGACATTACAGAGTTATCTAATGATACTGCCACCCGTGGCCAAAACACAAAACTGCAGCAATTTTCTGCTCATCCTCTTAGCTCATGCTCGTATTTGACAAGGTTAGTTTTTTACTGTTCTCACCTTAGTTGGACTTACCATTCGTGTCTTAGTTTAGCTACACGTTGGTCTCAACAAAATCTATCTCAAATATAACCCTTTAATTATTTGTTTGTTTGGACGGGCTTGAGGCCACAACCACCGAACAGCGCAGGAACTTCTGACCCACGGTACATTCCGGAAAATAGGCTTCAGATGCATCAACTCTGAGCTATTGAGGTGAACGTGTGCTCATCAAAGAATTTCTTTTGTCGTAAAGGGCCAAATAAAATGGCTATCTGATAGATTTTACATGCCTCTTTAAAGGTTTAGTGAAGAAAATAAGGTTACAAACAGCATTTTAGGTAAACAGCTATAGAGAGTTTGGTACAGTTGAATTCTAAGTAAAACATCTGAAACTTTGAACATCTCACAAGGGTCCAGTCTGATCATAATCCAAAACTTTGAAGAGTTAGGCATAATGACATGCCTGAAATAACAGGCAGGGAAGCATTAAGAGGCCAAAGGTAACTCTAGAGGAGCTACAGAGATCCTCCGCTCAAGTGGGAGAATCTCCCAAGTGGAATTTTATGACAAATACTAATTGGGCACTCCCCAGATAAGCTCTTTTCAAAGAGGTGGCATTATGCTGTAGTAATATGCTTCTTTAGCAGGATCGGGAGAGCTCGTCAGATGCAATGTGAAGATGGAGAGAGCTAAACACATGAAAATACAGGAAGAAAATCTGTTGTTACAGGCTTAAGACTTTGGAAATAAAGTAGGAATACACAGGTACAATGAAACACCCCAACAAAAAGTCCAGCCCTAAATCAACTGAGAATATGTTCCTCATTGAATCTGACAGAGTTGGAGCTATTTTGTCAAGTAAGGAGTTTTAAAATGACAGTTGCTGGATGTGCAGCAGTATAGTATAGAGAAGTATAGTCTATTTACATTGAAATTTTGTTCTAAAAATGTTGCCTGAAGATTACAGGATACCAATCTTCACTTCACTTTTCACCATCCAAGAACCATGCATTCTTATCTTTCCACCCATCCAATGACTTTCCACTTTGTTGGTTAGTAATATAATCTAAAGAGAAACATTAAAGCAGCAACTTGTAACTTGAACAGGTTCACGGGGTGCGAATACTTCTGCACTGCATTCATATTGTAGATTCTGGTGCACATAGGTGTTATAAAATCTCCAGCAAGTTGCTCTGCAGACAAACACAAAGTCCTACTGCCAGCTCACCCTTGAAAAAAATATGTGGCAGAGGGTATTTCCACTGCTGATGTCTGGAAAGATTTGGTAACCACCGTGTACAGCGCAGCCTGTGAATTTAGTCAGGGGATCGACCGCCTAATTGAGCTAAATGAAGATTAAAACAAACAGCTTAACCCACAGAGGTGAAGATAACAAACCAGACACGATCAGAATCACGCTGTCAGTCACAGGAATCGTGCGTTAACGGATTTTCCTGCAATTGTCCAGAACACAGTGCATGCAGACAAATAATGGCCATGTTCCTGCTGAGAAATTCTCAGCTTGTGACTGTTTCACTTGAAATCTGTGCCAGCCTCATCATCTCACCATATCTTCTTAATGGGATTAAGTAGTTGCTACAACCCTTAAACATCATTGACATAGAGTATTTCGTCAAGTTTCAACCTTGGATATCTATTTTAGCATGTGTGTTTTCTCTATAGACATTGCCTCATTATTAACAGCGGAAATGCCACGATAAAACCAACCCTCACTTATCTAATCACAACCAAATAATTGACAAAGACAGCATTTTGGCAGAACAGGGCATGTAAAAGCTAAAAAAAGACGATTCCCTCAGGAGTGGTGGAATAACAGCAAATCAGAGCAAACAGGATAGAGGGAAAATTTAGTGAGAGGAAAAAAAGGCACATGGGAATAAAGTGACGTTCAAAACATTTCAACAAGTAGGAAGCATCCAAGGGGAAAACAACTTGTAAGACCTATTTGATAATATACAGTCAATGAGCCAAAACAATTTATGTCAACTGACAAAAGAATTTATTCTAATCCTGAAGGCTGCAAATGTTAAACAGGACGTTTGAGTTTCTTTCTGATTTAAGATGACAATTTTTTACTTTTATTTGTTTGTTAATTTGGTTGTATAAATTATAAATGATTTAGGGATGCATAAAATAGTAATATTACTTGTATTTTATTTGCTAAAAATGATTATTACCTATTAATCATTTTAATGATGAATAGGTGAAACCTTTATAACTATTCATAGCCTTACAAGTACAAACATTTAAAAGATTCTGACTTTTTTCTTCATTAGGTATTTTTCGGATTATTAAAATAATCTCTTTTTACGATAAAAAACATAACAAGAGAAAATGTTTTATGCAATGCCTGATTGTTTTCTGTCAGGGATTTACATAAGATTAGAATATATGTCTAAAAACCATCTCAGAGAAAGATCATATGATATGTTTGTGGCTTGTAAGGTTAATTATGGGTTAATTTCACAACAAATTGAATGAAGGCACATCTGTGGAAGTAATTGAGGGAAACACCCTTTCTTGTTTGGCGTCATCAACTAAGCAATCAGGAAGTGTTAACCTAAAAACTCTGGTTCTTTCATGTTTCTAGAGAGTTTCCTGAAAAACATTCAGAATGTAAGCTTGAGTGTTGGTGATTCAACAGCAGCTGAACAAGGAGAGAAGTGGTTATTGGATAATCAGGAGGGTAACTGAATGGCTTGCAATGTCAGAGTAAGCAGACCGCATTGAGGGAAAGGGGATACTGGGGGCTTGTTGAGGGAGGTGTGGTAGAGAGGATTGGTGCTCAGGAGGGATTCCCATTAAGCAGCTCAGAACTGGGTTGAAAAATTGAGGCATGGACCGAACTTAGCCTCAAGACTTATTAACTTAAAGGTATAGTGGAGGATTTTTGCTAATTTTTAAAAAGACCCGCCCTCTCCACTTAAAAAAAAATGCACATGCATGCACAACCCTGTACCGGCTCCTGAGAGGGAACCCCTTTTAAACGCGTGCAAGAGCATGTACGAACCCATTTCTCCTTGGGCATGCTAAGTTTAAAAGTTGCTCTTTGCATCACTCATACAAACTTACTCTCCAAAAGAAGATTTGTAAGTGAAAATGGGGATGAGGAAACATCACCTGAATGATTGACAATTAAGAGGACCACTTGTTTTGATGACCCACCCACAAAACGATGAGTCAAACATCTCCCACCAGCTCACTTCCTGGGCCGTGTTTATCGCCACAAAGAGGTGAACAGAGGTTCCCCTTGTGAAGATTTTCCATCTTTGTGCTGCATTTTGTTTGTCTCAGCGTGAACTGTAAAATAAAAATTGAAGCTATACGGTTGTCCCAAATTCTTTGCGTGACAGTCGGTATAGGGACAGCCGACCTCACAGGGATTAACAAAAAATACATTATTTTGTGACATGTACTTTGTGTGACATATACAAATTCCTTCACCCTTATTTTGAGTTTTTTTTTTTTTTTTTTTGATGGAGAATTTCAGCTGTTCGCCATATTTGCAAAACTTTTTTTCTACCTCTTTTCTGGAAGGCTATAGCCCCATTTGATGAGACTCATTCATGTGCGCCTCCTCCGCGTGATGAGTTCTGTAAGGCTAAACGCTGTTTGGATTCAGCACAGCAGTCTGGAGCTCATTTCATACCCTGGAAGTTGAAGGCATAGGAGCTGAAGCAAGAAGCAGGAGATACACTTTGATGTATTGGGATCAAGCCAAAGTGTTGGACAGAAGGCAGGTAACAGCTTTGACTTTAAAGGTCTGATTGTTAAGGCAAGTGTGATTGTCCAACAGATCCCTTAATCTCTTAAAAATGGGGAGACTGCAGACATGTTCATGTTGGAGCAGTCAGCCATACCATCAAGTAGATATAGTCTCTTCAGGTATTACCTCACAGCACACACAGCACATCAGGTTCCTGACAGGTTCATCCATGGATCCAATTCCAACTTCCCTTAAGTTGTGCTAAAGGCATTACAAAAACAATACTGTAGTAACACCCAGCAATCATACTTCTCAGGAAGAAAGTTCCTCTTTGTCCAGAGATGAAGACATTCTGGTGTAACTGACGCCAGAGCCAAACCTCTAGATCAATATTGGAATGTTTCCTCTAATGACATGGGCCACTCAGATTACAACTTTTAAATGCAAAAGGATAATAAAAGACATGTCCCTTTGGGAGGCATGCCATGCGGTCTGGTAGACATATAATGAAAGTTTTTGACCACAGTTACCAGTGTTATATTTGGAGGAAAAAGGGGGGAGCTTGCAAGCAAGGGAAAGCCTTCCTAAATTAGCAACAAAGGGGTTTTAGCAGAGAGTCAATGTTTTGGAGTGCTGTCAGAAGTCTGATGTAAATAAGATTACAAATTGATTCATTTTAAGTTACTCATCCATAAACAAACACATGCATTAATAAAAAATTGCATGCCCTACTAGTAGCTACCCCTACCACAAGTTGTATAGGAATTTTAGGAAAAGAAAAAGTGGGATTCATGAATTTTGCCTGAACATTGACAAAACAGGATGCAATCCCTGTCAGCTGAAAGCAGGAAACCAAGGCTAAAGGGCTGGTTATTCTCCAGCAGCAGTGTGTCACAGTGAGCTCATCACAGATATTTTTGATTTATGCCTAATATTGAAAAGTGGTCTGCATTATGTTATTCCATGCCACAACACAAGAGGGACAATCACCAACTAGCTGTGGGTCTAGATACGGCAGAGGCGGGGAGGAAGTAGGGTCAAGTTTGTGCAACAACGTAGGGACATGAGGGCAAAAAAGAGCGGGGATCCAGGTGGAAAAAGTATCCCGGCGTTCTCGCACACCTCGCTGTTCCAGCTTGTCCAACTTCACGAGTCGTTTTCCACAATGGTGGTCATACAAACAAAATAAGCCCGTAAGGTACCAAACAGGAAATACACATAGTGTAAAGCGGATGTAGATTTGACCAATCAGAGACCTCCTGTCTGCGGCACTGTCTGCGGCCACCTACAATTTTGGAGATGTGCACCAGAGTGTCTGCGGAATGGGTGGGGGCACATTTGCATTCACTGTGACACACACGCAGACAACATGGTTTCTGAGTATAAATCAACATGTTTACAAAAAATGGATAACAGACTGTTAAAATTTTTTTTAGTCAGATGAGTCTGGATTCTTTTGGATTGTTGACATAGGTTGGTCCAAATTTGGTGCTCACTACATGAAAGCTTGGATCCCTTTGCCTTGTATTGATGGTCCAGGCTGCTGTTGGTGATGTAGTGATGTCAGGGATAATAAGTTCAACTCTCTTCTGGATCTTTGTTAACAATGAAGCAACAGCTCAGCATTATTGCTGACCATGTTGATCGATTCATTACAATGATTTACCAATTTTCTGATAGCTCTGTCCAATAAGATAAAGCAAAAAACCCAAAACGTCTTAAACTGGTTTAAGAAACATGAGAAGGAATTCCCTGCCGTACAATTGCCTTTCACATTGTCAAGAACTAAATCCAATACAGCACCTTTGGGTTTTGGTAGAACAGGACATTTTCATCAAGGAGGCACAGCCAGCAAATCTGTAATTTATATAAAGAAACTTATAATGGTAAGGAATACCTTGCAAAGTAACCAGTGAGTTGATAGTTTAAACTACAGAATGAGGCAAAGCTGAACATAGCTGAGCATGGGAGTGAATTTCCTTCTGAAGAATTTTTGTGTTTTTTTTTCTTTTTCTTTTTTGTCAACTTAAATCTGAAGTGAAATAATCATGAGTGAAGGTTTAAAGCTGAGATACAAATAAAGTACAAATTAAAATGTCTGACCTGTTATTAGCAGAGAACTTTCAGGATGAATGAGTATTTACTTCAACTAAACTTCTTATCCAATCTAAATTGTCTCATGTTTTGTCTACAAAAATGCATGTTGTAGTCAAGTAAAAACTGCTTCTTAGTCGAGCTCGGGGCTTGTTTTTGTTACACAACTTGTATCTGCTATAAACTGTGAATAGTTAAAAACCAATCTAAGCCCTGTCTGTCAATTTTTTGTACCTTATTTCATTTTAATCCACAATCTGCCTGCTTCAACAAGGTTCAGCCTGGGTCAGAATGAGCTTACCTCTTACCACCCCACAAGCTTTGGTCAGTGACCCAAAGAGATTTGTTAGAATTCTCCATTGACAGAACTAGATGAGGCAGAGAAAAATTAATTTCCAGTCACTGATATTGTTGACTCAAAGAAATCACAAAAGGGAGACCAACATCTGAACCAGTCATCTTGAATCCATATGGTTAAGTTTCCCAGGTTAGATTACATTACACATGGTCATTTAAGAAAGGAAATCACTATCAGGCCTTAGAGTTCTACTTTTCTTCGCCCTCATTTCCTTTTGACTGCCTGTGAACCCCCCCCCCCCTTTTTATTCTAGATCGTCTCGTAATCTTGTCATCCTCTATCAGCTCCACATTCTGCTATGTCCTCTCAGCCCCATAGCTCCTCTCCTCTGTCCTTCTTGCACATCTGGTTTCCATCATGGTTGCTCCTGCCCGCCTTTCCCATCGATCTCTCCTGCTGGTCAGCCTCCTCCTCTTCTCTTTCTGTCTGAGCTCTTGTCTGCCTCTCTCAATCTCCTTTTCACAGTCTGAGTCTGTTTTTACTTCTTTTTCTAAACTCTTTCAAATCACATTTGCTCGCAGGTTTGGTGGTTTGCCAGTGTCTTCATCCGTTACTTCTCTCCCCTCAGTTCTTTGACTCTTCCATAGATTTGTGTTTGGTGATTCCTTGCAAATTGCTTTTAATGCTTAAAAGCAAAATCCATAAATGCTTTCTTTTTCTTTGTTTTTGTCTTATCTTGCAAACTGTTAGCGTACAAAGATGAATACTGTAGTGATTTGTAGGGAACATGTGTTACTAATAACAGCTGGGAACAGAAGGACAAAGAGAGAAAATGTTTAATGTCATTTGTTTCATAAAGGGTATTAATGTTTCTACAAGGGACTGTGAACAAAATTATTAAAGATAGAGACATGTATCCAGTATATAGCCAGCAGAACAGAGTGACTGTTTAAGGTCAGCTATTTTCAGCCTGTTAAAAGTAACTTGTCTGTTTTCCTTTGCAATATTTGGTGGGATTATGTGTAAAATAGGTCTTTATTTTTGTTTAACCTACATAAAGTAGAGAACAGGTCAAGAGAATATAAGTGTCCAGTGTAGGTGTAACTGAATTACAGTAGTACTTTGATGCAGAGGCGACAGGTTTCACGTGAGGGTCTTTTTGTGTCTGTTGGCAAATTAAATCCACGAGAGGCCTTTTTCTCAAGTACAACAATCAACCTGTTAGTGGACAAAAAGCTTTATTGTTGTAGTCTTGATGTTGTGCAACCGTCATGGCCCCTAGAACCATGTGATTGTGTTGCTAATTAGGTTTAAGGGTCGATCAATCTTATTCTCACTGTCTGTGATGTATTATTTTAACAATTATCCATAAACAGTCTAATTGCATTTTTTTTCCCCAAAAAGTGCAAATGCAGGCTAAAAGGCAAAAGTTAACAGTTTACATGGGATGAAATAGAGATGCAGGTTAACGGGTTGTGGCACGTGCTTGGCCACTCATGGGAAAAAGAAAGTACAAACAGAAAAAAAAAAATTGGGAGCAGTCTATCAGTTTATAACGTGTTTTAGAGGAATTCTTGTAACTCATAAGGTTTAGTTTAGTTTTTGGAAATGTTAATAGCTGTAGGAAGGAAGGATCCTTTGTTGCGCTGTCTTGCACCAGATCTAGAGAAGTCTTTGCCTTTAGACACTGTTTGGGTTCAACATTATTCTGAGGAGGATGCTTGTTGCCCATAATGTTGTTCTTTGTGAAATATCCTCCAGAGGTTCTAGATTAGTTCTAGGTACATAGACAGTCTTCTTTATCAGCTTTTTGAGTATATTTTATGTAATTTGCTCTGATGCTGTTGCAGAGGTCTTAAGATGGCAACTGTGGCCCATGGTGTCTGAAGGGTTTTTGTGCTGAGATATCTACTCAGGGAAAAACTCCCTCAGTTGTCTTTTGATTCTTAATAAACCCTCCCATTGTAAAGGGGCCGTGATGGCTTGATAACTCTCCTTAATTATAAGGCTTTATTGTTGATATTTTCCTGGTATTGCATTGTGTGAATTACGCCTGCGAATTGGTAAAGCCCTGTTTCTACGCAAACGCTCAATGATCAGTTAAAATGGATTTCTTTGGCAGTACATGGCTCCTGCTTTCCAGACCCTACTCGATATGCTATGCTTATAAACTTTTGTAAAAACTGTTTTTTTTTTACTTTTTCCAATAAATACACATAGCATATTGAAACTAAATTGCATTGCAGACAAGGTTTTCCAAAATCACAGGGTTTGCAGAAGCAATTTTAGCATGCACACATTAAAGTCAGTCAAGTTTAATGGGCTTTCACTGGTAGGTCTAGATATATCTTAAAAGGGTGGTTCAGTTAAGGACTCAAGGGGAGTGGCTGCCTAGTCGTTAGGGCATACAGCTTACAATTCAGAGGTTCTGAGTTCAAGCCCCAATCCTACAGACTTACACTCTGGGTCCCTGAGCAAAGACCCTTAACCCCACACTGCTCCCTGTGCGCTGCACAGTGGCAGCCCATTAATCCCCAAGGGGATGGGTTAAATGCAGAGAGTGAATTTTGTTGCTCTGTACTTGTGACAGAGTAACAACAATAGTAAGCGGAAAAAAATACATGATTTTGTTCAAGAGAAAACACAAAAGACTATCTATTTCATAATTAAAGAAAGCATCATAGCTTATGCCCTGTGATCATACAGGATAATGGGTTAATAATTAGTTAACGCAATAGAAGGTCTGCTGGCTGTCCTTGCAATCCCATGAACTTTCTGCTTCACTTTTACTAATTCCAGAACATTAGTCATTTCAGAGATCCTGTATTCTTTTGCTGGTTCTCTCTAAAAGACTTTAGACACAGTCTTTAGCCTAAGACCTGAGAAACCTTTTCTTGTAGATGTATGGTTCCTTGGAAATGTACTCACACCTGCTAAATAATATTTTGTGATGTTAAAACCAAAAACTTTATTTTACTTTATTAGGATTTTATGTGACGGACCATGAAAAGGGGTTTTCAGGGTGTGGAATGCTTCTATATTTGGCCCTACCATCACATGACATACCCCTGAGTGGTTTTTCGTGCAATCACCGATCATTCACTAAAACTGACAGTATGGAAGAAGCCAAGTGGCCAATGTTAAATTCAGAGGAGCAGCATAACAATTTTTTTGCATTGGGTAAATTCTGTTGACATAAAAACCATTAATTGCAGACTCTACAAATATGGCCTTCCTGAGGGAGTAGCATAGTTTTTACTTAGTGGACACAGCAAACATAAGAAATAATGTTCTCTGGTCTGATTAGACCAAATTGAAACTTCTTGGCTCACAAGAAAATTACTTACTTGGAAGTGAATAAACACCTTTGTTTGTTATACAAAGTAGTAGTAGAATCATGGTGTTTGTGTGTGTTTCTTCTTCGGGTAAAAGGAAGATGAAAAGAGCAGAATTTGCTGCAGACTAACAAGAAAAGGTGTTGCACGCTGCAAATATCTAGAGCAGAAATTGCCGACTTCAGTTGTCAAGGGCTGGCACTCTGCAAGTTTAAGATGTGTCTTTGGTCAACCTTTGGTCCACACCTGAATCAAGTGACTGAATCACTTGAAAAAAACTGTATAAAGGGACGCTCCAGAATCCTGGTAGTTGTGTGTTTGTTAGATGTGTGTGTTAATGCAAGGACAATTCTAATAGTGTCAGGACACCAGCCTTCGAAGACTGGAGTTGCCCATCCCTGGTGTAGAAACTACTGTAGGGGGAGGTTCATCTTCCAGGAGTAAAAAAAATCCCAACAGACAGCCAAAGATATAGTAGAATTATTTTTAATCAAACCTTATCCGTTGCATTGAATGACATAGACATGAATCAGTCGAAGAATTGATTGAAAATTAAAGTTCCCTGGTGTTTTTTATCCAATTTGACTGTAAAAACAAATAAATGCAGCAAAATTCCCAATAGAATGTGCAACCTACTTTAGAGTTTCTACATGTCTAACACTCTAGGTTCATATGATCTTAGCAGTTAGCAATAAGTGATGGACAAAGGTATTTGTATTTAAATGCACCTTTAGTAACAGATATTGAAAAGTGTACAATACAAAAATAACAATACCTCTTTGCCCAAAGTAAAACTAAGAAAAAAAAATGTCCTTCTGAAGAATGTTCTTCCAGAATTTGTTTATTCAGAAATTCAATAAATGTTAGGGTACATTTGTCAGTTAGTTAGGGGGATTAGTCAAGTCAGAGATTGTATCCAAAGTAGGCTCTCTTGATGTCTGTCAGTGGACTGACACAATCCTACCATAGAATTTGTTGAATGCAGTGGTGTCAAAAGTACACACATTTGTTAATCAAGTAGAAGTATAGATACTGCAGTTTAGAAACACTGGTAAAAGTTATCAAGTATCAACTTGACCTCTTTACTTAAGTAAAAGTGAAAAAGTTTGTGCTCCAAAAACTGCTTAAAGTATAAAAGCATAAAGTAACTTTTAAAAAACAGCCAGATGCCACTATATGAATTGAAAGCTCAATTTTTCGACTATTTCTAAAAATTCTTTGCGATAGGGCCAAGGATGAGGGAGGTCTTGTTGGTCTCCATCTCCAGATACGCTCTCGCCTGTGTCCGACCTTTCAGACATTTCAACATCTTTTTCTGAGTCCAACATTGTAGCTTGGCATAGACAATCCATGTTTGCAGACTGAAGATCACCTGCTTGTTTCTGATTATTTCCTTTGGCGTCAGCACAAACATAAGAAATGGCTAACCAATGAATGTTTGCATTGCATTATGACTCATTCAATTACATCAGCTTTCACTAGATGTTTAATGGCACCAATTATCTGCATTGGATGACATGAAATAAGTATTTATAAACATTAAACCGAAGCCAAGCGTAATGAGTAACGTTTGTTTAAAAAATGTAAGGAATAGAAAGTACAAATACTTGTGTGAAAATGTAATGACTGGAAGTCATAAGTATAGATACCCAAAAAGTTCACTTTAAACCTCTGGCTGAATGATGTGTAGATCTCACGATCCGACTGGGAAGTCTTGCAATCAATGGATAATTTCTCATGAACGTCGTTGGACACCAGGGCTGGAAGCATCAATTCCCACGTCGTCAAAAGACCTGAACTATATTAACAAAACAGGTTTTATAGTCCAAATTCTCCAGTATGCAATCGCTTTAAGCTCAAAAGAATGACTAAATAATCATTTAAATGTGGTGTTCAATAGAAAATCAACCTCTCAGTTAGAATAATAACCAAAAAGGAGTTAACAATGGTTAACTACAGTTATTTATTTCCAAAATATGATCAATATAATACCAAAATGTAATTTTAACATTCATGTTTTTGGACTGTTGGAGGAAGACGGAGTACCCGGAGAGAAGCCATGCATGCTCAGGGAGAACATCAAACTCCATGCAGAAAGACCCTTGCTGCACTGCTCCACTGAGCAATGTACAATGAAATGAAATATGATTACATTTAAACAATGAATTCACTTACATCTGGAAAACACATTAATTTGTACACAGTTTAATGTGTAACCCACAGTTCTTGTGTGTAATGTCTCACTTAGAAAACCCTTCTTAAAATGATTTTAGAGTGTAAATAAAAGAAATAAAATGTAATACATATCACAGATTAGCTGTTTGTTTCCATTTTAATTAACTGAAAATTAAAATTTTTTTGCAAAATGCCTTTGTATTTTAGCTGCAGTCACAATTAGTAAGTGTGACTAGTCCCTTTAAAGTATTCATCTCTTCTTATTTAATTCAATTCAATTTGTTCATATAGCGCCAATTAATTTAATCTCAAATCACTTTACAGTTCACCAGATCATACAGTCACATTGATTCCAAGTTTTTTATCTAAGGAAGACTTTTTGATTGCATTGACTCGAAGGCAAGCCCTCACACTAAGCATGCTTGTAGCGACAGTGGAGAGGAAAAACTCCCTTTTTACAGGAAGAAACCTCCAGCAGAACCAGGCTCAGTGTGAGCGGCCATCTGCTGAGGCCGACTGAGGTTCAAGGAGACAGAAGCAGAGATACAAAATGCAACTGTAAAAGGCAGTCCTCTCCAGGAAAAACACAGCCAGGCTGACGAGCTCCGAGCCAGCTCCCATTTCAGAGGATGAAGAGAGCACATCCAGCCAGTCACAATTTGAGAAACACGACTACACTGAAAAACAAGCCGATCCTTTCCTCCACTTTTTTTTGTGCAGTGCTTATCAATATGAATATCTTTGTTAAATTCTCAAATAAATGCCTTTTAGCACAATATACTCTTCATTACACTCACATTAACAATCATTTTCAAATACTTTCCTATTTGTTTTGCTCATTTAGCCCTCCGGTGTGGCTAACCACGTTTTGTCTCTTAACACAAAAACAACCCCAAAGAATAATTCTCTATCCTCCTGAACCCAATTCTTCTGCCATAAAAAGCCCCCACACCGCTTCCATCTCATTCATTCCTGGCTGTTGCTCACTTGCTGCTCATGGCTTTTTCCATACACCCTGCTCTCTTTGTTTTTCCTGTAATGATCCCTCTTAGTCTATCCCCTCAGTTGTTGTAATTTTTCAGCCCAGTGTATGGAGAATCCAGATGTAATTGTTGTCAGATGACATTTAGAAAGTCTTGTCGAGGTTCAGAGCTGCAGATGGAAATTATTGGAAGTCGGGGGGATCGGGAGGGAATGCAGAAGGGATGAGGACAAAGCTTAGGAAAACAGGGAGAGAAGCAGAATGAATGTCTAAGGGGAAATGTGAAAGAAGGAAAAAAAAAGTTGCAAGTTGCCATGCCAACAGCACAAGCAGAAAAATAAACACTGAGAACCTCATGCTCTGCTCTGTCACCCCCCACCTCTCGGGCCAGCCCGGGTTCTCCAGTGTGAACGCCTCTGCATCCGATAGGGAGTTACACACTGTTTTTGTTCTGTTTTGGGGGAATCAGACGACTGCTGGCCCAGAGAGAAAATGTTTGACACTCCCCAGAACATACAACAGGAAGTAGAAAGTAGTGTATGCATGCGTCTTTGTGTCAGCAGCACATGAGGCGGACCAGCTGTTTGACACAAACCCAGACATGAGCTCTGAGTCAGTGTCCAGTTGTGGATTAACCCTTTCTCACCACCTTTGTGTCCCTCAGGGTTCGGAGGCTATGGAGGACTGCGTGCAGGGGGCGCTTTCATCACTTTATCCGCCTTTCGAGAGCACAGCACCTCCTCTACTCTCTCAGGTAGACATCACAAGCACACACACACAAGGACACAAGAACTGTTGTAGAAATGGTGCTCAGCTGATGAAATCCAAGTGAAATCAAAATGTAACTAAATGGTTATTTATAGCTACATACCGCACCAAGTAACTCAGAGTTTCTCATTTCCCTGTATCCTGAAATATGCTTGTATACACTGTATAAAAAATATAGTAAAGTTTTCTACATTTAAGTCAGACTTAAATCCATTTCAATGTTATTTGAACACTCTGATATTGTAGTCCATCTCCTTTGGAGCTAACCTGGCACTATGCTTAGGGTCATAGTATCAGCTTCATGATTGATGTCTTGAAATGTTGCTTCAATGTGTGCCGCAATGTCCGGTCCTTATTGCCGCTTAACTTTCCCATTAATCATGGTTATACACCTTAAGGATTGGGTTCTAAGGATTTATGTTTCACTTTGGAATCATACAGTTTTCATCGCGACCAAACTAACTTTAATTTCCACTTCTCTAAGTTGAGTTTAACGTTTAGTGACCAGCAAAAAGGTGGACTGCTCCCATTAGGTCTGGGGATAGGGCTCTACCTTAAGTATTTTGGGGGCTTTTTTTTCACTAGTTATGGTAGTAAGAGAGTTTAATAGACATAAAGATGAGAGCTCTGTTGTAATATAGGCCTGTTTCCAGTCTGTTGTAATTAAAAAAGAGAAGCCCGCAGAGTGGCAACATTTTTGTCCTCACCCTTGGTTATCAGTTATGGGTTTTGACCAAAAAACAAGATCTGGGATGAAAGCTGCTGTGATGAGCATTCCTGTAGAATTGCTGGACTGCTGCTAAGAAAGATGGCGATTAGTTGTCTCATACATGGTGAGTAGGGATGGATACCATTCACATTTGATCATCCATGGATGGATGGATGGATACCTGGAAATCACTGTTAATACACAATAGTACATTTTTATCATACCATACAATTGTCACCTAAAATACTGGGCTCATTTACCTGAAGCAGACAAAGATAACAATGATGCTGCTGCTTTATGTTGCTCGCTGGAGACGACAAGCTATCAGTGTTGTAGCCATGGATCTGAGGCTGCTGATTATTGTCCACTCTTTGTGAAAAATCTTGTATGTAACCATGCATGTTGCTCCATCGGCCTTGCTTGGTTTGTGTTCTGTAGCAGCAGTTAGACGTCCTGTGTGTGTGTAATTCTCATTTCTGCCATACAAAATCAACCACTCTTTGAATTCCTTTTTGTCACAATGACTAGTTTGGGTAGGAAAACATAGAACCATTTAATTTTAAATCATAGGTTCACAATGCCTGGACATTCCCATAATATTTGCATTAGTGCACACAGATGACATCTTCAAGAACTTGGAATTTAACAATAAGGATGAAATTAACCAGGTTTATGGAGGATCTTTATTCTCATTAGTAGTTTTCCCATGAAAAGTTGAGGTTCACTCAGATTACAAGAGATTAATATCAGCTACTCAAGTTCAGTAATTGTTGTTTCTTTTTTCATTGTTGCTATGGAAGAAATGGTTGCTGTTTTCCTGATTTGATCCAGGCCATGGTCCTTAGAACTTTTCCACATAAAGCCAAGTGAATCGAAAAAAATATCCCTGGCTTGTAAGGCTTCAAAAGGCTTAAAACAAAGAGTAGGTTCACTCCAGCAGGACAGCAACTCTAAATATGCAGCTATATGTGTGATGTAAGGGTATAGATAGATACAATATAGATGCGTTAGAAAAAGCAGATGAACATTCACTCCTAAGTCCAATTGAGTGTCTTGAAAAGTGATGTCCTTAGATGCTTTACATCCAGTCTACTCTGGCTTGAGCTATTTATCTAATGCATATTTAGTCTCTAGACAAGCAAAGCTGTGCATGTCCTCACCCTTGGTCATGCATCTTTTCACTTATATGCTATTTTTCTTAGTATTTTAACAGTTTGCAGTTGTAAGTTTATGAAAAAAACAAAAATCCTGAGTATGAATACTACTGCTGGGTGTTGTATAAAGGTTTTAAGATATTCCACCTGAAAAAAATTTTATGCTGTCAAACTGGCTGAACAAGTAGTTTTGAATATGTTTTTTTTTTTTCTATTCTCCATTTGTTATCCAGGTCTTCTCAGTCCTGGAGTCAACCTACCAGCATGACAGTCTGCGCTACCTCCTGGACTATTTCGTACCTGCAAAGCATCTCCTGCACAAACTTCAGCAGCATGCCTGTGTGAGTTCCAAAGTGCAAGCAGATTTCACTGCCAGAACACCCACAACGCTGCATAATCAGAAGCAGAATCAGTTGTCACATGCAGGAAGTATAGTGTGGGAAAAGTTTCAGCTGCTGCTGACTTCTTAAATCCTTTGGTGAAACTTGTCCTTGGGTGGTGTTAGCATATACACCCTGGTAAAGGTGATTGGCGAGTCAGTCCAAGTCAAGTCCTATGTCATCAAAACAAGCACATTTTTAAGCTTCAGATACTGCAGTAACATTAGTAGAGAAATAAATGGAGTGTTTAAATTTAGATTAGATAAATCCATAGAAAGATTTATGTTCTCTTCTGAAGGATTAACATAAGGCCAAGTTCAAGTAAACTGAGACAGAACTCACATCCGCTCAAATTCTGAGGAAATATCCCTTACTGGTTTCTGCTCCTTCTGTTAACACCAATCCTAGTCTATTAAATTAAGCTAATCTTTTCAGCATGTAATTCATTGCTAAAAAAATAAAACTGCCACCATGAATATCCAAATCATGTTTCCTGTCCATTAGACTAATTCCTGTCTGTATACTTCTTCACTTCAAAAAAAGCGCTAAAAAACATAGTCTGTTTGGTCATTAAAAAAGTAGATATAAGCATAATAGTTTTGAAAAGAATATTATGTTTTCATTTTATAGAGATGCCTTTCACATTTACTTAATAATTCACTAAACAGGACTAAGCTCCTTCATTGGATGAAAACAGAATTAACTCAAATTCTCTGAGTAGCATTCACATTTTTGGGCCAAAGTAAACTTATTTAAGTATCTCCTGGGTAATTCATGTTTAGACCCAAGTGATATTATGCTATGGTAAGTTTTGGTCAATTGAACTTAACAACGTTCAATGTAAGAAAAAACTCTAAAACCAAACCAATATTCATTTTTCAAGGTTTTGTAGTCTTCATAAGCATAAACGTAAAAGTGGCAAGAACGTTTTTTATCCCATACCTAATTTGTGTCTCTACAAAAATTACCAAATGAAAGCGCAGTAATATCACTATTTGGAACACATTAGGTGAGTCGACTACCTTTTTATTTTCAAATAGATAACTTATAGGAATATTTTTTTAAAGTGGCTGCTGTAGTTACTATAGATTTGGATTCTTTGCTAATTTTTTTTCATGGGCAGAAAATCACTTTTGTGAGGACAGAGCTTAAGCATATTGAAACAACATGCTGATAAAGATATATTTTCACACAACAAAAAAATATAGATATACATCACATAATAAATGAAGCAAAAGTATGAGGTTTGCTTTGTAATTTAACACTTCTGTCAACAAGATCATAACACTAAGACAACACTTTACAACCTCTCTGTTACCTATCCAGTGAATTCAACTAAACACAAATAAATAATCAGCAGTATGTGTTCAAACAAGAAATGTGATCCTTTAACTTAATTGCTCTTTCACTGTTCTTTCTATGACCCAAAGTCAAACAGCCGTTGGGCTTCTGTGCATGCGTTAATGCTTTAGCTTTCTCACATTCCTCTGTAGAGTTTTTTTTTTTTTCAGTTTCTTCTGCAGACTCGCTCTGAAATACACGTTAACAAGCAGGGGTTGGGAGCAAATGATGTTTTCATTGTCGCTGAGTGGAGTTGCCTGGGATGGGAGTCAGACTCTGAGTCATGACAAATAATTCCTTCCATGTGTGATTGTGTTACTGCTGCAAGAGAGGGAGGAACCTGCAGGGCGGCGTTGAGACATTAGAGGAGAGACTCGAGAGAATGACCATGACCTTCGTTCCTACGTTTGTGTTTATCGGTTAAAATAAAAGGGAAGATGTTAGTTGCAAGTCATAGCAGTAAAAACTCTGGGGTCTGAAAGAGAAGTAGGTGGAGAGGAGAAGACCACAGAACACAGAAAGTTTTAGAAGTCATATTTTTTTTTTCTGCTAAGAGCCAAAATGGTAAAACATATCGGCCATTTTACTTGTCTGCAGCTTGACCTGAGTTATAGAACACACAAAAAGGAGGGGGATTGAGAGAAGAAATGAAATAAAGGGCAGTGAGGAGCAGAAGGAAACACCGAGCAGAGGTCAAGGAGGGAATTTAATGTGATCACGTTTCGTGTCTTGAGGATATGAGGAGGAAAGGGAACAGCTCTGTTTCTGTGTTTTAGACATTACTTGGTATAGTGGAAACAAGTTCAGGCTTTGAGTGGCAGGATAAACGTCTGACACAGCATTCATTGAGCTCAGATAAATGCTTGGATGAAGGAGTATTACAGTAATAGATCAATCTAGTAATTGGGATGTTATGAGAAGGATGTTTTATATATATATATATATATATATATATATATATATATATATATATATATATATATATATATATATATATATATATATATATATATATATATATATATATATATATATATATATATATCTCCTTCTCGTATACCGATGTGCAAATGAGCCGATCCATTTATCCTCCTATAGATTAGTGGGCTTTTGAAACTTGTGATGAGTTGGTCATCTGTAAATTGTTGCCTGACTCACAGCTCTCTAGAGTTTTCCCATTGTTACAGTTCATAAAGGCAGCTTTACAAATTGGAAAACACCTCATTGGTTTGACATTTGTTTCGGTTTTAGCTGTACATGTATCCCCAAAGCTGACCACAGCAAACAGGTTCTAGAGATTCAGTTTATTAGAGATGCTAAGTTGAACCAAATGACACAGAAACTGAATCTCTGAAAAAATAGGATCTGAGAAGGACTCACTTAAAGCAGATAAAGGGAAGGGAATTGGAATAGATGTAACCTTCAATAAAAAAAAAAACTTTCCTCAACACTTTACCTCAACTTACCAGACACGTACCAAGAACTTTACTAAAGCTTACTTTACTTTGTGTGTATCTAAAACTATAATTAAGGTTAAAAAAACAATTAGGCTTTGTTTTTTGTTTTTGTTCTTTAAGATTAAAGTCCTTTGTCCTTTACAAGAATAACTTTCTCAATTCAAAGGCAGAAGAAACTTTTTCAACAATAAAAACTGAAGTCCAGCTGATTTTGTTTTTAAACTATTTTAAATTCACCATGGCCTTGATGACTAACAGTCTTGCTGTTTAATAATGACACTAATGTGACACTACCAAATAAAATAAAACATTCTTTTCTGAGCCTACCCTGTATTTCCAGAAATACTCTCCTGACATTATGATTGAATTTATTTTGGTATAACGTAAGGTTAGTTTCCTGAAATTTATGTGATACCCAAACCTTTAACATACCTGTTACTGTTTTGGAATATATGTATTACGTTCCATTAACTTTTCAGATAAAGTCTTTATCTTTGAATGGCTATGCAGTACTTTTGAAAACGATAAATGGTTAAACATGAGTGGTACTTCCAAACTGTTATTATAAGATATATAATTTAGTATTAACATAGTGTTATTAACATTGTGTTTCAGAATCTAAGAAAATATTTTCTATAATGGCATTTTCCTAGAAAATTCTGGATACTTTTCTGGGACTTTCTGATTATTTTTAAGAACCAGGATGTATTTTGACGTGAGAAAAAAAATGTTATAGTCTGATATAAATCAATGGATGCTTTTTTGATATTGTTATTAATTTATAACTGATTGCTTTCCTGAAACATACCTGTTACTTTACCCAAAGGTGACTAGCAGGGTATTTTTAGGGAAGTAACCTCAGGAAGCAACAGGAATCAACCTGTTGTCATTCATATAAAAACATTTTTTAAAGAAATCTAAAACATTCCCCATTTTTGTAAACTGTTATTTTTCCTCTCTCTCTCTAATGCATTTTAACTTATTATCTTCTTGTCCCCATTTTATGGCTTCAGTCTCAGTATTTGGGATGCTTGTTCCTTCACTCCGGCTGGCCCCTCTGCCTCGGCGAGAAAGTGGTCGTTCAGCTCTCCACCTTGGACTGGAGGCTTCTGCGCAGTAATGACTTCTACCTGCAGGTGGTGCCCTTTTCTACGCGCTGCCCACGACTGGCCCTCAAATGCTTGGCCCCTGGGGGTCGTACGGTGCAAGAAATCTTGGTCCCGGAGTCACAGCATCCCCTGGTGTTCACCTCTGAGTGGCTCCATAGCATCAACAAAGAACGCGGTCACAAGAGAGAAGGTAAGCCTTACTTCTTATATGATCTTTTAAGTAATAAACAAAATAAGTTAGTTCAGTGAAAAGGTAAAACTCTACAATTATTGGTTTCTGGTAAGATTTAAAACAGCATAACTTTGACATAATATTTTCTGACCAAGATTTGGGTTAAAATTTAAGAGGAGAGCTTAAGGTTCAAAAGAGTGCAATTTTTTACAGTACAGACATTAGTAGTAGCCATTCAAAGTTTCCCCACTTTTCTCGATGGGCCCCTGGCTGGTTCTTAGCCAAGGGCTAAGCCAATGTAGCCAATGGCTACTACTGTAGCTGGTGTGCATCTGTATGTAGCTTCATACCATGGAATGGACTAAACATTGAGTCAAAACAAAGCACAAATATAAATAAATTTGACAAAAGGATAAACAAACACAGTTTCCTGAGGATTATATGGTCTAAAGTAAATGAACATTTTTATTTCTTGTCATTTGTATGTACATTTGAAATAATATATAAATGCAAATAACTTCCTTCACTGTAATATGAGGATAAAATGTTTCTACGTAATCCTGTTGGCAATGAGTATTACATTATTTTATCCTAAACACTAGCCTGTTCACGACTATGCCTGTTATGTGGATATCTCATAACTCAAGTCTATTCATCTTAGAACAGTTATCTTCTAAAGCCACTACTTCATTCATTTTAAATATTTTAAATTTCAAAAATGCTTGTTCTTTAAGGAGAATGAATAATCTTTTTTCCAGGCAAACACATCTACAATTTGTACAACTTAAGATATTGATCCCAACAAAATTTGACTCAATAACCCAAGACACAAATGATAATTATATAAATGCACAAATGAGCCTGGTCATTCACAACAGAATGGAGTCCAATTAATACACTGGCCATAATCTTTCTCATCTTAGGTGTGCATGCATTCATTGAGCCAAGCGAAGGAAAACCCTTATTCATTAGTCTGTGTTTGAAATGACTAAAACTAGCAAATGTTTGCTATTAGGACTCCTATAGCAGCATTAACATTTGAACCTTAACCATTGATGGCAATAATAATACTGCAAGAGATCGTGTTAACTACTAGAGGTGGAGCAAAAACAATAACAAGAATGGCCTTTAAGGCTGTTTGTCACAGTAGATGACTTATCCATAAACCAACCAACCAATAATTCAACCAATCAATCAATCAGCAAACTTTTCAATATGGCTATAACATGATGATCTTTTTAAGTAATTAAGTAATTACCAGGGCATTTCTCTTTCCCAATTAATCCTCACTCTTTCCTAGAATCTTAAACATGAAATAAGATTAAGTTGTTCTTTAGCATGAAGTGGAATTACTGTTTTTATATGTAAAGAATAATCATGTCAGATTCATACAAACCTTAACTTCTGTCATTTTTACACAGTTGGAGGAGGACTCGACACCTGTCTGGTCAGTACATGTGATGGTGTAGTACGACTACCATGGAAGGAAGTCGTCTACCCAAAATTCCTTCACGACCCATCCGAGGAGCTTGGCATGGTTTCCAACAGACTTTCCAGTGAGGGGAGTAGCTTCCTGAGTGGGTGGGACGGCTCCTCCTCAGGAGACCCTGACACCTGGTCCTGGGATGAGGAAGAGGATGAAAGTCTCCCATCAAACAGCATGCACTCTGCTCCTGCTTTCAGACGAAGGCGCAGTGAAGATGGGCTGGGACGGACGGCAAGGCAACCTCACATGGATGGGGATTATGTGGAACTTTTGGAGCCCAGAGGGGGACCTGATGGGGGAGTTGATCCCAAGCAGAGGTACTTGGAGATGCATGGGATTAGTAAGACCAGAACATTGCCCTTATGCAGGAGAGGTAAGGCCATTAAACTTCGCAAAGGAAAGGCTTGGGGTTACGCAAAGACAGAAAGATCAGGAAGCTTTCGCGGTGCGTACAGTACCAAGGAGAAGAAAGTAAATCCAAATGATGATATGCTATTGCCAATGCCTCCGATAACAATTGAAGGATCTGCCAGAGTAAGGCAGTCATATTCCTCCTCTGCTCATGACTCAGATGAAGGAGATAAAACAAATAGAGGCAGCAATAGTCTGGAAAACAACAGCCTATATTTTGATGGTCAGCTGAAAGAGAGGAGGCCTGGTGTGGGTAAGGAGAGAGAGAGCAACAGCTTCCCACAACCGTGCAGAGATGGACAACAAAATAAAGACTCTCAGAGCAGTGACAGCTTGGTAGTAAGTGAAATCTATGCTTTAAACCCTAAAAGTGGCCATGATGTTGAGGGCCAATCAGATCATGGTTCACAATCGGACTCTGTGTTTGAGGATGCTGATAAACCACTGAGTGGAGACAGCGATATTGTTACGCCAACGCCAGACACACCAGAGACACTATCTGCTGAAGTTCCTGAATGTAAAAATACATCAATTAGTCAGTCTAAAATGGGGAAGTCTCCAAAAACAAAGATCCTAGACGAAAGGTTTGAAGGAAGGACGGAAGACAGAGTGTGTCCTAGAGGAAAAGAAGTCAAAACGGCAGGATTCAGAGCGCCACGGTAAATACTATCTATTTTTTCTTATATATTGTATACTTTATTTGAATGCACACATGTACAATTTTGTGGTTTAGGAGGAAAAGGAAGGGGAAGGGTGCCAAAGGCAAGGCCAGGAATGGTGGCAAAACCCAAAAGGGTACAAAACTACAGGCTAAAAGTCCCCTACCAAGTCCCACAGCCAACTCTGCATTATCAGAGCTTCCAGTCCCAGAAGAGAACAAGTCTAAGGAAACACAAAATACTGACAAACCTGATGGAGCGCCCAGAACTGTCACTAAAGGGATGAAAAACACAAGGAAAAGCAGCAGAGGTGAGGAATATGTTCTAACTTTACATTATTTGACTCAGCCCGCAGATATTCTTACAGCAATGTTCCTGCTTTTCTCATATTCCAGTTGAGACAGAAAATGGATTGTTGCCTGTGTGCAATGGTCAGTCAGGCACATCTTTATTTAACCACTCAACTGAGGAGGCTGGATCACCAGAGACATGTACTGACCAAATAAACGGTGTTACCTCCAAAGATCCTCTGCTTCTGAGGGAACTGGTTACAGAATTACTCCAGTCGGGGAAGCTACAGCTGACAGGCAAGATTCTGTTGCTTACATCTATCCTGTTCATGTGTCAGGTTTGCATTTATCTCAAGTCTCATATTTAGAGGACAAAATTAAACCAATGGTAAAGTAAATAGTATGAATAAAAAACAAGCAGGACAGCATCCACTTATCATGTCATTGATCTTTGGTTGTGATCACTTACCTTTATTTCTGCAGGTACTGTGGATAGATTAGGGCGAGCTCTGGTTTTCACAGATGCAGATGCTTCAGAGGAGGGATTCTGCTCAGAGGAAATGGCACAGATTTTTTCATGTTACCACCGAATAACTCGGTAAGCTTAAATAAAGTGTGATTTATGTTCTGATTTTGCTTTACACTGTTTCTGTTTAACAATGTTTCTCGGAATAACAACAGTTACAAAGTAATCCACCTTTGACCACAATCATGGTAACGATGTGAAAGGGCATAAAATATAATCATTTTTCTTGGCTTGGGGGAAAAATCCCATTGGATTATTTTTTAAACAAAAAAAATGGAGCTAGAGAAGTTTTAAACATGCCCCTGCCCCACCCTGCCCCAGGGCAGAACAGAGCTGATTGTTTAAAATCTGTCCAATTTGGTCCACGTATCAATTCAATTCAGTTTATTTATATAGTGCCAATTAACAACATATGTCATATCAAGGCCCTTTACAGTTTAGCAGATCATACAGTCAAATTGAATCAGAGTTTTCTATCTAAGGAAAGCAAGTTTATTGCATCGACTTATTGACTTGAATGCCATCTCTCACACTTAACATGCTTGTAGCGACAGCAGAGAGGAAAAACTCCCTTTTAACAGGAAGAAACCTCCAGCAGAACCAGGCTCAATTTAAGCGGCCATCTGCCAAGGCCGACTGGGATCAGGCGCGCTGGAAGCTGTTTCAAGCGAGGGGGGCTGGCTGGGTTGGAAAAAACACATGACGTCATTATGTTGAGGGCTGTGGCTGACGTTTTTAACATAATATTGTAGGCCTACATTTGTCGCCAAAAACTGCCATTTAAAATGCATCGGAACAAAGCATGAACATTTTAAACTTTATATCTTCTCTTTTAATCATTCAAAATTGATCGTCTGCCTGGCTGTGTGTTTCCTGGACAGGGCCGCCTTTTACAGCTGCTTTTTATGTCTCTGCTTCCGTCTCCTTGAACCCCAGTGGGCCTCAGCAGATGGCCGCTCACACTGAGCCTGGTTCTGCTGGAGGTTTCTTCCTGTTAAAAGGGAGTTTTTCCTCTCCACTGTCGCTACAAGCATGCTTAGTGTGAGGGATTGTATTTGAGTCAATGAGTCGATGCAATCAACTGGTTTTCCTTAGATAGAAAACTTTGTATCAATTTGACTGGATGATCTGGTTGAACTGTAAAGTGCTTTGAGATGACATGTGTTGTGAATCTGGCGCTATATAAATAAACTGAATTGAATTGAATTGAAGACAAACAAGAGCTTGCAATCAACAGGAACAGGAATACTTGAATGAAACATGGCCTAAATATAGCCTAAACTGAGCATTGAACATCTTGAAAGTCCATTCGACTATGGATATGGGGAATGATTTCATATCTGAAACAAAAAACACACACACAAAAAAATAATAATTTCATATTTTATCACTTAATACAGACATAATATTTAGTGATATGCAGCCTTATTCTAGCGTATAGGGGAATTAAAACCATTTCTCACCTCGAAATAGTCAGAAATACATTTCTGCTGCCTATTGCTACCCATGCCTAAACGAATGTGAGGTGGCGGAAGCACTTCAGGGGGAGTAGCCTAGTTTTTTATGAAATATTAAAATAATGAATCATTAGTTTATATCTTATACACAGCCCATCATTTTAATCCCATATCAAACACAGTCTTTTAAAAAATAAATACATAAATAATTTCATGTTTTTAAGTACGATATTATGTTACCCCACAGCCCCCCACCATGGGGGGCTGATGCTATGACGAGGGAGGCTGCAGCCCCCACAGCACCCCCCTTCCCGTGCCACTGACTGGGATTCAAAGAGACAGAAGCAGAGATACAAAAAGCAACTGTAAGCAACAGCCAGCTCCCATCTCAGAGAATCAGGAGAGCACATCCAGCCTGTAACAGTCAGAGAAACAGGACTACACTCAAAAACAAACAGGCCGATCTCAAACATCTATAAACAAAGGTGTTGATGGCAGCAGCACAGCTGATACTGCTCTCCAGGATGGTGTCACGGTCAAACAGGAACAGACGAGGTGAAGCTAATATGAGAAAAAACAGAGAGAGCATAACGTTAGAGATTGAACCAACAATAGAGAATAGAGATGGAATGAAGCAGAATGATGAAATAGGGGTCCCTATGTCCTCTAGAAGTCTATCCCTATAGCAGCATAACTGTAGAGATAGCTCAGGCCAACCTGAGCCACTCTACTGTAACTATAAGCTTTATGCAAAAGGACAGTTAAGCCAACCCTTAATAGTAGACAGGGTGTCTGCCTCACAGACTAAAACTGGTAGTTGGTTCCACAGGAGAGGAGCCTGATAACTAAAAGATCTGCCTCCCATTCTATTTTTAGAAATTCTAGGAACCAGTAGTAAACCTGCAGATTGAGAGTGAAGTGCTCTGTTAGGAACATAAGGAACAATCAGATCTCTGATATAAGATGGAGCTTGACCATTTAAGGCTTTATATGTGAGAAGGAGGACTTTAAATTCTATATTCTTTATACTATTATATATACTATATAATTATAATATTTTCTATATACAAATACACTATTATATTATCATATATGTTGACTGAGACAGTGCGAGGTGATTCTTAGAAAGAGACCTGCAGACTCGGACTGGGAACGATTTTCGGCCCTGGCATTTTTCCATCTACACCCCAACAAACATCCCAACCTGGCAACAATGCACGTAAGACGGGGAATGTTAGACTTCAGATGCAAAACCCCATTACTGCACCGCAACATATTTTAGCAAAATATTTGAACATAATTTCGCCAAATATAAGAGGAACATCATATTTTCGTTTTAAGAAAGCATTTCGTTTTATTATAATTGAGTTTGTTGCAAGGATTTTACAGTTTGAAAATATAGAAAATTACAGCATAAGCCAACCGTCACAAGGATGTGCATGACAAGGAAGGGCGATATATACTGAATGCATCCTTAAAGGAATAGTACACCCAAAACATGATTAGCCTTCATTTTCTACTCACCTCCATGCTGAACAACACTCTGGAGTACTTTTTTGATATCTCAAATGCATCTGGAGATCTGGGAGACTTCTTGCTGTCTGCTGACATTCAAATAATGGAGGTCTATGGCGCCCGAGACAGAAAGGTCCACAAAAGTCCACAAAAACTTGTCAATATTCCTCCATACTGCTCGTCCAATGTAATCCAAGTGTCCTGAGTGGGTAGCATCCAGAATTTACTCGAAACGAAGTCATTTAGAACGTTTTAGAGCCTAAACAGTAGTGTATAGGATTTCCTAATAGCGCCCCCATGCGCGCTCACGATTCTACGGAAGCCGGCAGACCAAACCAGCGCATTCAGCTCGGCAAAGAACTCATGCTCTTCCTCAACACTGAAGTCCTCAGACATTTTTCTTTCGTTGTTTCTTTCTTTGCACAGGTAAACAGCACATTTCTTCTTCTACGCTTGCATTATCGGCAGACCAGACGCTGAATGCGCACTTCCTTCCGGTTTGGTCTGCCGGCTTCCGTAGAATCGTGAGCGCGCATGGGGGCGCTATTAGGAAATCCTATACACTACTGTTTATGCTCTAAAAACATTCTAAATGACTTCGTTTCGAGTAAATTCTGGATGCTACCCACTCAGGACACTTGGATTACATTGGACGAGCAGTATGGAGGAATATTGACACGTTTTTGTGGACTTTTATGGACCTTTCTGTCTCGGGCGCCATGGACCTCCATTATTTGAATGTCAGCAGACAGCAAGAAGCCTCCCAGATCTCCAGATGCATTTGAGATATCAAAAAAGTACTCCAGAGTGTTGTTCAGCATGGAGGTGAGTAGAAAATGAAGGCTAATCATGTTTTGGGTGTACTATTCCTTTAAGGTAGTTAACATTGTATTACTTCTTGAGCTCCTTGAGTTATTTACTGTCACCAGTAGGTGCTTCGGCCAGAGTGTAAGTGTTGGGGCCGGCATTATGTAGGGAGGGCCGGCCCAGCAGATTACCATTAACTTTAGGAAAATTTCAATGAAGAGCCAAGGAAAACAATTTTAACAGAACTTTTTCTTCACATTGAACAATATAAAGCAGAGGATCCTCTGATAAAATGCTTTATATTTAAAAATTGCTTGTAGGGATTTCCAAATACTTTGTGAAGTTTTTTAATATTCATAAGAAATATATTTATCAAAAGATTTTTGAAAAACTCCCAACTTAGTTTGTATGATATAAAAAAATTACTGGTTTCTATTATGTCACTGATTCAATTCTAATTACTTTCATTGATACAGTATTCTGCAAAATTCCATAATTATTCAACACCGTAGTTTAGAAAATGTTCAAGAAATTACCAGAATATATTGTCAAAGGTCAGGGTTTATGGTTTTGGAAATTGATAATTGGTTAAAAAGCTATTTAATCAGTATTTTAAATATTGACCAAAATTGTAACACCAACAGTAATCTGACAGGGAACTCACTAGAAATATTAACAGAAGACATTTCAGATCAAAAATATGTCCACATATCTCACTGAACCCCCTCCATTTTTCTTTTACTTGAAATAATAACTTTTTAATATTTTTCTATATATTCATCAATGCTGATTTCCAATTGTCTATTCATGTTAACAGTGAAACTGTTTTGTGAGGGAAACCTGAAATTTGATCTAACGTTCAAGTTTTTTACAGACCTCATTTAGAAAATACCTTTAGATTTGCAATGATCTCTGTGACCCCTTGTAGAAAAATAACAACATTTGTTTTTTCTCTAAAAAATGCTTTACCCATGTTTTAATCACCTTTATTTATTATTCCTCATCAGGCCTGAAGCCAAAGAAAAGGGGCTGACGGTGCTCATAGACAGCAGACGATCCCAACCATCCTCTCTTTGCCTCTCTGCACTTAAACGGTTCCAGGTGAGGCGAAGGAACAACAAAGTAGTTGTTAAGACAAATGTGCCAAATATTTGCTCGTGTGCTTAATTATACTGTAGATGGACTGAAAGAACAAACACAGGCTTTCTGTGTGTTCCAGGTCTTGGTTCCTGGGGGTCTTGGATCAGTCTTGGTTTTGGTGGAGAATCAGCAGGAGTCCCTTTCCTTAACAATAGAAGGAATAGAGGTGACCTCACACAGACAGCATGTGGAGGAGGAAGACTAACAGCTATACAGATATTTATATACAGTATAATATAACCAACTTAACTCTAAGGTCCAAACTTATATCTGTTTAACCAAAATAAAATGCTGTTTGCTGCTCATAAGAAGCTATTTATAACTAATTGCGTGAACCTTACTCCCTCTCTAACATAATCAAAATCAAGCTTTAGATTCTGCAGATATGATGATGTCAGATTCCCTTTGTTGGGGAATTAATTCACTATGATTTTGACCCTCTGTGTTGATCCTGCATTGCAACACTTTTCAAGCAGCTGCCTGAAGTTAGAGCTTTCATCTGTCAGTCAGCATTTTTTAAGCAAGCTTGCAGGGCAAAATTATCTGAGACATGTGGTTTGTATATAAGAGCTTGGCAGTTATGAAACATTGCTTGTTAAAGTGACATCCCACCAAATGACGGTCACACTAAGCTTTCTTTGCATGATAACAGCCTGTTCATCTTTTCTTTCTTTCGCTTTTGTATATTGCCTCTTTTTATAATTATCTGTTTTTCTTCTCAGACACACATGGTGCGTGGCACAGGAGTCCTTCAGCAGTATGTGGACAACCAGCAGCTTCCTAAAGGGCTGGATGGAGACTTCAGTCACAGCCACTCAGACTGGCTGGCCTTCAGACTGGTAAAAATCCTGTTTGCTTCTTCTGTTTAGATAAAAAAGCGTCTCTGTTGTCAGTACTAGATCCAAGCAGTCACTGTGATTACTGAATTTAGTGTGGAGTGGAGTGATCATGAGGAAATCAGACTGGAAACATTACCTCTGGGGTTTAACAATTACTGACAGACATGGTTTTGAGCCAATCGGGGAGGTTTAATCAAACTTCCCGAAAAACACAACGTTATGGCATGCTTTTTTATTCTAAGAAACAAAAATATATTTTAGGTATTGGTTAAAAAAAAAAGGTTTTATATAATCAATGAATATGGGGGGAAAAAAACTGGAAAAAGAAGTCTTGGAATGAGTCCATATTATTGATTCCAGCCCTCACTTTTTTCTTTTCTGAAAGTTCTTAAATGTTCCCAGTCATTTTATATGCCTATAAAAAAAAAAAAAACATTTGATCACAATAAAATAAAGCAATATACACCAAGTATCTGTCCTGATCGTGTCTGGATAGTCCTTCTTCATCCTAAATAGAGCCCCAGCGGGGTATCAAAAGTATCAAAAAGCCTGAATAGAGCCCAGCCAGCCTGTAATCCCTCACAGTAAAGCAGTGGCTTGGTATGATCAAAGACCAACTGGTATTGGTGAAAATAACAATTTACAGCAAATCTAAGAGGCACGTAACAGAACATCAAGGAGAATAAAAACTCCTAACCATAACAAACGCAAACATGGACACAACATTAAGGTTCGACCCAATCAATCAATCTCAGTCAATCAATCAATTCATAAATCAATTAATTTTTTTGTTCTTAAAACTGTAGCGACTAAGATGGCATTGTTATTAGTATTCTCACAGTATTAATGAGGATGTTTATTCACATTAATTAACTCTGCAAACACAGAACGCCTCGGCAGCTTCAGCAAACACCAACATTCATACTGTATTCCCAGCACTATTCCAGTCTTATGCTAACTGAGATGCTAACTGGCTAACCGTTAGCTACCTGTGCACATGTGTTTTGCTCGGTGGGTAGGGACCTTAGACTTTAGTCGTTTTGCATACACAGAGTGTATACAAAAGGACATTTCGTTCTGTACAACTCTCATGACATTTCCATTTCTTAAAGTGCAACAGCGCACTTTGGAAACTGGTGGTGTCTATTGTTAATGTAAATAAACACAAAGAGCTTCGTTTAATAACAGAATGAGCAAAAAAAGTTACAGCTATAAGTCAACAGGACAGGAATCTTTCAGAAAAAATAAAACTTTGTATGCAAAGAGAGTGTTACTATCATAGGAATAAAAAAAAAAAAAAAGAAAATTATTGTGGCTATACCTTTAAGGTTATTATTGTTGTGCTAGGCAGCAAAATATCTTATGCAAATACATGCTTGTTGACATCCTTTTTTCAAAACAGTGTAGAAATGTCAACAATTTAACATTTTCTTTTCAATGTTATCTGCAATGTACAAACGTCAAGATTTGGAAAAATTTGCCTTCTTTATATTACAATATGTAACCGGAAATCATTTATCTGCCACATGTTATGATGGCAGAAATGTATTACTTAACTGCCCAACTTTGCCCCCATATAGATCCGTCCCTGCTGGTCACATCTTTGCCCCAGTTTGTGCCTCAGTTTGGATAAAAAACCTTTATGTAGTTTTCCTTTTTTTGTTTCCTCCTTATGATAAAACTAATTTAGTTAAATGAGTCAAACTGAACTGACTGAATTGGTTCTGTGAAGTTTTGAATTCCTTCATGTTATATGAAGCTATGAGGAGGGTGAGGGTGAGAGAGCAAGCTGAAGAGAGGAATGGAAAGATAACAGGAAGGTGTGAAAGTCTGCCCTGCAGTGGATGTTGAAGTCACTAATTCCACTTGTGCCTTTGCTTATTTCCAAACAGAGGTTGGAGAAACTGACCGAGCACTGTGAGAGCGCCCTCTCTCTGCTCAGAGAAGCACTGCAGTCAATGGAGACAGAAGAGATGCCAAACAACATTAAGGTAAACTGCTGCCAATCTTCCAGCAGATGCTGTGTGTCCTTTCCTGCCCACTGTTTATCTAATCGTTAAAACTTGATGGATGAGTTCTGCAGTGGCTGAACTAATGGTTTTTCTTCAGGCTATTCCTCAGAGCATTGACAAACACCGACAGCTCATGGCGAGTGTCCTGGCCGACCAACGCCTAACAGAGCTGCAGCAGAGGGGCGGAGCCTGGCTAGCAGGACTGAATAACTGTTCGTCTGGACTGGCACAGAGGTCACCTGACTGCAGGTACCAGACACCTGAATTCACCTGTAGCTTTAGATTCAGTTCTTTTCATCTGGCTGGCTGGCCTACACAGGTAGCATCACCCTGTGGGAAAGTGTTTTCCTTGGTAGGAACAGGGACAATGACAAAGGGGTGAATGGGTCTCAATCCAGAAAAATTGAAAAAAAAAAAAACATCTTTGAATGGAATGTTTTACTTTAAAACTTGCTGCAGTTTGGGAATGACCAACTGGCCTAATCATACCCTGACAAGAATGGAAACTGATGTCTACAAAAACATATCATTTAACTTTGCTTCAGTTTATTTTAAGACGGAGGAAGGGAAAACTATTTCCATATCAGCAGCATTAAGAGTCTGGCCTCTAAGCCAAGGCCCTTTGCACATAAAGTTTGCATGTTCTAGTATGTGTGAGTTCTTCCTGACGGAGCTTGACACCAGCCACCCACAACCACGCACTGACTGGTGGTGATAGCAAAACAGGAAGGAATGTAATGAGTGACAGCACCTTTACATGAGTCATATGATTTGTAAATATCTGTGGGTTTTTTTAAGTTGCACCAGGCCTTCTTGACTGTATTTGCATGCTGTCAAGTCTTTGAACACAAGTCATTTCAAACTATGCATGAAAAAAACAATCAGATAACAAACCAACCACTGTTTGTTAGTGCTGGCGTTACCACTCAGCTAATGATGTGTCCTCGTTCAGTGGTTAGTGGCTGAGCCACATCATCTCCCTACCCCCTCCGACACACACTATGAGCACAGTCGTCCCTTCAAAATAGAACAAGTTAAAGGGGAAGTACCAAAGCTGAGTCAGACTCCCATTTTCTTACTTCTCATTTGAGTTGGGTTGTACATGTCCTTGTAAGTAAAGTGCTGTGAATAAGTATTTAAAGCCTCACAGATTTCTCCGGGTTTGAATACATAAATATTTCCGAAGTGTAAATAAGAAAATCCACAAAAGCTGTGCAAATCAATTCTGTTAAAGTAATCACCACTGTTGTTGAAATATGGATTAACAATAAATAGCCACACAGTTCAATTTATTTTGCTAATAAAAGGCGTGATTACTTTTAGACCTGTAGAATTAATCTAACTCAAAAGAACTCTACTGAAATCATCAAATGGCTTAAACTATAAAAAGAGAAAGCAAACTAAGATAAAAGAAAAAGCTCCAAGTCTATTTAAAGGCTTTGAAAGTTTAAACTACAAGAAGAGCTTTGAGTTTTGAAAGTCCTCTTTGGTCACCATACCATTTTAATCTACTGATTTTGTATTTCCTGAGGTACTTTTTTTGCTAGACAAAAAATCCTTGTCTGTGTAAAGTCCCAGACAGTTAAAAAATTCAGCTACATGAATGAAACTAGCAGGGAACAAGCAAACAGAAAAGTATGGCGAGGAATTACCAAAGCTTGACATGTGGGCCAACCAATAGTTAAAATCCCAAGAGCTCCAAGCCAAAAGAAAATAATTCAATAAACCTTTAGTTCTATGTTTGATTTATTTAGATTGAAAAAGTTGAAAGAGTTCATGCTGCCCGAAGAATCAAGAGATAATGCTTGATTACTAGCACACGTTTTTGAAACCCCAACAGGTTTTTTACCATTGAGTGGTTAAACCTGTCTGTCATTTTGATTGAGCAAATTAGATTGTCTAGAATAAAGTAAATACGATTTACAAAAGCAGATAGAAAAAAAGTGCAGAAATAATGGAAATAAGATTTAAATATGGACCATGAGATTTTCTTTTGTGCTTGAACAGGGCTGCTTTCGCTGCCACTGCTCAGCTGTACGACAGCGTTGACGACGCCCTCCATCAGCTCGTCCAGATTTCCAACCGGAGAGGCCGGGATCTGGAAGCACTGGGACGACTGGCAGGGCTGGTGGACAAACTGGAAAAGGTTTGTGTGTGTTTTTAAGAAACTTTCAGAAGCAAACATTTCAAAGGTTAAAGGAATAGTACACCCAAAACATGATTAGCCTTCATTTTCTACTCACCCCCATGCTGAACAACACTCTGGAGTACTTTTTTGATATCTCAAATGCATCTGGAGATCTGGGAGGCTTCTTGCTGTCTGCTGACATTCAAATAATGGAGGTCTACGGTGCCCGAGACAGAAAGGTCCATAAAAGTCCACAAAAAACGTGTCAATATTCCTCCATACTGCTCGTCCAATGTATTCCAAGTGTCCTGAGTGGGTAGCATCCAGAATTTACTCGAAACGAAGTCATTTAGAATGTTTTTAGAGCATAAACAGTAGTGTATAGAATTTTCTGAAAGCGCACGCCCGCAAGTTCACGACGCTACGGAAGCCGGCAGACCAACCAGATGAAAGTGCGCATTCAGCGTCTGCTCTGCCGATAATGCAAGCGTAGAAGAAGAAATGTGCTCTTTACCTGTGCAAAGAAATTATCAACGAAAGAAAAATGTCTGAGGACTTCAGTGTTGAGGAAGAGCATGAGTTCTTTGCTGAGCTGAATGCGCACTTTCTTCCGGTTTGGTCTGCCGCGGTTTCCGTAGCGTCGTGAAGGTGCGGGCGCACGCTTTCAGGAAATCCTATACACTACTGTTTATGCTCTAAAAACATTCTAAATGACTTCGTTTCGAGTAAATTCTGGATGCTACCCACTCAGGACACTTGGAATACATTGGACGAGCAGTATGGAGGGATATTGACACGTTTTTTGTGGACTTTTATGGACCTTTCTGTCTCGGGCACCATAGACCTCCATTATTTGAATGTCAGCAGACAGCAAGAAGCCTCCCAGATCTCCAGATGCATTTGAGATATCAAAAAAGTACTCCAGAGTGTTGTTCAGCATGGGGGTGAGTAGAAAATGAAGGCTAATCATGTTTTGGGTGTACTATTCCTTTAATTTAACATTTTTCCATCAATTGGCTTGGGGGGGTGGGGGTACACTATGAAATATTTCTACATCCAGTTTTTTTCTGGTGTTTATTTTTATTACTTCCTGTTTTTACTACTTAAATGGACTTGATGGAAACTACAGGACTTACTTCTGCTTCTCAGATTATTTATTTCGTCAGCTTCCTCTGAGCACACAAAGAGCTAATGTTATATCGAGTGAAAACGTTTCAGTAAATTCTGCACCAATAGCAGTAAGCCTTAGTTTGACTACTTTCATTTCCTGTCTGGTGCATTTTCACCCATCTTCCCCTGTGATTTCTCTTTGTGTACAGTGACACATGTTCCCCTCTTCTTCTTGTCTCTGTTGACATTCAACCCACAGTGTGACAAGGAGATTGAGCAAGTGCAATCCCAGCTGGAGGAATACAAGGACCCCCCTCTGTCTCTCAGCAGACTCTCACTGAAACAGCAGAAGTTCAGGACTTTCAAAGAAACAGCCAATGTGAGTGATACAAACCCAGGTATAGGAAAAACTTGGTGCCTTTGGACTGAAATGAACAAATTAAGTGCAGTAAATAAAAGCAATCATCATTTTATAAGAGTGGATGATGGCAATGGGATCCAGTCTATCTGTGAGGAAAGCCATATGTTTAAGTCAGCAGCCCTTCCTTGGAAACAAAAAAAAAATTCAATTGGAGATAAAAAACAACATCTTTTATATTAATATTATGACTTGTGTATGAAGGAGGAGAGGGAATATCTACATCCAAATCATGAGGTGATAAGGAACTTTAGTCAAAAGAGGATAAAACTGTGTTTGAAAGAATTGTATATTTCCCTTTTTTAACAACAAAGCATTGTTAAATGTTTCTGATTTGAATTTTATTAATTTCAGTTGCACTGAACTGATTCTATATTTGTTTTAGTTTCTCAGCGTGCATCTTCTCAAGCTTTTGGTGGATTGTATGGTTTTCCAGAGTCTCCTTAATGTTTTTTTTTATCTGGGCTCGTTTAGGAGCTGCACAGTGAGACTCTGTCAGTGCTCAGCGATTTGGAGGGCTGGAGCGAGCTAAACTGGGCAGGACTCAGTAACGTCCAGATCCGCCTTCCCCCGGTGAGAGAGAAGCTGAGAGACATGTCCCACTGTCTATCAGACTGCTGGACCACACTGGACAACACACAGCGCCTGCTGTCTACACTGACAGAGGTAACACAGTGCAGAAAGCTTCAGAGTTTATAAAGTTCTACAGTTAGGGTCTGATCTTCAAAGTTTGAGAGTAAGAGACACTGAATTGTGCATGCAATATTTTATACTCCATGCAGAAAGTGGTGTTTTAGTTGATCTACAATGACTGCTGCATGTGCAAATATTGATACATGCAACCCAGTGGCTATGTCCAAAAATTAGAAACCTTTTTACTGTTTTAATTTAGATTTATAGAAGTAAAGCATAAAGTAAACAATATACATTCAAAACGTACATACTATGATACTAAATACTATTCATTTAGCACCGTGGTTGTGAAAAAAGTAAAAACAAAATGAAGGATGAAAATAATAAAAGTAAAAGAAATCTGAAATATTCTACTTTTTTTGTAAAACATGACACAATACTTATTCAGTCATTTTCTTTGCTTTGGTTGATTTAAATATTGGTTATATGTTGTCCTGCTTCACTTTGTGCCCTCTTGCATAGCCATTTTTTTCTGTAATAATATTGCTGTAATAATGTTATTTCTGATGGTCTAAATATATCTACATGCAGAATCTCTTTTTATAATCTATTATTCTACAACCCGTAGCAAGAATTATGGAATTACCGGCCTTGGCGGATGTTTATTCTGTTTTTTAAATTTGCACGAAAAAAGCAGATCACAGACATGTCACAAAACTAAACCCATCTCAAATGGGAATTGTCTGGCTTTAAGAAACAAGTGATTCAATAATTGTTTTCCCAGGGGTTGTTCTAATCCCTCATTACGGCGAAAATGACTGTAGATATTTTTGCATGTCAGTTTACACTGACTCTTAGAAGTACTATAAAAAGTGTGGGAAAATCGCTTTGCACTTGGTAGAAGTTTACATTTGCAAATCCTCAAGCAATGATTTTTTTTTACAGTTTGGTCAGCGCACTAAGATCTGCATATTGATGTATTGTAAGTCCTTTATTGTCCAATACTCTAACCACTACGCCACCTGTGGCCATTACACAGAAACAAAAGAATGGTTTCAACACACTCTGCTGAATTGCAAACACAAATTACTTTGAATCTTCGGTGGATTTGCTATATGAGCACAAACACATTTACACCACAAACTTTCTGAAGATCAAGCATTTACAATCCATTTCTTGTTAATCTTATTTTATTTTTTTTTTGCATTTCATAGGCAACCCAGTGGTGTGATGCGGTCTCCTCCACTCCCTCCTCACCCACTACCTCATCTTCCACCTGCCCCCTTGCTTCCCTCCCTCCAATCCCCCCTTCTCGTTTCCAGGATGCCCGATCCTTAGCTATAGAACTTGGAGGCGGGGCACTCCTGGACCTCTGGACCCAGACAGTAGAGCGCTACCAGCGGACTGTAGCACAGGTCAAACCCAGATTCCTCCACTCTGAAAGGACACAGAACCAAAGCCAGGGGAAGCCCAAAACACCCTCCGGCAGCAACTTCTGGGACCTGGTGGGGCCTGAAGCAGAGGGCGACTGGGGGCTGGGAGCAGTAGGAGGGGAAGGGGGGTTACAGTCCTGGGGGTCCCTGGCATCTCTGTTCAGACCACAAACATGCTCCACGTTGAAGATAGGTGAAGATAAAGGGAACAGGAAAGAAGGGGGAGGAAATGGAGGTGGAGCAGGAGGAGCTGGTGGAGGGAAGTTCCTGCAGAACCTTCTGAATCCTGTCAAGAAAAGTGTGAGTAAATTTGCATTTGTCCTTGTTGTTTAAATCTATCATCATTTATTTTTACTAAATCATATCATCCACATATCTGAAGGAAACACTGAATTTTTTTTAACACATTTTAGTTAACACAACACCACGTTAACCACTAACATTGTGTTCCCTTGAGATTGTGACGGACCACCAGCATACCGTTTTGCACATATGGGATGTTTAGAGCAAACATTTCTAGATTTTTAACACATTTTAATTAAAATCATGGCTTGAATGTATATGTATCCCTCTCAAGAATAAGTTTGGTGAGGAATTTTTGCTGCTATTTTTTTGCAAATATTAACATCCAGAAAGGGGGGTCTCCCTTTCGCTGCTTGTACACTTTTTTGCAAAACTATTTAATACAGTTTTATTTTAGTTTATTTATATAGCACCATTTTACAACACATGTCCCCTCTAGGTACTTCAATCAGACTGTAATGTCAGACTTTTGAAAGGTTTCTATCAAAAGATGCCCAGTTGACATTAAGTCATTGACCTTGCATGATTCGTTCCTCCTGGAGGAGCATTAAGCTACAGTAGATATTTGCTTGCATTGTCATTACCTCTACAGCAATCCCTCACACTAAGCATGCATGCTGCGATAGTGGAGAGGGAAAACTTTTGATAGAATGAAACCTACAGCAGAATCAGGCTCAGGCTGAGCAGTCTTCTGCTGAGCCAGCCTGAGGGCTTAAGGAAACAGTAGCAGACATGCAAAATAATAACAGAAACACTAATCTATACATAATTTCTATTATAGAAAATGTAATGGTAAACTAACATGCATGGTTTTGTTTAGGAAAGAAACAGTAAAGCAGACTAGCTCTGAGCCAGTTTTCATGCCAAAAGTAAACATTTAGTAACAGTAAAAGCTGAGCCCAAAGCTATGTCTAACAAAACGGCCATCTTTGTCAGCTATGTCACAATCAAACAGGACATGACCAGATTAAGCTACTATGATGGAAAAGGGAAGTACATGACAAACTTATAAGGCAGAGTGAGGAAAAGTGGTCCCTGTGTCCTCCACCTTCCTAAGCCTAAAGCAGCATAACCATAGAGATAGTTCAGGATAACCTGACTTTTTGGATTTGGTTAGATGTAAAGCATTCCTTTGTAGCCTAGGCTTTATGGCCATCCTCATGGCTCATCCTTCCAGCTGTCCATCAACTTTCAGTAGCTTTCCTGTCTCTTCTGAAAAACAGCGACCATGATGCTGCACCATAATGCTGCCATAGAGAATGATTCAGATGGAGATATGTTAGGGGTGATTTTAAGTGTTACAGCACTTTATATATTAAACGAAGCATTTGATATTGGTTTCATCTAAACCATAGCACCTTTCCTCATGTCCTAGCTGTAACTCATTTTAGCAGCCAGCAAGCTGGGCTTCCTTTACGTTCCTTTAAACAGGACATTTCTTCTCAAAACAACTTTTGGAGTTCAGGACAGCTACCGACTCACCCGACTGTTAAAGGCATTGTTAAGGCCTGCTTATGCAACTCATTTAGTTTCACTGTGTAGGGAGGGGAAGTTCATAAGACTGAATCCACGGTAGCACAGACCGTTCTCTGATGGACATCACCCCGAGGTCTTCTTCTGAGCACTATATTTAGGTGATTGCTGGACTTTAATTAGTGTCTTCAACAAGATCTTTTTCTGTGTGGACTGCCTGATTAGTTTAGTTTTCCTGTCAATAGATTGTCCCACATGACTGTAGATCTCTACAGCGGCTCAAGAGTTAGCAACTTTCGACTAACGATGACACAATGACAGCGAATGTTACACCTGTCCCATATTCAACATAAAGAAGCAAGTAAACTGAGGAAAACAATAACCTAAGAATAGTAAATGGAGGGAGCAGTATTCATGTTCTTTCCTTGATCTCAAGGCATGGCTGCTGAATGGTGAATCATGCATGTATCGACCATTATTGAAAAAAGAAAAGCTCACTCACACTCTACTTTGTTCCTTATGATCCCATTCATTTTCTTAATCATCCTATCGTAATATGATGTAACAAGTTTACTCTAAAAAGTTACTCTAAAACAGATTTAGAGCAGCTTTCTCAGTTTTGACTTCTAATTGATCTTGCAGCCTACCGAGGCCCCACTCCCTCCAAAGCCTCCCAGGAAGCGCCACCCCAGCTTTGACCTCCAGGCTCTCCTGGCCCCCCGCAAAGGCACTGCCACCCCAAAACCAGACTCTCCCGTTGGCGGGATTAGCCGCAATTCCCCCCTGTCCTGGCTGGGCCGAAAGAACGTAGCCGACCCCGTCATCACCACCAGCATGGCTGCAGCTATCCCTGGGTGGGGCGTCGGAGGTGGCGTGTTGATTCGAGGTGTGGAGGTCAGCAGCAAAGAAGTGGTGGATCACACAGGGTCGCCACGGCAACATGTCCTCCTGGGGAGGACTGAGAGGGACATGGGGACTGACAGGACTGGGTCAACTGCACAGAGGTATGTGGTCTTTGATCCTGTTTTTCTTCTGCAAGTTGCTGTTGAGAACGTTGTAGTTCGACTGAGTGCATTAGAAGCAGCACTTGGCCTTAAAACTCCCACAGCCAGCCCACTGAATAAATTTCTTTAGATTAAGCGAGTCTGAGATGAAAAAGAAAAACGGGGCATCATTTTGGGGATCAATCAGCATGCAATCTCTGATCTTTTTTTCATCACCATCTCTTTGATCTCCGTCCACTGCCTGCTGCCAGCTTCCTTCCAACATCTCGGATTTCTTTCATGTTTGTTTCTCATTTAAAAAGCGAGACCATTTATTTCCCTTCTTCGCATTAACATTTACTGACTCGCCCTTCCCGCTTTCCTGTTCATCCCGCAGTAAATTATACCTGCTCTGGTGCAGGATGCTGAGCTCAGAGAGGCAGTACGTGGCTGTCCTGAAGGGAGTTGAAGAAACATACCTGCCCCTGCTGGAGCTCTCTGACACCCCAGCGTCTATCAGGGGGAAGGGAGACACGCTCTTCCCCAACTGGAGCAGCCTCTGTGCCTTTCACTCCCAGAATTTGCTCCCTGCCATGGAGGGGGCTCTCGTGCAGAGTTTGTTGCAACAAGACTGCTTCAGCAAATATGTAAGTTTCATAATTTGCTGGGAAAGTATGGCAACGGTTATTCTGCCACTTTTTAGGGAAAATCTAAATCTTAAGAATCAATGAGCTTAGTTAAATGGACAGTTTATTTGTTTTTGAAGATGCAGATAATAAAAGAAAACCCTCTCCACTAATAAGGCCCATTTCTAGAAACACAACAAATTATTTTTAGATCATTCTCTAGAACCTGGTTTTTTATACACTGACAATGTTTCCCAAAAACATTGGTCATATTTAAACCTTTAGGGTTGAATATATTCACAAAATAATCTCTCACATTTTAAAAAAATGTGCTTTAAACATTTTATCTTCAGGTCATAATAATCCAGTAGAAGTCAGTCTAGTTTAGAATTTCATCACTACTAACCAGAGGTAGATGCACTTATTCCAGTTGTCTTCAAAGCAAAGAATTTAGCACCGAATTGTGGGTTTTAAATTGGATACAATCCTCAACACTTTTTCCAAACAGTCCCTTTATTTAACTCACCCAAAGGGTGGCCATTCCATTTAGGAAAAAAGTTTCCAAGCATGAAAAGTATTATTAATATACATTTATATATATACAGGTGCTGGTCATAAAATTAGAATATCATAAAAAAGTAGATTGATTTCAGTAATTCCGTTTAAAAAGTGAAACTTGTATATTATATTCATACATTACATACAAACTCATATATTTCAGATGTTTATTTTGTTTAATTTTGATGATTACAAATGACAACAAATGAAAATCTCAAATTCATCATATCAGAAAATTAGAATATTACTGAACACCAATAAAAACAAAGGATTTATAGAAATGTTGGCCAACTGAAAAGTATGAACATGAAAAGTATGAGCATGTACAGCACTCAGTATTTAGTTGGGCCTCCTTTGGCCTGTATTACTGCAGCAATGCGGCGTGGCATGGAGTCGATCAGTCTGTGGCACTGCTCAGGTGTTATGATAGCCCAGGTTGCTCTAATAGTGGCTTTTAGCTCTTCTGAATTGTTGGGTCTGGTGTATTGCATCTTCTTCTTCACAATACCCCATAGATTTTCTATGGGGTTAAGGTCAGGAGAGTTTGCTGGCCAATTAAGAACAGGGATACCATGGTCCTTCAACCAGGTACTGGTAGGTTTGGCACTGTGTGCAGGTGCCAAGTCCTGTTGGAAAATGAAATCTGCATCTCCAAAAAGTTGGTCAGCTGCAGGAAGCATGAAGTGCTCTAAAACTTCCTGGTATGTGGCTGCGTTGACCCTGGACCTCAGAAAACACAATGGACCAACACCAGCAGATGACATGGCACCCCAAACCATCACTGACTGTGGAAACTTTACACTGGACTTCAAGCAACGTGGATGAAGTGCCTCTCTTCTTTTCCTCCAGACTCTGGGACCTTGATTTCCAAAGGAAATGCAAAATTTACTTTCATCAGAGAACATGACTTTGGACCACTCACCAGCAGTCCAGTCCTGTTTCTCTTTAGCCCAGGCAAGACGCTTCTGACGCTGTCTGTGGTTCAAGAGTGGCTTGACACAAGGAATGCGACAGCAGAAACCCATGTCTTTCATACGTCTGTGTGTGGTGGTTCTTGAAGCACTCACTCCAGCTGCAGTCCACTCTTTGTGAATCTCCCCCACATTTTTGAATGGGTTTTGTTTCACAATCCTCTCCAGGGTGCGGTTATCTCTCTTGCTTGTACACTTTTTTCGACCACATCTTTTCCTTCCCTTCGCCTCTCTATTAATGTGCTTGGACACTGAGCTCTGTGAACAGCCAGCCTCTTTAGCGATGACCTTTTGTGTCTTGCCCTCCTTGTGCAAGGTGTCGATGGTCGTCTTTTGGACAACTGTCAAGTCAGCAGTCTTCCCCATGATTGTGTAGCCTATAGAACTAGACTGAAAGACCATTTAAAGGCTTTTGCAGGTGGTTTGAGTTAATTAGCTGATTAGAGTGTGGCACCAGGGGCCATCAATTTTGAACCTTTTCACAATATTCTAATTTTCTGATATGATGAATTTGAGATTTTCATTTGTTGTCATTTGTAATCATCAAAATTAAACAAAATAAACATCTGAAATATATGAGTTTGTATGTAATGTATGAATATAATATACAAGTTTCACTTTTTAAATGGAATTACTGAAATCAATCTACTTTTTCATGATATTCTAATTTTATGACCAGCACCTGTATACATATTTGTTTATATATATATATATATATATATATATATATATATATATATATATATATATATATATATATATATATATATATATATATATATATATGTATAAATGTATATTAATAATACTTTTCATGCTTGGAAACTTTTATTTCATATTTTATTCATTTTTAGAATGTTTAAGTAAGGCAGCAATTAATATATTTTGTTGATTTTGTAAAGAACTTTTTAGGTGCACATAAAGCACTCAGTAGACCTTAAATGTAATGTGCTAGCTGAGGTTTTGCTAGAGTGCATGAGCAAAGCTTTTAACAATTAGGAACGTGGAAAATAACATGTAGATTTTACTCTGTATCACATACAAATGTATATACAGACGCACCACATCACAGTCTTTTAATTATGACCCAATCAGTGATTTAAATAAGCTTAGAAAATATGTAAATTTGAGAAAAATTAATTTCAACAACGTGCAGTGATGATGAGAGAAACTTTATAACAACAATTCAAAAAAACTATTTTATTCATTTTGTTTGTTTTTAATTAACAGAGTCATTAAAAAACTAAAAGCATGACTCAATGACACACTGGTGTGAAAAGGACTTATAAAAAGGAAATTATTGCTAAGTAGTGTGATGAGTTTATTCTAAGAAAGTGGATGTTGTCATTAAGTTTTATTTAAACCACTGTATTTTTGGGCTTTTTTTGTGTATGTTCATATTAAAGCTAATATAAATCAACCTTGTAAACTTAAAATATTTCTTGTCCCCTATGTAACCGAAGCGGGAGGAATTTCTTCAGTATTCCCACTACATTCGCTCCAAACCTGAAATGGATTCACCGCTGGTCACACAAGCAGCAGACTTCTTTAAGGTAGGAAACCACACATTTCTCCCTGAGTAATTTAAAATGGAAGAGATTCACATTTAAAAGAATAAAATTGATCAAACATAAAGAAAGGGGGACAGATTTGGTTTAAAATAATCCCAAACACTTCATTATTTTCAGGGGTTTTTTAGACAATAGATGATTAATCCAAGTAATTTCTGAACTCAAACTCAAGCCAACCCGAGTAGTTTATATGTCAGTGGCAGCAAATAAGTGGTGTTAATTATGTTCAGTATACGACCAGAAAAGCCAATTAAAAGCAGATTATAGAGAGAGAAATCTGAGCATCCAAGCTACAATTAACTACAACTAATCCATCAACAGCATGATGAGATTACCATGAGGACTTTACATGGAAAGATCAAAGCGCCTGAGCTCACTGAGGCTGCGCTGAAGCTGTGCGCTCTTACAGATCAGCACTAGGTGGCAGCATTTACTAATGATGTCACAAGCTGCCACCGTTTAAGAAGCTTGAACACATGGCTGATAATGGGAACAGGCAGCTTTATGGTTATGGTAATGGCTGAGAAACGGCATGCAGGCTGATGGTGATAATTGTAATGGCAGTGAAAACAAGGCCGGTACGGCTTTAAACCTGTTCCTTTTTATTATTATTATTATTATTTGGCTACAGGATGATAAGAGATTTTCAAACTAGACTCCAGTTAATAATGGTTAATTTTAAACGAATTACACGTGGAAGCAATATATATACACACACACACTAGGCCTTCCTCACCCGTTCTTCCTTTTTCCTCCAAGCTCGGGTCCTCTATCAGAGGCCTGGGAGCTTGAGGGTTCTGTGCAGTAGCTTTGGTGTCCCTAGGACTACACTCTTCTGGACCAAGATGTCTGATGTATTTCCAGAGATCTGCTGTAGCCACTCTTCCACTTTGGGGGTCACTGCCCCGAGTGCCCCAATGACCACTGGCATCACTGATGCCTTGACCTTCCAGGTTTTCTCCAGCTCTCCTCTGAGCCCCTGGAATTTCTCTAGTTTCTCATGTTACTTTTTCCAGATATTGCAGTCACTTGGTATTTCTATGTCAACCACAACGACTTTCCTCTGCTTTTTGTCCACCACCACAATGTCCGGTTGGTTTGCCATTACTATTGGTTTGCCAAAAATGTATCTGGAAGTCCCACAGGATCTTGGCTCAGTCATTTTCTACAATCTTTGGAGGTGTTTCCCACTTTGACCTTGGGGTTTCCACTCCATACTCTGCACAGATCTTCCTGTACACTATACCAGCCACTTGGTTATGGTGCTCCATGCATACTTTCCCTACCAGGATCTTACACCCTGCAGTTATGTGCTGGATCATCTCAGGGGCCTCTTTGTACAGTCTACACCTGTCGGGTGTGGTAGATCTGGGCCTCTATTGCTCCGGTGCTTAGGGCCTGCTCCTGTGGAGCCATGATGAGTGCATCTGTGCTGTCCTTCAGTACAGCTCTGTCTAGCCCTTGGTAGGATTTCCTGATTTCTGCCACTTCAGTTATGTTTCAGTGGTACATCCCTTGTAGGGGTTTATCCTCCCATGATGGAGGCTCTACCTATATATATATATATGTATATATATATATATATATATATATATATATATATATATATATATATATATATATATATATATATATATATATATATATATATATATATATATATATATATATATATATATATATTATTATTATTATTATTATTATTATTATTTTTTTTTTTTTTTTTTTTTTTTTTTTTGTATACTATATAAGAAAAATATAACTTAAATTTTAAAAGTGTGTTTGTACATATGTTACATGGCTACACAAATGGTTAAAAAAACTAATATAGATTTTTTTATAGATTTTTAAAATATTTTTTATACCTCAAGTTTATTTTTTTTATTAAGACATTGTATAACACATTTTGAAAATGTATCCCACTATTTTTTAAAAGTTTGTCTCCTTATGAAACATATTTAAGGGCCACAAGACACCTAACTTTTAGGTACAAAATGTTTGCTTGGAAAAATTCACAATTCTGGCTGTGGAGGAATAAGAAACTTTAATATGAGTTGAGAAAATAAAAAAGGTAAACTTTCTTTAAGAGCTTTAAAATGAGTTTGCCTAATTTTATTTAAGTTTTCATCTTATTAAACATTTTCTTTGTCACTGAATTTAGAAGTGATTCAAATCTAAACCAAAGTAGAAAACAAAGAAATTTAATTATTTTATCAAACAATGTTCAGGAGAGGATTAGGGCCAAACAGCAACTGAAGCAACTCATAGATAGATAGATAGATAGATAGATAGATAGATAGATAGATAGATAGATAGATAGATAGATAGATAGACAGACAGACAGACAGACAGACAGACAGACAGACAGACAGACAGACAGACAGACAGACAGACAGACAGACAGTCAGACAGACAGACAGACAGACAGACAGACAGACAGACAGACAGACAGACAGACAGACAGACAGACAGACATGTTCTCTGCTTATGTTTAACCAGTGGCATACAGCCTCCAACCTTTCCTGTTTGTAAAACACGTTTCTTGGTGAACCACAGAATACAAACATGAAACCAATAGAAATGGATATAAATTAGTATTTCCTTTAACAGCTATAATGCTAATGAGAGTAGATATGTTCTTTTATGGTAGACGTCCAATATAGTCTGGGCCTAATTCAGAGCAGAAGACTCTTCTAATGTCTTGGTTTGCATTGAGTGCTTATTTACAGAGAGACCATTGATGATTTTCTATAGAAATGGATGAAGTAATGGGCAATCAAGGTAACCCAGGTAACCAATGGTCTTCCGATGTGAAACATGTTCTAAGAAGCTTAAGAGTAGTTTTCTGATATAAAAGTCCAATAATGTAAAAATCTGCCTTTCTAATAGGGTGGGTTTCAGATGGGAGGCTAGCTTTAGTCTCATAGACTTTTATCAAATGCAGACACTGAGTAAACACTGTAAACCAGATTCCTAGCAAAATCCAACTTCAGTAATTGTAAACTATCCCTTTAAGTCACCCGGTTTGCAGCAGCAGACCGTTATGAAAAGCTTTTTGTCAGCACATCTCAGCGATTCCTAATCAGACTTATATCTGGGAATGTTTCAGGCTATAACATGAACTCTTTCATTAGCGTCTTGAAATGTTCCTGAGCTTTTTCTGCTGGGCTGCAGCAGAGACTTTATGCTGCGTCAGCGAATATCGTCGCCTCGGAGAGCCGTTTGATCTGAAACAGGCTTTAAGTTGAAGTTAGAAAATGACACCCACACACCAGAGGGTTTTTTTTTTTTTTTTTTATGTAAAACCAAAGCACAGACAGAGCTGGCATTCATTCTGTTTCTGCATTTCTGCTCTTGTCAACCCCTCCTTCCTCTTTTATTCTTCCTCTCCACAGTCTAAACTCCCCCAGGCCTCCCCCCTCTCCCCTCTGTCTTTCCCTCACTGCCTGCAGGCTCCCATTCAGAGACTGGAGCAGTACTGTGAGGCCCTGGAGGAGCTGGGGGGCTTAAATCTGGCCTCGGACTCCGCCCTCTACGTCCTGAGACACGCCCAGAAGCACGGCGAGGACCTCAGGGCCAGTGACCTCATCGTCGGCTGTCCGGTGAGAGCGCATGCCCCAGTTCTTAAGTGTGCAAAGTCCCACTTTCTTTTCTTAGATGGAAAAACCTAAATAATTTGGATGAGGTCAGGCCAGGGAAGGAGGAGGGGGTGTTTTCACATTATTTTTATTCATATTCATTCATCAATTAAAAGAGATGTAATTAATAAGGTCCCTCATGTGATGCAATAAATTATTCATGCCTTAAAACAGTTTTAAGTCAAAGTTAAAACCTCTATTTGTTTAGAAATGCCTTTAACATTTACAGGTACATTTTAACTATAGTATCATTAGTTTAAGTTAGTGATCTAGCTGTTTTTTTTTTTTTGCTTTACTACCTGCTTTTAACATGTTTTTATCTTTACTTGCTATTATTCCACTTTTACTTTTCTCATGTTTTATTGTTTTATTCATGCAAAGCACTTTGAATTGTCTTTCTACTGAATTGTGCTATATACACAATGATTCCTTGCATTTTAGCTTAGTAACTTATATCATACAATTGTTTTTGTGTGACACACAAACCACATTACCATTTTATTGCAAGGAGACTGATATTGTTGTTTTTACAGAGAAAAATCTGAGACATGTGGAATGCCTTTTTACCAATCCACCTTAAATCAGCTTTTGTTAGAAGCCCCCCATAGCTGCTTGTTTCTTGCTTTATTTAACCCATTCCTCCATAGCCTTTATAAGATCAACCTGAATTAGACTTCATTCATCTTCTCTGCAACTATGACCAGCTTTCTTTTACCCTAAAAGAAAAGCCTCCCACATCATCATGCCGCCACTGCCATGTTACGTGGAAGGATGGTGTATTCAAGTTAATGTGCGGAATAAGTCCCACCCATATGAACACACAGGTAACCATGACAACACCTTTAGATGAATGGAGACACAAGAAAACCTCTGCAGCTGCCTGAAAAATTTTCGGCATGAGGGCAAGCAATTTTATTTACCTTTTATATTTCTGTGGAAAAACAATTCAGAGTGCTTTAAATAAGAAAAAAAATAAAGGAAACTTCACAGCCGCATTAGAATGCCTTCTAAGCTTTAGCTCCAGCTTAAAGTTCTCCAAAGGTCAGACTTTTTTCTTAGCTCAGCTCAGAGGGTTATATTTAGTAACAAATTAAGCAAAAGCGAAGGTCAAAAGACAAAAGTAACAAACCTACACCAGCAGGACACTGTAATTTGGCATAAAAAAACTATGAAACCAGAATGAGTTACTGACGTATACATTTAAAAATGTCAAATTACATACTATGTACCTTTGATTATATCAACATATCAAGGACATTTCGGTCCAAATGTTCACACCACTTATAGATATGGGTTACCAGTCTTTCACTTAAACAAGCTTTGCAACATTGTCAATATTCCATTATTCACCTTTTCTCTCTTGTAGAACAACAGAATAATCCATCCAGATTATCTAAGCAGTCAGCAGAAACATGCAGAAAATTCATGTGCTTTAAGATGTGTCACTAATGTATGTGTTCCTGCTGTGTTCCTGGTCTAATGTTGACGATTTGTCAGTCTTCTCTAACCAGGCACTTACAGAGGGTCCATGATACTTTGCTGAGGAAAGCTGATTTTATTTTAAGGGTAGCAGAGGAAAGGAGGTTGAATACAAATAAAAACAACATTTTTAAGATTTTTTTTTGGAAACAAAAAGATAATGCATGCATTATTATTACAGTTAAATGTATAGACTATTCTGGTAATTTAGCAGAATCTTTAAAGCGCCACCGTGAAGAAACAAAGTAGGCACAAAGTACTTAAACTAATATTTAACAGTTTGAGAGCCGCTGTTTTAAATGTTCCATTAGAGGATTGTTTTTCTGAGAAGCTTCTAAATATAAAGCAGTTATTTGAAACATTTGTTATTTTCCGGAATATTTTGGTCCATTTTGACAGGTACAAGTGGAGGAAAGTAGAGCTGAGGGAAACTAATGAGACCAAAGATGCTGTAGAAATGCTCGCAGCTCAGGCCGTTGTGTATTTTGCTTACCATATTTGGGCTTTATTAGAAATTCTTGAACAATATCTCTGCTCTTGAACTTCGCATTGTTAGTCTAACTCTCTAGCTTTGAACTCCCACACATGCATATACTCAGATATACTCACAATTTATATATGGGTGTGTGGGGGGGAGGGTTTAGGAGAGTGTAAACACTTCTACTGAGGCACTTCACGTCGACAGCTCTCAAAGGTAAAAAAGTGATTGTGAGTGCAGGGGAACGTGTCTTCCAGTGGGCGTGTGTGTGGGAGCTATTAACGTATGTGAAGCCTCACTTGTATGATGACCCCCCTCTCACCTCGGCAGGTTTTTAAAAATAAAGCTGCATGCCAGTGAATCGCCGTCTTTTTCGGCCTCAGCAGAGCATTGTTCTTGTTGCTCACGCTGTTTGTTTGCGCCTTTATAATCCTGGAATCTCTTCCTGAAGGAGCTCTATACAATTTCTGACTTTTATGAGTGTCTGTCTGCCTTTGTTATGAGTCCCAACAGCATGAAGAAGTCTCAGCCCTGTAATTGACGCGAACAATGAAGTTACATTTTTTTTCTAAAAGACGTGACTCATCTGGCCAATTAGAGCAAAGATCCAACAGATAAAAAAGCGGCCATGTGAAAGCAGCGGATGCCTCTATAGAAGTCGGTGGAACAATAATCCTTCTTTGTCTTTTTCTTTATTGGACTGAGAAGAGGGCTTTTCAGTCGCCACTGATAAAATGGATTTTCTTGAACACCAAACTAGGAAAACTGGAAGCAGGAGTGGATAGTTGCTGATTTGGTTGTGAAATTAAAATGTATTTTCTTATATGTATGTAGTGTAAAATGTAGAAACTACCTCGTGAAGCCCCTTAGAATTTTATTTTCTATAACAAAGAATGCCTTTAAGAAGAAAATGTTTTCCTCCTTAAAAATGTGCTGAACGATTCATAAACCTTATATCAAAGTTGGTATTTAGGAAGGCTGTAAAAAATCAAAGACCAATACCAGATGAAAACAAATATTTACGATTTAGACATTATCACAAAAAAACCAGCTGCTGTCACTGTGCAGATTAGCTGCTAAAAAAAACCTACTGCTTCTCAACGTCTCATAGAAATGATTGCGCTCTGTCTTACATCACCGCCTACTGATTATGGAATATTATGAAGAATGTTATGAAGGCATAGATGACTAATGTAGATAATGAGCTATTAAATTTTAAAGACCTCACCTAGGTGGGATATGCTAGCTTTCATAGCTTGATGCTAACATTTTTTTCTTAAACAGCATTTCCTCATAAACAATGAGATGTCCAAATTATTCTAACTGAAAAATATAATATTCAACTGACTGACAGGGAGAGGAACACACAAAGGATGAGGAAAGGGCCCCATGCTAAACATGACATAAAAAAAACACTCTGCTCTGCAATCTGTTTTGATAAGTCGTTGCCTGTTTTTAGAGTCAAACCAAGAAAATCTGGCTCATAAAGATGTAGGTGAAGATATGTCTCTGAGATGGTCTATGTAAAATCGGATATAAACTAAAGGCTTACAGGCTACTTTATATGTTGTTCAGATTGCAATGGGAGAACGTGGTGATCTGGTGAGGCAAGGAGAGCTGACCGTCTGCGGGGGACCTCGGAGGAAGCGAGCAGGGGTCAGGAATGTCTTCCTCTACCAGCAGGTCATCATCTTTACCAAGCAGAAGAGTCCCAGTCCAGGACGCACCGTCTACAGTTACAAGCACAGCATCAAGGTGTGGACTTAGGTTTCTTTTTTCAAAAAACCGAGATGTTTGAACCAGTAATTCACACATGGTCCTAACTTGTCCTTCCACTTCAGACGGGCGAAATGGGTCTGACTCAGAGTGTTGGTGACGAAGGAGTGAAGTTTGAAGTCTGGGTCAGACAGGCTCCCCGAACCAGAGACTGCATCACCCTTCAGGCCCAGGACAGGGAAGGAAGGGAGGCCTGGGCTCATGACATAGCCCATCTGCTGTGGACGCATGCCATTAACAACACAGGTGCACTATACACTCAGACGCTCAAGGAAATTATCAACAGGTCCAGTTTTCAATCAGTCTTTGAAGCAAGAATGGTTGTCAAAGAATATTTAGATTTTTTTTTTTGTTTTTTTGCACTTAAAGGGACCATGTTAATTATAATTTGCTTTAATACAGTTTAATACACTTTTATGTGTTAAATCATCAATATCTGGTAATACAATCTTTCAATGCTAACCTCAGTAAAAAAAAGATCATGCAGTTTTAATGATAAATTGATCTAGGAAAGGCAACAAGTGATCTAAATCATAGAGAAATTTTCCTCCTCATTAAAACAGGAATTATTATGTTATAAAATGTTGTATGTGTTGTCACATTGAAGCAATTCAATAATGGGTGAGGAAGAAAAAAAAAAGTCTTTGGGACTTCAGACAAAAAAAAAGTCAAATAAGGTAGCAGATGTATGATGATCTGGGCATATTTTACTATATTTGGTGAAACTAATGGTGTCCTACAGGTGCTGGTCATAAAATTAGAATATCATGAAAAAGTAGATTGATTTCAGTAATTCCATTTAAAAAGTGAAACTTGTATATTATATTCATACATTACATACAAACTCATATATTTCAGATGTTTATTTTGTTTCATTTTGATGATTACAAATGACAACAAATGAAAATCTCAAATTCATCATATCAGAAAATTAGAATATTACTGAAGACCAATAAAAACAAAGGATTTATAGAAATGTTGGCCAACTGAAAAGTATGAACATGAAAAGTATGAGCATGTACAGCACTCAGTATTTAGTTGGGCCTCCTTTGGCCTGTATTACTGCAGCAATGCGGCGTGGCATGGAGTCGATCAGTCTGTGGCACTGCTCAGGTGTTATGATAGCCCAGGTTGCTCTAATAGTGGCTTTTAGCTCTTCTGAATTGTTGGGTCTGGTGTATTGCATCTTCTTCTTCACAATACCCCATAGATTTTCTATGGGGTTAAGGTCAGGAGAGTTTGCTGGCCAATTAAGAACAGGGATACCATGGTCCTTCAAAAAGGTACTGGTAGCTTTGGCACTGTGTGCAGGTGCCAAGTCCTGTTGGAAAATGAAATCTGCATCTCCAAAAAGTTGGTCAGCTGCAGGAAGCATGAAGTGCTCTAAAACTTCCTGGTATGTGGCTGCGTTGACCCTGGACCTCAGAAAACACAATGGACCAACACCAGCAGATGACATGGCACCCCAAACCATCACTGACTGTGGAAACTTTACACTGGACTTCAAGCAACGTGGATGAAGTGCCTCTCTTCTTTTCCTCCAGACTCTGGGACCTTGATTTCCAAAGGAAATGCAAAATTTACTTTCATCAGAGAACATGACTTTGGACCACTCACCAGCAGTCCAGTCCTGTTTCTCTTTAGCCCAGGCAAGACGCTTCTGACGCTGTCTGTGGTTCAAGAGTGGCTTGACACAAGGAATGCGACAGCAGAAACCCATGTCTTTCATACGTCTGTGTGTGGTGGTTCTTGAAGCACTCACTCCAGCTGCAGTCCACTCTTTGTGAATCTCCCCCACATTTTTGAATGGGTTTTGTTTCACAATCCTCTCCAGGGTGCGGTTATCTCTCTTGCTTGTACACTTTTTTCGACCACATCTTTTCCTTCCCTTCGCCTCTCTATTAATGTGCTTGGACACTGAGCTCTGTGAACAGCCAGCCTCTTTAGCGATGACCTTTTGTGTCTTGCCCTCCTTGTGCAAGGTGTCGATGGTCGTCTTTTGGACAACTGTCAAGTCAGCAGTCTTCCCCATGATTGTGTAGCCTATAGAACTAGACTGAAAGACCATCTAAAGGCTTTTGCAGGTGGTTTGAGTTAATTAGCTGATTAGAGTGTGGCACCAGGGGCCATCAATTTTGAACCTTTTCACAATATTCTAATTTTCTGATATGATGAATTTGAGATTTTCATTTGTTGTCATTTGTAATCATCAAAATTAAACAAAATAAACATCTGAAATATATGAGTTTGTATGTAATGTATGAATATAATATACAAGTTTCACTTTTTAAATGGAATTACTGAAATCAATCTACTTTTTCATGATATTCTAATTTTATGACCAGCACCTGTATATCTGGTCAAACTTTTATGAAGGAAAGCTCTGTGTTTACACCAGCTTTCTCTCTCTGGTTCTTTTTCCTGAAAAGAGGTCACTTGGGACAAACTCGTTAAAAAACTTTTCATAATGTATATATTTTTAAAAAACCATGAGACAAGACAGGAGATTGTAATAGAAATTGTGATCTTACTCAGACAGAGAAGTTGCTCACAGTTACAGGAAGCAGTGCTTACCAACCGGCTCACGTCTCATGAAGTGGCCTCAATTCACAGTTAAGCATTTTATACAACTACAGTACACCACATCATTACATCATAGATGTTTGTAAATGAGGGGGCGTCCATGGCTCCAGCCTTATCAAAGTATTACACTACGTTCTTTGATCAAGGAAAACGCTCTCATTTCATTCCCAAATCTTTGCCACGTGAAGAATGAAGATTATAACTGTATATCCGGCCAGAGGAACTGTTCTAATTAGATAAACTACTGGGGAAAACATTTCTTCTGACACAGAAAAGGCAGTTATTATTAGGGTTTAACAGACTCACACATCACCATTAAGAATAATCCTAACGCATCCTAAAAACATGGTTGAGGGAGCTCGGTGGATGGTTTATAACAGAGAAGTATTCCTTTTGTCTTAATTCTGTTTCCATAGAACTTTAGATGTAAGATAAATTAGTGACTGACTGAAAGGAAACGGTACAAAAATCAAACGAAAAGTCAAATTGAAACCCTTTTAGAAGAACCATGAGCCTTTGTATTTCATTATTCACGATCTGCTATAGCTGATTGTTAACACCTAATAGTACCATACAAATGTTTTCTATTTTTCAGAAATGTGAAACACAGCATTAATAGCTATGAGTTAAAAAAAAATAACATATGGAAAACCAAATGCTGATTTATTTTTGTTTGTTATGGTGATGCCCAGCTTTCTGAACACAAGGAGTTCCTGCCTAGCTTGTGTTTGAGGATCGCTTCCCGCAGTTGGCTTAGATTTCAGTATCATCCTGCAATATGGTGCAGAGAAGCTCCTTATAAGAGGGGATTAAATCTGTTCAGATGGTAATGCTCCTTGGGAACAAAGCATTGTTCAGAAAACAAAGTGGCTCCAGACTGATACAGCGAAACAAGACGAGAGATGTTTCTGTGATTTTGAACCACGATGTAGAATGTGTAGCTATTTGTCGGAGAGGAAAGATTCCTAGGAATGCTACTTTACTGAGGTGTTTTTTATGTTTTTCCAAGAAATCTCTCTTTTCCCCCCCAGAGCTGTGTCTGAAGGAGTCACTGTGCATGGGAGTTTCCAGTAAGCTTCTGCTGGATGCTACAGGAACTCCAGGATCAGAGTTGGACTCTGTCTCCAGTCTGAGCGACAGAGGTAGGAGCTAAGCGCCATATCATGTGTGGACTTCTAAAAGCACCAGAAGTTTCAGCAAGAAGAGAAAAAAAGGATAGATATACAAACCCTGAAACCCTATCTAGACCCTTTATGTTTTTTCACATATTACTATCCCATTTAAAGCAACAATTTCATATTTTTCATGGAGATTTGCGTCATTTATTCCCAACAACATTTGGGTCAGTTGTTTAATGAAGGTCACACAGTTATTTAGAGAACATAATTCAACTTGCCGTATCTTTACGTCTAAAGAAGACAGCAAACACATCACCTTTGAAATCAGGGTTATGTTTCAGAAACCATAAGAGGAGATTTGAACATCTCACAGAACTCTGTTGCGAACCGTCCATCTAAACTAGCAGGTCAGGCGAGGAGTACATTAATCAGTCAAGCTTCTAAAGCGGCCGTGGGTAACTTTAGAGGAGCTGCAGGGATCAGCAGTTCAGATGGAAGAATCTCTTTGAATGACCTCTATTTACTAGGCTTGTCAAGAAAAACACGTCCTCATGGAAGAGGGACGATAAGACAGCTGTTGTTGAAAAAAGCAAGAGGTTCCACTTAAAGATTAGCGCACAGAAAGAATGCGAGGGAGAAGTTATCTGGTGTGATATTGGCCTACATGCAAAACAATTCAATTCAGTTTTAATCTAGCGGCAGTTCCGAACACGTCATCTCATGGTACTTTACATCCAGTCATTTCATACAGTCAGATTAGCTAAAAGTTTTTATCTAAGGAAATCCATCTGATTGCATCAAGTAATTGACTTGGCAGAATTAGTTGCTCCTACAGTAGATGAGCATGTGGAGACAGTAGATATCCGTTTGTATTTCGTCATTGACTCTACAGCAATCCCTGACACCAAGCATGATTGTGGCAACAGTGGAGAGGAAAAACTCTCTTTTAACTGGAGGAGATCTCCAGCAGAACCAGGCTCAGTATGAGAGGCATTCTTTTGAGGCCAACTGGGGTTCAAGGAGATAGAAGCAGACATACAAAATGATCATTGAAGCTCTTATCTACAAAAAGAAAAAAGAAACAGATAAGGAAACGGGCTCTGAGCCCCTTTTAGTGTCAAAGAGATGAAAGTGGGCAGATACAATTAGTCATAGTGAAACCTGCACCCATAGCTATGTCCGGGACAGAAACAGGAATAAGCACTAAAAAATAGGCCCTACTCTATCATCAATAATGCGAGAGGCTGATGCAGCAGATCGACTGATATTTCATTGCAGGATGGTCTCACAGCTAACAGGAACACCCTTGATGAGGCTACTTAAATAGAAATAAACAGAGAGAACATAAAGTTAGCGTTAAAATAACAAATACTCCAGAATGGAAGATAGAATGAGGCAAAATGACGGAAAGTGGTCCCTATGTCCCCCAGCAGCCTAAACCTATAGCAGCATTACTGTAGGGAGCCTGAGTGGCAGTCCGTGGACTCAGAACCTTAGGATTCCAATCCACTAGGCCAATACTCCCCAAACAGGCATTAGTGTGAAGGGTCTTACTTAAGAACCCACATTGGCAGCTCATTCCCTCCTGCTGGGATACGAACCCAGGCCTCCTGTTTGCAGAGCGGGTGACTTACCGCTTGCTGTAGAGAATTCCATTCCACTACAGAATTACTGTCCATTGTAGTTATGTTTTCTGTTTGTTTCAATTGAGATTTCTGTACTGTAGCTTTTGTTATCATTGTGTCATTTTTTTTTTTTATTTAAATGGAGGAATATAGAAAAATATATGCCTACATAATCACATAAAAAAAAAAATCAGGAGTACACCGGTTTGGTTAAACAAATGTCATGATAATCAGTATTGACTTCAGTCTTAAACAAACTGAATCAGTTGAACTGTAGCGTGAAACTTTTAGAGAGACTGCAACTGGAGTACAATGCAGATGTATGCCACACTTTTCAGATTTTGCAGGATTATAGTTAAAATTAGAAACTTTGTGCTGTTTTCCTTCCCTTTTCCAATTTGAATTAAACAGTAACATAAAATCGAATCAATTATATTTCGTTTTGTTGGTTTTAAGAGCGCATTATGTGAAAACAGCACTAGGGATGTGAATACATTTATCTAATGGTGTTCAAGAGTTTTTTCTCTGTAATGCAATTTAACAGGAAAAGAGAGTTGGAGCATGCATCGCATAATGTTTCACCTGCACCTCTTTTTTTTTCTTTTTTTTTTGATTGTGCCTGTAGTGGTCGGCCATAATTGAAAAACGAGCTTTTTCGGACACATTAATTGAATTTCTTTGTTTTTGAGCCGCTCGGAGCAGCAGATCAATCTCTTAACAGAAAACGTATTATCCTTTCTGTGCAGTTAATATGCCTGATGAAATCACTGTGGGTGATACACTAAAAAAAGCCTTCGCATTCATTTGCAGTTATGTTTTTTTTTTAGTCAGTGCACATAGGTCCTAAAACTAAAATATCTCCAAGGATACGCTGTTTTTAGATCTGCACATCATGAATGAAACATTATCCATCCTATCCATATTTAGAGTTACTTTGAGTCAGTATGTTTGTGTTTTTGTTGATCTTGCAGAAAAAAGGCATGTTTGACCTTTTGAAACAACCACAAAAATGAAAGTAGCCAGTCATAAAAAAAACAACAACAACTAACAAACAGAGGGGTTTAGACAGATAGGTTATAAATAGATAGAAACATATTCGCATCAGCCAGAGCTCACTCATAAATCTGTCTCCTAAATACAGGGAATTAGGGAGCATATTCATGGGAGTCAGGGGGAAGGGAAGCGAACACGCTCTGTAAACTGCTGCTGTTTAAACATCATCATCCGATGCAGAATTTGTCCGCAGAGTTCAGCAGTTAAGCATCCCATCTGGAGTACCATTCCACTGATTTTAGACACACAGTCCCTGAAGGCAACTGTTTTCACCTAACCTTAAAATGAGTCCCCATTCACACCTCGGTGTAATGCACATTCTGCTCACCAGGTGTCTCGATGAGCAGATTTCTGGCTATGAAATGTCCTCAGGGACAGAAGCTGATGTTTAGATATTCATTGGTACACATGAGGAAAAAAGGCCTTTTATTTCTTTTGTCCCTGCCTGCTGCTCAAGGTAGGCTTATTACCATAATAATCATATTTTTATTCATCTAAAGCCCAAATAAAACACTTTCTGAGCATGCAGGCAGCATGCAGGCAACCCAAACAAAAAACCCTGTTTTGGGTGATTCACTGGGTGATACTTTCCCCAAACTCATTGTGGAAGCGTGTATTTTCGAGCTCCAGACTCTCAGCTTGTTCTGTATTTTTCGGCTCTGTTTTGATTGGATCCCCTCTGCTTCAGTCCACAGTAGCTGCTCAGACTCTTCCTCTGTGGGCAGTCAGAAGGAGGGGGGATCCCCAGCTTCTGGGAGGGACCCCAGGTCAAGCTCCGGATCAACAAGCTATTCACAGGTGGGCTCACAGTTTATTCACCAAACCCCAGTCATCCCTGGGTGAATGAAAGCTTTTTCTCTTGGTAGAAATTATTCCCTCCAGCGTGGTTATATGTATTTATGTAGTACATTTCTTTTTATGTTTTCTCTACTGGAGATGGATCCTTTTTTCAGGGGACTGGGTCTCTTAACACCCAACAGGGTAAAACTCAGACTTCCAACCCCTAAAACAAAAATAAAAAAAACAAGTAGTATTTTTTTATACAATTCTTTATTGTAAGAAAAAAATAAATATTTTTATCTCGCCTCTATCAGACTTATTTAGCCTGCCACATTTATTGAAGTGCAGGTTTATTTTGTCTTATTCATTGAAAAAGGCACATCTGTAGTAAAACTTTACCCGCAGGAAACAGAAAGTCAAATATTGTGTTTACTTAGTCAGTTAGTGCACTGGATTTCACAGCAAAAAGTGTAAAAATTGTGAAATTTTACCATCTTTTTAAATAAAAAATATATTTTTTTTCCACTTCTTGCTGAGTTTTACTCAATACAAGAAGATGAATGCATCATTCCTTCTAGAATGAAGACACACTGGATGTTCAGTGACTTCAAGTGTTCATTTAATGAAAACAGGGGTCGCAGTGATTTTATAAAGAGATTTTATCATTGACCATTTACCCATCAGAAATGCTCTTTCCATATGTTGGTGAGGTTATAAACAACCCTTGTCTTTAGCTGTGAGCAACAGGAGTACCAACCCAGAATGGGATGCATTTTTAGTATTTAAACACACTTACCCACACCTACACATGCTGTGCAAACACACACATTCCCCCGGTCTCCTTATCCAGCAAACAGAAGATGACAGATTGGCAAACAGACTGCGTCAGGAACAGATTGACGGGCAGAACGGGTAAGGGCAAACACGCAGAAGGCGATGTGCGCATATTGGACAACAGGTTGAAGACGCCTTTGGTGCAAGCCTACTGTTTAACGCTGAATCTAAAGCGTGACTTTTTTTCCCACAGAATCATTCACCGTCTACAGCTGTGTGACTGTCATCTCAACAACAGTGAGTTTAATGGCAGTTTTTTCTCTCCCTCTGTTCGCTGTTGTTCTGTTTCTTTTTCATGTGTGAACTGCTCACTTTGGGATGCTACAAACTTCACTCATCCTTTCTTTTCTTTTTTTTGTCTATTGAAATTTTTCACGTAAATGTGTGTTCTTCTTTCTTAGAAGCAGAAACTGCACTCAGGACCTTTAGAGGATTCCTTCATCTCTAATCCAACTCAAACTGGACTCCATGTGAACTTCTCCAACACACCAGCACCCTCTCTTGTACCCTTCAACCTCCTCCAAGAGTGCAAACAATGCCAGGGGATTAGGCGCAGCTGCACTGTTCCGCATCCAAACGGGATCAGAAATTGCCCTCTGTTTAGACCATGACAAGCACCAGCGGGGCTCTCTCTGACACTCCGCCATTTTGGGTCTGCCAGTCTCAGCTGCTGGCAGAGTCATCGACACCAAAGGCACTTCGGCTGCACAGTGCGGCCTTTGTCTGCTCCGCAACTCCCCACTAGGCCAAACCACTTGGTCTGAACCACTGACTGGCTGCCTTTACACATCACATGCTTCAGCATCTGATAATAAACAGGAAGTAATATTTGGGAGCGTAAATGTGGCATTGGATTGCAGATTTAGGATGTATTATGGACTTTATCACCCTCATAATGCTGAATGGAGGACTGTATACTTCTTTATCTGGCCTGTGTTTCGTGTCTGTGTGGTTTGGGTTAGGTGGGATTGGATCTATGTAAATTAGGTAACCAGCACACTCACTCAGACACACACAATGTCCCCCGACACATGCAGTCACTCTTATTGTTATCAGACAGTGGAGCACTGTTCACATTCACATGCTCTCTTCTTCTCTCTCTCTGTCGCTGCCCAGTTTAGAGCCTGGTACAGTGACTAAATGAGGCGAGCCTCCATCTGAACACATAGAGATGATGAACAAGGAAAGCGGTTTTTTAGTTACATGACTATTGGAGTGTCTAAGCAAATTGTATAAACAGTACTAAGAACTGAAAGTAATAATGGTATCTATCTTTTCTTTTAAGCGTAAAAGTGGCATGAAAATGTTCCCCCATTACAGTATTATGTTTTTTTCTTTTTTTTTTCTTTTCATGTTTCAAATCAAGCAAAGTCAATGTTTAGAAAAAAAAAGAGCAGAACTCTGATTTCAAAATCAATTTTTCGGATGATTTCTGTATGTTAAAACCAGTATTAACTGGGATTAGAAACTAAAATACTCAACTGAAATAGAGGCTCTTTAAACAGCATGAAGTAGTGCCGTCATGTCAAGAACAGATGACAGGCAAAAAGCCACTGACATATATCAGTTTGGAAAGGACAGCAAAGCTGTTACCAAGACATCTGGTCTCTAGGGAACCACAGAGAAGGACATTATTCCCCAAACAGAGGAAGATGGAAGAACTTCAACAAGGGTGTTTAATTGGAGGACCTAAAGGAACCAAGAACAACATCAAAAGGACTAGTGTGTACACCTGGGCAGTGTTCATTTTTCTACAAAAAGAAGGTGACTACACCAACATTAGCATCCAAGGTTGATTAATCTCAAATGTTTCCGCAGAAGCTAAAAGCTAACCAAGCAAGCCCTTTTGGAGGGTGTTGGTCCTGTCATATCTGGAGTAATACGTCAAGGTGTACTGATATAACTTTTTAATTTCTGATGTTAAACCGAAATTGAAGTTTTAAGTATTGACTGGAACCAATACTGATCTGGTACAGTAACAGAACAAATCATACATACTTTTATTATTAATTGTCTTGAAGTGGAATGTTGGAAGAGAGTTGATCAAGTGATTTTACTCAATGACAACAGTAATGAGGAAAAAATGGCACATTTGTTACTAACCAATGCATAAACTAAAAAATAATATTTCATGAGAGAGGAAACTAGTAAATGTGTGGACTGTAAAAGCCACACAGCTCCTACTCAAGCATTGTATATTATTATAGAAGTGGAATGGCCTGTAGTTATGTAGCATCTTTTCAAAACTCCAAAGTACTTTTGTGATGCAAATCCTTGAGGTACATTGTAGCCACAGCTCTGCTGGGCCTCGCTGGCTCTCTAACTGCCTTCAGCGTGAAAAGCATCTTGGCCAAAGACACAATGACAGAGAAGGCCAGAGGTGGGGTTTGAACCGACAACCTTATGGTCACAGGGCAAACTCCTTTATTCAGTAACACGTCTAATGACTTTGAATTAATGCCACCCAATGTAAACATGCTGGTAGAAGCATGATATTGGCCATTTTAGATGCACGCTGATATAAACCGAAATGGCTTTTCGTTATGGGACTGATTTCCAATATCAGGTTAAGTCATCTCTAGTAAAACCAGCATTTTAGAAAAACCAACAGGTTCGCACTCTGTTTCAGGACCTGGACAAGTTGTTGAGATTGAGAAAATAATAATAAATGTTTACTTAAGCAGAAAATCCTGACAGAAAATTTGTTTTTGACTTTAGGCTCAATGGCTGGACAGTGAAATACACCAGAAAGACCATAATTGAAAGGCAAGGACAGAGACGACCAGTCAAGACCTGGACCTAAATCTGGTAGTTTAGTTGGTAACACTTAAAAATGATGCATTGCGACAAGAATACAAAAATTTTACAGTTTAGAGGCCAAAATCTCTCCACAGTGAAGTAAAGTGCGGGTTATTTGTGTTTTATTCCAATTGCTAGTTACCAGCAATTCACACAGACCAGGCCTACTAGGACATCTGTTGTTTTTCTCCCTTAATAAATGAACAGAAACCTTTATAACTATTTATGTTCATCTTTCTAAAAACCTGTTTAATGATCTTAAACATTTAAGTGAGACTATAAAGCAAAATCAGAAAATGTCTGTGAGGGGGCTCATAGTTATTTTTTTACAGCATTGTAAAGCATAAACACATTGGTACCTAAAGAATCTCCCTTGCTATACTGATGAGTACTAAAACCAACTTTAATGTTACAGATTTGAGGATAAGATGCCATATCATATATGCCAAAGGTATAAATGGGCGTCAGTGCAATGTTTTTGTTCAAAACAATACCGGCTAATTTTGTTTTTCAGAAATTGTTTGCATTCTCCATAAAATGGAGGAAAGTATTTCATTACTTTTGTTTTTTTTTTTCATTTTCTTTATTTACAAGTTTTATTTACTTTATTTTACAAGTTTCTTTGGCTAGCATATGTAAACAGTATCTGGTAATAATAAAAATGATTACTCATATAATACGATTAATAATTGTGTGTTTGATGAAAAATGACATGCAACTTAAAGGAATACTACACCCAAAACATGATTAGCCTTCATTTTCTACTCACCCCCATGCTGAACAACACTCTGGAGTACTTTTTTGATATCTCAAATGCATCTGGAGATCTGGGAGGCTTCTTGCTGTCTGCTGACATTCAAATAATGGAGGTCCATGGTGCCCAAGACAGAAAGGTCCATAAAAGTCCACAAAAAACGTGTCAATATTCCTCCATACTGCTCATCCAATGTATTCCAAGTGTCCTGAGTGGGTAGCATCCAGAATTTACTCGAAACGAAGTCATTTAGAATGTTTTTAGAGCATAAACAGTAGTGTATAGGATTTCCTGAAAGCGCGCGCCTGCGAGTTCACGACGCTACGGAAACCGCGGCAGACCAAACCAGATGAAAGTGCGCATTCAGCTTGGCAAAGAACTCATGCTCTTCCTCAACACTGAAGTCCTCAGACATTTTTCTTTCGTTGTTTCTTTCTTTGCACAGGTAAACAGCACATTTCTTCTTCTACGCTTGCATTATCGGCAGAGCAGACACTGAATGCGCACTTTCATCTGGTTTGGTCTGCCGGCTTCCGTAGCGTCGTGAACGCGCAGGCGCGCGCTTTCAGGAAATCCTATACACTACTGTTTATGCTCTAAAAACATTCTAAATGACTTCGTTTCGAGTAAATTCTGGATGCTACCCATTCAGGACACTTGGAATACATTGGACGAGCAGTATGGAGGAATATTGACAAGTTTTTTGTGGACTTTTATGGACCTTTCTGCCTCGGGCACCATAGACCTCCATTATTTGAATGTCAGCAGACAGCAAGAAGCCTCCCAGATCTCCAGATGCATTTGAGATATCAAAAAAGTACTCCAGAGTGTTGTTCAGCATGGGGGTGAGTAGAAAATGAAGGCTAATCATGTTTTGGGTGTACTATTCCTTTAAAGTTTACTGCAAGTATTTTTTGGTTTAAATGGACATTATTTTCTAGACATTATATTTGATTGGATTTATGTGCATAAAGCAGATTTGGATGTTGGAAGGAAGAATTGATCTTTGCATTGCAAAGAAGTAATTTCCCTCTGGGATTATTAAAGTATAAAAAAAACAAAAATACTAAGGTTGAAATATTACAGCAAACAGTGCAAAGAAAAACAAAACTCAAATTAAGTTTCATTTCTAGAAATTGGGAATTTATTTTCATTTCTATTTTAAAAAGACACCCATCTGTATAGTTCCTTCTAAAGTATTAAACTCTTCTGTCCTTTCTTCATTTTGTCAGCTTCAATGTTTTTAAATTGAAATTCGCTGTAATGAACCAACTTAAAATAGCGTAAAGTGGAAAGAAATTGACATAGTTTTCACACTTCTTAAGTAGAAATCTGCAAATTGATCAAATAATTCAAAAGCCATGCTTTATTTTCTTTGTCAGCTTCTCAGATATTCACTGCTTTGTGTCAATCACTTAAAATTATCATAGAAAGTTACAAAGAGGTCTGTAGTTGTTACCTGAGACAAATGGGAACAATAATATAAACACAACATATGGAGTATGACAACATTTTGAAATAAAGCTAAAAACAAATGACAAAAAGATTTAATATTTTAGATTTTTTATACCACAGTCACGTTATCATTTTATTTTTTCAAATCTGATCTTACAGAAATACATGACACGAGCAGAGTCTAGGCCACCACCTGGCCAAGGTGAAGGAAAAAATGTGCTAAACTCTGCAATGCTGCATCATCCCCCAGCAAGCTTGTCCTTCACCAACTGGAGTATTTTAAAAATTCATAATCCTGCCATCTCTTTTTGTCAGAGCGGCCTTTAAGAGATGGATGGGAAAAAAAAATCCATTAATTATGCCTTGCATTGATCCCAAACCACCATCATACCCTTTTCCTTGTAACTCATATATATTTTTTTTGCTCTATTAACTTCTAAAATTGCTCAATGGAGTTTATTTGTGAAGCACAAGTGGAAATATGTGTTTACTGCAGTCATTTGTTGGTAGTCAAGAATATTCATACATTGACCTTGGAGTGCTCCAGAGGAGGCAAATCTGACACATGTAGAGCAGGCTCAGGGTGTCCAACAACAGATCTGATGAAATTACTGTAACTCAAAGGGTTTGTGCTTATTTCACTACTAATCTCTGTCACATAAGGTTTAGTTTTTTTTTTTTATATAATTCTAAATCAAAGAGTATTGAAATTAGTATTTTGAGGCATTTATTTTTTGCTATCCTTATCTAATATTTGGTTTGGATCATCCATTCATCCTTTTTCGTCCGATTTATCCAGGGCTGGGTTGGGGAGGCAACAGTAAGCAAAGATGTCCAGACTTCCCGATCCATACACACCTGCGCCAGCTGCTCTGGGAAGGCCCCAAGGGGACACCGGGCCAGCTCACAGACATGTCCCTCCTGGACCTTCCACAAGGCCTCCTCCCAGTAGGAAATGCATGGAAAACCTCCCCAGGAAGGCGACCAAGAGACATCTGGAACAGATGCCCGGGCCACCTCAGCTCGACCCTTTCTATGTGGAGGCGCAACAATTCTACTCCGAGCTCCTCCTGGGTAACTGAGCTCCTCACCGGCTCTCGAAGAGTGCACTCCTCCACCCTGCGAAGGAAACTCATTTCGCCCGCTTGTATTCGCAAATATTGTCCTTTTGGACATTACCCAGATCTCATGACCATAGGTGAAGATCGGAACGTGGATAGATCAATAAATCAAGAGCTTTGGTCTGTCTATTGATCTCACGTTCCATCCGTCCCTCACTCGTGAACAAGACTGAGATACTTGAATTCCACTTGAGACAAGGACTCTCCACTGAACTGAAAAGGGGAGTCCACCATTCTCCGGTGGATTTGGAGGTGCTGATCCTATTCCCGGCTGCTTCACAATTGGCTGCAACCCACCCCAGTGCATGCTGAAGGTCCTGGTTTGATGAGGCCAACAGGACAACATCATCTGCAAACAGCAGAGATGATATCCCGAGGTTCCCAAACCGGGCACCCTCCAGTCCCTGGCTGCGCCTAGAAATTCTGTCCATAAATGTAACAAACAGAACCAGTGACAAAGGGCAGCCCTGGCGCAGACCAACATGCACCAGGAATAGGTCTGACTTACTGCCAGCAAATTTAACCAAGCTCCTGCTGCACTTATACAGAGAACTGACAGCCCTTAAAAGAGGACCCCAGACCCCTTACTGCCAGAGCACACCCCACAGGGCACCACGAGGGACACGGTCGAAGCCTTCTCGAGATCCACCAAACACATACAGACTGGTTTGGGCGAACTCCCACAAACACTCAAGCACACGATGAAAGGTATAGAGCTAGTCCAGTGTGCTACGACCGGGATGAAAACCCCATTGTGCCACCTGGATCCGAGGTTCGACTATCCTCCTCTCACCCACGAGTAGACCTTACTGGGATGGCTGAGAAGTGTGACACCTCTGTGATTGAATCACACCCTCCAATCCGACTTTTTAAAGAGAGAGACCACCACTGTGGTCTGCCAATCTAAGCGCTACAGTTCCTACACGAGTTGCAGCACAATTGGCCTGCCAGTACCTCTCGGCTTACTCTGGAGTCCTACTAGCTAACAAGGCCAGGTAGGCCTCCTTTTTCAGCTTGATGGTATTACCTACTCCCAGGCGCCACCACCAGGTTAGGGGATGCCGCCGTGACAGGCACATCAGACCTGGCCACAGCTACCATCGGCAGCACTGACAATGGAGGATGAGAACATGGACCACGCCATGTCTCCAATATCCCGCAGCGGGTGGCTGGTCCATAGGAGTGTGTGCCCCCTGACAACATAGCTCCTAGGATCATTCGGGCAACCCAACCAACCACATTAAGGTTGCAGCTCACGGGGTGTTGGTTTGGATCAGACACTGAAAAGAATTGGTTAAGGCAAGATGACGTATCCCGGTTCTATCAAGGAATTTCCAAAAAATTTTTATGCACCTTATTTTCCGGACTATAAGTTGCTACTTTTTTCCCCCACTTTGAACCATAAGAGGTTGTGTCTTGTGTGTGGATTTTTTCCTAACATATCAAATATCAAAATTATCCATGCGTCATTAGCATATTTTGTATCCAAACTGTTCACACCAGCAGTGTTTATAGCTCCACCTCTATCTCAGCCAAAAGTCCAGGTAGTTTGTAGCCTACAGCCTCATTTAAGTTACTCAATAGGTGCAAATTTTAGGCATTTAAATTTATAATGCTTCTAATAATTTGGCTGAGAGAAATATAGTAACAATGTGACTCTTTCACCCATATTTTTTGTTCAACCTTAGACTAAATATTTTAGACATCTAAATTTGTCTTTATATAAATGTATTTTCCCTTTTCCTCTTTAAACAGATTAATACGTTCCTCCTACATCAGCAAATGTTATCTTTTCTATAGTTGCTCAGCCCCTTATCTTGGATTAATGAGTCTTTTGTTATTTTTTTCCCACGCCACACTTAAGGTCACACCCAGATATTACGAGTTTATCTCAAAATACAACATTTTTTGTTTCCATGAGGCAAAACATTTCTCTTGGCAGTTAAGATTAATATTAAAAACTGTTTTAAATTTAATTGAATATAAATTTCATACACCTCAGGATTCCAAAGGCCTTATGCACATTCCACTTGAATGTCTTTTTCTTTTAAAAAAAGAAAAAGAGAACCCCAAAGGGCAAAGTTGTAAATCAACGAGACAACACGAAGTTGGAATAATTACTTTAGCTAACAATTGGTTAGCCAAACATACTGCACTTTAAGAACCAGAAAGCAAACATTGCTGGAGAATCTTGGTTTCATTTAGCATTGTGATATAGCTCTTGTCATTTATGAGTCCACTTTTATGCCAAACAGAAAAACAAGCAACTTCCTTTTTTCAACATAGTTCTGCGTTTTTTTTAGCAACACAACCAAGTGCTTGATCAGAATGTTCTGCATGAAAATCCCCACCAATTTTGCGAATGCAGATTTTATGCAAACAAGAACAAAAGGAACTATCTAGCTAAGGAACTAGCAAGCTAAGTAGACATATTGTGGCTAGTTACTGTCCAGCTTTGTCCACCCATATTCAAAAGACCAAGATTTTGAGCTGATGCTACCAAATGATTGCAAACTTCTTTTTTTTTTTACAACAAAAACATGTAACTGGTATCTGTTATTAGCACAAAAACAAAACCTATGATGCAAAAACCTTTGCTTGAAGAGACCTCAAAACTACAGCATGAGGGATAAAAATACCTTTCACTTCCTCTGCTTTGCTACACTTGCTGTAAACCTATTAATAGCTATTTGTTGCTCTGCTGAGTGCTATTTACATACTTGGATATGGAAATAACAAGTAGAGAAGGAAGGAGAGATTTGAGAGAAATCTTGCTGATATTTTAAACTGAGGCGGTGTGATTTTAAAAAGGACGTGTTGTCATGTTTAAGGCACTACAGGATGCAGGGAAGGCAGTCAGTGCCGCAGTTTGTGGCTGGTATCACGTTTCATATCTGCATTCGAATTTAAAAATTGCAAATGGCTATCGAGCCATTTCTAAATCAATATGTAATTTGTTGGCTTGAAGAAGTCGGCACACTTCGCAGCCTTTAGCTGTTTGGTACATTGCATTGTATTAGAAGCGATGTAATAAACACCATCATTCATTTACAGTGCGGCTACATTGTCTAATGCAGAAACCTCTCGCTTTGTCTAGTATTATTGTAATGAAACTTTTTGTTGGCTTTTGTTGTATGTGAAACTCTGCCAGATGTTTACATTTTTTTAAAACAAAGTAGAATTTGGAAAATGCTTGTTTTGCTTACTTTATTCTAGTCCTTTTTACTTTTCTGTTTCCAATTAAAACTGGACTTTAAATTTAAAGAAATGTGATTATGCTTCAGGCTCTTTTTTTCTTTCTTGCAGGCCTAACATGGGGCCTGTAACCTTGTAAGCCCCGAACTCGCTGTAATGAGTGTGTGGTCCCCTCTGTGGAAGCCAGCTGTGCTGTCGCTGCCGCACAAAAAGCAGAAAGATTAGATAACTACAGTACAGTGCCATATCAAATAGTTCCAGGGATCAAATTCCCTTAAGGAGGGAGGGCAGCTTCAGAGTCCATCTGTGCTTGTGAGGGGCACCAAGAGAGGAGTGGGAGATAAAGTAAAGAGGGTGGGGGCAACAGGAAGAGCATGACAGAGGGAATGAGAATGGAAGCGACAGAGGAGAAGGACAGGAGACAGTAGGTGGGAATGATGGGAAATGAGTGAGGGCTAAGGGGCAGACAGACAGAGAGGCACAGTCAAGGGTAGAACAGGGAGGGGGGAGCAAAAAAAAAGGGGGGCTTATAGAAAGAGGGAGACACAAAGTAGAGTTGGAACTTTTTTTTTTCTGATGTTGAGAACCAAGAGAGCTGCAGAATAGATGGAGGAGAGAGTGCGCGCGGGGTAAAAAGGGGGGATGTTGACAAAGCAGCGAGACTGTGGCGAACAAAGAGAACGTGAAGAGAATGAGTCGGGTGAAACATCAAAGGGATTTTTTAGGCCCGGTTACCGGGACAACAGACATTTGCATGCGATTAGCTTTTTACATCATATTAAGAAGGGTTAGGGTGAGGGAGGGACGGGGAGGGGCGGGGAGGGTGGGCTATGGAGAGAGGAAGGGAACTATAGATCATACACACACACTGTATGGAGGAAAAGGAGAGAATAAAGAGGCAAGGAAAAGAAGGACGTTGGTCATCTCAGGCGGATAAACTGACTTATAGGCAGCCAGCCAAGCGTTTCTTTTGTAAATCAGAGTACATGTTGAAGGGAGATACAGTAATACGCCAGGCAGACATTTCCACTGAGGGGAGGTCAGAGCAGGCACTCTGTATTTTATTTATTTAGTTTGTTTTTTCATTTTTGTTAGGAATTTCAGTTTGACACTTAAAAGTAATCTGATATATTCATTTAAAACATGTGCAATCAATAGGTTCCTCTCTAGAAATACTTTCTTATTCAAAAGTCTTAAAAAAGGCAGATGAAATGCAGCAAATGTGAAGCTTATTCAGAGCAACAACTGTCATACCTGAATCAGTGCGCTTTGAACCCAGAAGTTATTTTTTTAAATGACTGGAAATCGAAACACTGACCATCCGAGGATAAATATATTTATTCTGCATAAATATCAATAAATATATATCTTCCAATATATCTTAATATGAAATAATGCAATATATCTTTATATTACAAATCATGTCAAGAGCTGACATGAAATCATAACATTTATTGTTCTGAAGGAAAAATGGGAAGTATTTTGATTCAAATAACCTAATACATTTCCCAATATATTACAATCTATTCCTCTGGTGCATGAAATAAAAAACACATGTATGTGGTTGATTGTTTTACACCCTAAATCCATCACTCATCAAAATGGCAAATAAGAAAACACACCTCGCACTACCCTCTCTCCAATCACAAAAGCCATTAAACATGTTTCTATGGGCGCACACACAGCCTCCGGCATTTTTACACATGTAATATTATCCCGCCCTATCTCCTCTCCTCCACCTCCCTCCTTCATTCCTTCCCTCGCTCCTGTCTCTCCATCAATCCGTGTCCCCTACCCTTCCCCTTTGCCTCTCCCCATCTCTGTCCCTCTCTCTTTTCCATCTTTCTTCATCCCTCCTTAATCTTCACCTTTCCCCCTCCTCATCCTCTACTCTTTTCTTCTTCTTCTCTTTTCTGGCCTCTTCTCTTCCTTCTGAGTGTGTGTGTGTGTGTGTAAGAGATGCTTCAGTGCCCTCAGTATTGTGGCTGCATTGTGCCAGTAGGCGTCGCCGCGACAGCATTGTGACGGTGTGTGTGTGTGTGTGGGTGTGAGTGTGTGAGGGGGGGTGGGGGGTGTATTACAGTATCAATACCCTGACACTGCGACAAAAAGGACAGCCGCCGTAGTCACATATCACTCCACCTCTGCACCCCTCCTTCTCCCCCTCCTCCTCCGTGCACACACCTGCGCCTCCTCCACCCCCCCATCTTTCACTCCCCAAATCAATTTCTCCACCCCTCCTTTCAATTGATTTCCCACCATATCTCACTGAATATGTGCATATTGATCCTCGTCCTCCTCTTCTCCTCCTCATCCCTCACTCCTTTCTTTCTCGCTCTCTCTTGTTTTACTCAAACATCTATTAGATTTCACCCCCCCCAATCTACGCCCTTATCCTCCACAAACACACACTCTCATTTCTCATCTTTCATTTCATCTCTCCAATTCTCTCTCTCTCTGTCTCTGTACCATCTCTTCAGCACCCCTTTTGCTCCCCCAACGCACCTCCCTCCTCGTCTCCCTCCCTCACGGCTGTTTTTTTTTTGTTTTTTTGTTTTGTTTTTTGTATTTATGTGTGTGTGTGTGTGTGTGTCTCGTCTCACTCACTCTCTGCATATTAATTGGTGCATTTCTGCTGCGGCGGAGAAAACAATCAAAGCGTCAGGGGCGGGTGATGATGCCATTGTGGCACATATGTACCAAGTGCATGCACACAAATAGAAAAAAACACACACACACAAATATACATGCCCTCACACGTTAATAGGGACAAAAACAGACCCTACATACCTACATATGTGTTTATGTGTACATAGATCTAACCTGCTGATGAGCAAAAGAAAAAAAACAAGGCCTAGACGCACATTGATTTACAGCGAGCACGCACAGAGACAATCGGCACAGCACACATGCCACAGACACTAAGTCAGTCACACAATAGCAGGCTTACAATGGCTGATCCAGGAGATATGTTCTGCGTCAGCAAAGACATTTGAATTTCTGAGCCAACATTTACCTTCACACAGCGTGTGAGCACAGCACATTTAAATGCAATAAAACAGGCCTGTTGCTGAAAATGTTCCAACTTTCTTTTTTTTCTGACTGGGCCCTTCAATATGTGGAGACAAACATTCAGCAGTAGAAGGAACGGTCAAAACGTAGAAGATAGAAGACAATACTGTAGATCTCTGATGAGTTTTATAGGTTGGCCTTTTATTGTCAGTTTTTAGTGGAGGAACAGGGTCTTCTAGCATGTTGAGATGTCTAGTCAGCATGATCTTTGCCTAGTGAAAGGCTATTTAGTAGATATCAACATGTAGGCTCTTATCTGGGGAGGAAAATGGAGGATTAAATGATTGATACTTTAAGCTTGCCAACTTCTAACTCAGTTTGACACTTATTTGGAAGTAAGAAAGGAAGTAGTTCTTTCCATTGTGATTTTTGGGGATGATGGAGTCAACTAATGAAAAAAACACAGGGCAGGCTAGCTGGGAAAAGTCTGTGACAGATGCTCTGGATAAGATGTTATATGCAAAATGTACGATTCCATCAGCATATGCATTTTGAAATATCGCATCAGAGAAGCTGATATTTTTACAATCACTTGAGGTGGATTTTGGCTTTTGTGAAAAAGAGTTAATAAGCAAAACGACAGATGGAGCCCCATTTTTCTCAGCTCTGACATAGCAAACTTTTCCACACATGACTGATCAGCTGTTCTTTCCTGTAGGTGTCTTCTCAGATATTCTTTTTTTGCATGTGAACATGGCTGTAAGCAACGTGGCCATTATTAACTTACTGACTGAACTAACGTATAAAAAATCTCCTCAATTCCAAGACATCCGTTAAAACTTTACTGATCTGTGGTCTGTGCTTGATTGTAGCCCTTACTTCCTGTTTATTACAGCCATACATGAAGATGTAATATGGATGATTTAGGACTGCGATAAGCTTTGCTTGTTAATTTGCTTCAAACCAAATGGCAACACAGAAAATATATTGTTTTTAATCAAACTTTTAAAACTTAAATTAAAACTTGAATTTCAGTTGAATAGAAACACGTCTAATGTGAGAAATTGAAAACAGCTAGCTGTTAGCAGCTAGCAGTGTTAAATTTAGCATCTGCCTTAAAAACTCCTTATAAACAAGTTAGCTAATGAGAAATATGAAAACTATGAGTCCTTAAATTGGTTACAGTGAGCAAACTCTTATCACAGATGTTCCAAAAAAGTTAAAAAACTATTCACTGGACTTTGTTTCCAAAAACGTTTTGCTTCCCATCCACAAAGCTTTGTCAATTCAAAATAACTTTTTCATAACTTCTTTTGGAAAGACTATGACCTAGATGACTAAGAATCTTCATCACAGATGCTTTGAATCACTTTTTTTGAAATTTGTAAAACTTGGTAAAACAATACATAGCTAGTACTACAGGAACAATGTAAAGTATCGCAGTGTGCTGAAACACATTAATTTACATCTGTCTTTTGGAAGAAGATGTTATAGTGAACACGCTAGTGATGTTGACACTTTTAATATTTAACCTTGAACAAAACAATGTTGTTTTCACATGGCAAACAGGAACTGAATGCAGCGCACCCTGGTTTCATTAAGTTGGTGCTTGTTTGGAGTCAAACTAAAAGGTACATTCACCCTTAATGTAAAGGTCCGGCTAACATTGTGTGTGGCTATTAAGGACCAATTCTGGTGTATTTAAAAATGTTCTGAGGACCAACAAGCCTTAAAAAACCCAAAGACTTGTCCACATGCTGCGATAATGGGAGCAACAGGAATAAATGTCGTTACTGAAATCAATGTCAATTATTGTAAACTCCTGATATGGGTAAAAATATAAACTTATGTGTTTTTAAAGACTTCTTTCAGACTGAGCATGCATAAATCTGTCCCTTGAAGACCTGTTAATGACAATTGTTGCCTTGCCTGTAAAGTTAAAGTAGACTGGAAACCATCTTCTTCTCTTAAAACATAACATGAACTGAAGGCTTACGCACTAATACCTAAAATTTTCCATTGTTACTGCTAGAGCTTCTGATGCAGGCAGCAAGGTATAGTTTGCAGTGCAACAGAGACAAACACAGAGATGAAAAAGCTCCTTCATATGATAAGTCACTTCTAACATTTCCCTCTGATTATCATAGTTAAATACAGCTAAAACAGCAACATAGATTTTGCCTTTAAAATGCATGAGAGAAAATCTAGTTACACAAGAATCCAGCGTTTATGAAAGGAATTCCAAATATGAGCTCCTTAGAGAATGAGACACAGACTCCGTTTCACAAGTAGGCTTGCTTTCTGACATCTAAAACCTGACAATATGGGAAGCTTTTTTGTATGGCTATATTAAAATACTAGAACTAAGCAGATACAAAAAGGAGCTGTGAAAAGCTGGATTGCCAATGATAAGTGATTAATTATTATCAATAATTTATTAATAAAACATTTTTCTGATTGATGAGGACTGCTTTATACTGTGAGTATTTATAGGTGTTGAATTATAAAGATGAACAATTAATCTATCATAATGAAATGAACTCAGACCTACCTCTAGATTCAATTAAATTCAAAAATACTTTATTAATCTCACATGGAAATGAAATGTTGCAGTGACTCATGGGGTTGTCTTTTTTTATCAAGGCGTTGTAGGTGTTGATAGCTGTAAGAAGGACGGGTCTTCTGTAGTGGTCTGTCTTGCGCTGTATCTGGAGAAGCCTCTGACTGAAGACTTTTTAATTATCTTCACTTTATGAAGAATTCTCCTTTGTGGAAATCATCTCCAGAGTTTCTAGAGGAGTTTCTAGAAAAGAGCCGGCCTTCTTTACTAGCTTATTGAGCTGATAAAGAATAATTTGCTCTGATGCTGTTACCCCAGCAGATGATGGAGCAAGAGATCACATTCTCCACAACAGACTTATACTGTAGAATACCTGTAGCATCTTGTTGCAAATGCCAAAGCACCTAAGCTTCCTTAGGAAGTACAATCTGCTCTGTCGCTTCTTATAGATGGATTCACAGTTGTGTCTCCAGTGTAGTTTGTTTTCTAAATAAACACCAAGGTATTTATACTCTTCAGCCACCTCCACTTCTTCTCCCATGATGTTAAGAGGATTCACCTCACTCCTGATCTACAAACTCCCTTGTTTTGTTGACATTCAGGATCAGACGATTGTTTACTCAGCTTTTGGCCATCTCTGTTGCACCCAATGACTGCAGAGTCTTCCAAGTATTTCTGCAGATGTCAGGACTCTGCCTGCTACTGGAAGTCAGAGGTTTACAGAGTAAAAAGGAATGGAGAGAGTACTGAGCCCTGTGGTGCTCCTGTGCTGTTAACTACTTGGTTAGACAGCTGACCGTTCAGTCTAACATACCGTGGGCTGTTTGTCAGGTAGTCTTTGTTCCAGGAAATTGTTGATGCCTCCACCTGAGTCTTCTGAAGATTCTCACAAAGTAAGTCAGACTAAAATTGTAATAAATGCACTGGGGAAATCAAAATCAGGACAAAATCAGAACAGGATCCTTACAGTGTTGTCTACCTTGTCTAAATGACAGTAGGTTTGTTGAAGCAGGTGTATGATGGCATCATCAACCCAACTCCACAGCAATAAGCAAACTGCAATGGTCTCCTGATAGCTGCTTGTTTACTTGCTGAGGTGAACCAACAACAGGCTCTTTAGGAGCTTCATGATGTGAGATGTCAGGACAACAGGTCTATAGTCACTGAGGACTGTTGGCTGAGTCTTCTTTGGCGCTAGAACAAGGCAGGAGGTCTTCCACATTCCTGGAACAGGGTATTTTAGCATGTTCTGACACCATCAGGAATTATTACCATTTAGTCTCTCCCGTTACTTGACCTCATGAGACTGACAGGTGAAAGGCGGAGGGAGCAGCCCCATCTTCTGATTTGGGAGACAAAAAACTCATAGAAGCAGTAGAGTCAATGGCAGAGGAGGGCAGGGTGTTCATTAGACTGGGGGTGGAGAGAAAGATGCTGAGCTTGTTCCTGAACCACACCTGTTGAAGAATGTATTCAGTTCATTTATCTGCCCAAACTTCCATCTGTTTGATCATCCTTCTGCTTTAAGCCTGTGACCTTCATCCTTGTTTTCCAGCCTTTTCCTGTATGCCTTCTTGCTTTCTCTTATCTTGACCTTAAGTTGCTTCTGTATACTCCTCTTTAATTCCCTGTCTCCCTTCTTAAAGGCTTGTTTTTTCTTTCGAGATAGGGGGTAAACAGACATACATTGATTGTCACTTATAACTCACAATGAACAAATGTTAAAGCTAGTCAAATCAGTAGCTGGACTTAAGCTGCTGGTACTTTTTTCTCTGTCTTTGCATAGGATAACCTTTATAAGTAGAACAAAGCTAAAACACCAAACAGAGACCAAACAGACATCACTGCTGTGGGTTGATTTATAAAAAAAAAATCAAAAGCATGTATTCTCTTCAGAATGGTAATTTTGAGAAAACTTAACTTAGATTTAGACAAACTTTATTTTCATTTTGTATACGCATTGTATACATAGTGTATACAAACCAAAATTATGTTTTGTAGAGCTCTTATGACATTTACATTTCTTAAAGTGCAGCAGTGATCAAATGTAAACATTGGGAGAAAAAAATATGGTGCAAAAAACGTATTGATATGGTCAATTTGATGCAGAGACTGTGACATGATTTACAGTTTTTCCAACATTAACCTTTTTTCAGTTTTCTTTTTACAGTTTTTTTAAACATTCAGCAGTCTGATGGCAGTGGAGAAGAAGCTGTTCTGGATTCTGCTGGACCTGCAGCGGATGCTGCAAAGCCTCTTCCCAGAGGGCATCAGGGAGAACAGTCCATGGTGAGGGGTCATTGATGATATTACGGGCTCGTGACAAGCAGCACTGGGATTAAATGTCTTTTATGGAGGAAAGAGGAGCCCTGATGATCTGCAGCTCTCACTACTCTCCTCACCTTCTTCCAGTCTGAGGAGCTGCAGCCTTCACACCACATAGTGAGACAGCTGGTCAGAACGCTCTCTACGTGCTTCTGTATAAGCCTATGAGGATGGGTGGAAGAAGGTGGGCTCTCCTCATCCTCCACAAGAAGTACATGTGCTTTTGTGCTCTTTTGACCTGTGAGGTGGTGTTTACAGTCCAGATGAGGGTGTCTGTGAATTTCACCCTCAGGAATTTGGTGCTGCTGACCACCTACAGCAACGAAGCGTGGTTAGGCCTGTTCTTCCTGAAGTTAATGATGATCTCCTTCGTTTTCTCCACATTCAGGATCAGGTTATTGTCTCTGCACCAGTCCATCAGCTGCTCCCCCTCCACTCTGTAGTCCTAGTCGTTGTTGTCTCTGAAGAGAACCCACAACCGTGGTGTCGTCTGCAAACCTCACTATGTGATCAGTGGTGAACCTGGCAACGCAGTCAAGCATCCTCAGAGTAAACAGCAGGGGGTTCAGGACATGGCCCTGAGGGGAGCCTGTACTTAGGGTGATGACAGAAGAGGTGTTCTGTCCCGACCCAGATTGATTGAGGTCTATTTGTCTAGGGGCCAATTGCAGAGGAGGGTATTGAAGCAGGCCGGTAAGGCCAGTAATCATTTAGTGAGGTGACCTGGAGCTTTTTCGGGACAGGGATGATGGTGGCACTATGGTTTGGTCCATTGATATGTTGTGTGTTTGAAAATGTCTGTTAGGACACCAGCCAGCTGATCTGACACACTCCTGTAAACCTGTCCAGGTATGTTATCGGGGCCTGGGGCCTTTCCTCAGAGTTTTCCTCACTTTAGCTATGTCAAGGTTAAGTGCCTCCTCCCCTGGTGTGGAACGACTTTCACTGCTGGAATACTGATCTAAAATTTTTTGTTTTCCCAAAACACTTCCAGAGTTTTGTTCTCGTAAACCAAGTTTTGTGAAATTGTTACTTTTTAACTGGCACATATCTCGTCCAAATTTCAAAAAGACTAATACATTTGCTGACCAGCCAATATATATATATATTTTTTGCATATTTCTGTCAATTTATTAGTTCATTCAGCAGGTACGTCTTGAGATCAACTGAAGAACATGATTTCTTCTCCATTCCATTGCTATCCATTGTTAATGCCTTTGTTGAGTTGTTAATCTTGTTTTTTAGACTTTTGTAACATTTGTTGAAATTGTGTGTTTCATCAAGTAAATAAAAATGAAAAATGCATGACATAATAGGGATGGGTGAGTCAATGATTAGAGACATTATTGTGGTGATTATTCAGAATTATATGTTTTTGCAAAACATTTTTGTTCTTGCTGTGTAAAACTCTATTTTTTTGTAACAATCTGAAATTTTTAGTTCTCTGTTTTGCAATGGTTGACATTCAACCCCAAACTCAAACCGTGGTATCAAAACTCAAAGCTATGATCACAGAGAATAGTGAGAGAGAAAAGTTGAGCTAATTTTAAAAGGAGCAGTTAGAGCTGAGGACAGAGACCAACTGAAAATATTTGGAGCTCACTGAGGTGCTGGCATGTGAAAATAACTTTCCTCAAGGCCAGTGATAATAGGACGCACTTTAAAAGGCTACATCTCCTATCAGGCAAAACTTTATGCAGATCTGGGACTTGTATTTAGATAGGTTCCCACAGTCCATCTGATATAACTGATACTTCTAACACTGTCATGGTGGTAGATTTTCACTCCTTCTTTCACGGTCTCTTCTCCAACCTGTGACAATTGTGCTACATAACTGTAAACTGTTTCAAAACCAGCTGGTAGAGGTCCCTCCTCCACATGGGCTGAGATAGAGATGAGAATAAACATCAACTTGGTTTGAACCTTAAACCGAGACTGATGTAAAACTAAGATCCGCTGAGAGTCCTAGCTTTTTTTATGTCGGCTCACTTTAACTTAATAAAAAAAGCTTTCCTTATTGTTTCTGAACACTATATGAACTTAAATGTGGTTTAACATTAAAACATGGTTTAAATGGGTCAGTCAATGTTTGTTCACTGCCAGAAAAAAGTCTGCTTTCTATGTTCACTTTTGCTGAATGGACGATTTTGCTTTTTGATGTGGTCTATTACGTGGTCATTAGCTTAGTGACCCATCTAAAACAAAATTCCATTTATATTTCCATGTGGAGTTTCATTGTACTCTCCATGCATGTAAAAGCATTCCCTGGGTACTCCAGATTGCCCTCAATGATACAACGACAACCTTTATGCTGATATTTCACCGTAAAAATTAAACTAAACATTTTAATTTATAACATTTGAAGCAGGTTTGGGGTAAAACATGCATTATGTGGTTACTCTTCTTCTTCTTATTAATAATTATTATATTTTTTAATGATAACAATGCCAGGGTGTACCCCGCCTCTCGCCTGCGATAGACTGGCGACCTGTCCAGGTTGTACCCCGCCTCTCGCCCATTGACTGCTGGAGATAGGCACCAGCACCCCTGGTGATTCCACTCGGGACAAGCGTGTAAGAAAATGGATGGATGGATGATAATAATGATAAAAAGAAGAAGACTGTGTTACTTTTTAGGAGTCTATTTAAATTAATGTATTTTTATTGTATTTATTATTTTTCAGTTTAGTGACAGCAGCTGAAATAAAGCTCATCCTTCTATGTCCAGTGATTGTCTTTATCAAACTTTATCGCATAAACTAGTTTAGATAAAGCTCAATTATTAATTTTCCACAGTTGCTTACTCCTGCATGATTGCGGGGAGTGACTACTTATCTGCAGCTTAAAGTGGGAAATAGATGTAGTACTTCCTGGATGGAGCCAGGTCCCAAACAGAGGCTGTGTCCAAACATCTGCCCTAAACCACGACCCCTCAGTCACTACTATATAGTGCACTTTATAGTGAATTCAGCTCACTGACCGTTCGGAGAGATGATCACTACTTTTCGTTCCCTTTTGGCCGCGGGACTCTGGCTCCCTGCACATTGCCTGCACCATCTTTGTTCTCTCTCACCCCCAAAACAAATCTCATGATTTCTTTTTTTGCAGAGAGAGCTCCAGAAAACAACATTCTGGGATATGATCTTCAAGTGACCATTGATGCACAGTACTTTTAAAGTTCATTGTTAGAAATGTTTAGTCCGCTACCTTGTCATCCAATAGACATTCAGACACTAATTTCAAATGGCTTAGCCCCTATATAGAGGACTATATAGGGGCTTGGGCGGACTTTCAGACAAAGCTGGAGACACACTATACCAGGTGTCCTTGATGGCTGATGTCTAGCATTTTTTGGTTAAAAAATTAAAATACGTTTTTATGTTTCTTAGAGCAGTTTTATATCTAAAATCACATTTATAAGTTGCGGAACACAGGACCTTAAGGAATGCCTTGGCACAACAAACAACCCTCCAAAGGGAGATTTAGGCTATGTTCACACTGCAGCCTGAAGTGACCCAAATCCGATTTTTTTGCCCATATGCGACCTGGATCTGGTCTTTTCATGGCTGTCTGAACAACAGAGATCTGATTTTTTCCGATCCGAACCAGGCCACTTGGTTATGTGGTCCTGAATCCGATATGGGTCTGATCTTTTCAAATGCGACCTGTGTGTGAACCGCCAGGTCACATTCATCTGACCTGAACGTCATTATTAAACAACAAAGGTCACTATTCTGCGTCTTGCTACGCAGAAGCAGCAAAACGCAAAAAAATCGGATTACACAAAAAAAACGGAATTGAGCATCAAGGCCTGTAGTGTTAATGTAGCCTTAGAAAGACACGTTAACCGTTAATCATTTATTTGTCAACTTTATACAGGAGCATCTAACCTAAGATCCTAACTTTGTTTTGTTTTTTTTTAAAGAGAGAGCTCACCACTGTAACAAACTATAGTTTATTTTTATCTGTGAAGATTCGCAGTCATCAAAGTCATGGTCAAGCTTGAAAAGTTGAGAAAAGATGAGAAGTTGTGTAGAAGACATTTCGCCTCTCATCCAACTCCTTCAGTTCTTACTGATGTTGGAAGCACTGACATCAATATTCTGTAGTTGTAACAAAAAAATTTTTTTTTTTTCCCTAATTCTTTTGTTACACCTAGGGGAGCCTCTCAGATGTGAGGCAAAACGTCTTCTAGAAAACTTCCCGTCCAGATGCCTGAGCTGAACTTTTTAAGCTTTAAGCTATTTAGACCTACAAAATGAAAAACTTGAGAAACACACCTGAGAAACCTGATTACGCAGAATAAACTGTCTTTGTAACTAACAAATTCAATGAGTCAGTTCCTTAACAAATACCAGGTTTTTCTTTTATAGCCTCAACCATAAAATAATAATATTATTATTTATAATAATATTATAATAATATGATAATATTTTTGAATTCAGACAACTTATGCTATCGACACATGGGACAGCACCGAGAGTTTTTTTTCAACCTATTCTTAAGCTTGTACACAGGACACTGGATGCATCTGAGATGTTAAAGTATAAAGTATGAAAACAGGTGGTTGTTTTTTTCTGCAACAGTTTTTTTTGGAATAAAATTTATACCCTCTTTTTTCACCCATTTGAGATAATAATACAACTTTTTTTTCACATCAGGTCAGTGTTAAACAGAACTTTCATGACTTCAGTGCCCACATAGTTTGCTTAAAACATTCTGCATCAATAGTTAAATCAGAGCGATAATAATTGGACTATATTATAGTCTTCAAAAAATATATTTATATGAGATAATTTAGTTGTTTTCGGGGGATTGAGCATTATTGTGAGCAGTTACCTTTATCTTTCCTCAAAATCCTAATCTAGCATAAAAAATAAACTTTGATTTGATAGCATATTAAAGGGTTAAAATTGAATTAAGAAGGGTTGAAATGAGGGGAATCTGGGTACCAAACAGGGATAAGAATTAAAAAAGGAGCAGCTTGACCCATTTAAACTGAAATATTTCCTCAAAGCATAACAAAGTGACGACCCATCATAGAGAAACCTTTTCCAATTGTTTTGAGTTTTGTAAATGTAAGGTGAGACCTTCTTGAATGAGACTGGAGGGGAACGTGATCAGCAACAAGTCAAAGTCACATCTCCAGTTTTAAACAGTCCTAAGAGCCTCACACTGTCAGCACAACCTTGGCTTCTTCCTAAGTGCATCCTAGGACAGTGTGACACCAAACCATAAACCACCTCCTTCCATTGCTCTGTGGTCCCGCTGTGATGCTGGCATGCCCAGTGCACATGGGTCATTGTGGGCACCCGGACTGGCCTGTGATGCCATGTATTTTCTGACACCAGCCCATCAGACCTGTTATTAACTTCTCCAAAAGTCCGATGCACTGCAGGTCATCTGCTAGTTTGAACCACATGTGTTCTGCCTTCACTACTCACATGCATTAACAAGCTTTGACGCTTTTAGAAACCGTTCTTTTGGAGCATTGTGATATAAGAACTGCTGACCCAGGACATCCGGCAACAGCTGCAGGGTTGAAGATGCCCTGTTCCAGTACTCAACATATCAACGATGAGGTCGGAACCACAGAAAGGCAGCGAGCTGGGATTATTCAGTGTCACTGGTCATAATATTTTGCCTGATTGGTTTATAGATAGCTTTACTTTTATTTTCTATTTCGTCCTGGATGAATACTTCATCTTTAAATGGTTCAAATGTTGTCAGCTTGAAGTATTTTACTTATTTACAAAATAAAAAGTTATTTAAAGAAATTGCCCCCCCACCCCTCTCCAAAGAAGGCCTTTGCAGTCACTTACTCTCATGGTGGGACCCAAATTTGTTCACTTTTCTTCTTCCCCTTGGCCATGTGCTTCCAGGGAGGTTCACTATAGCATTTAAATTGCCTCTTGCCCCCCCACCCCCTCATCACTTCTATAACACTTCCATTGGTGAGAAACTTTCCCCTTTTCTCTTTGCCCATCTGAAAAAAAATGTGTCTAAAGTGTCAGCTGCCCTCCAACCCAGATGCCATATTTAGGATACAAATGTGAGGAGATGACAGCGTTGTAAAATGGAGCCCGTGCTGAGATTATAATTAACATTTCCAACCTACATCACTCTCCCTCCCACTTCTCCTTTGCTCTCCCCTATTCACTCACTCCTGTACGATAAATTTGGGGGGGGTAGATAGAAGAAAGGAGAGAAGGCGAGAAAGAAAAGAAAGGGAGATGGAGGAGGAGGAGAGAGTGAGAGAGAGGAGAGGGTGACCAAACGGAGGGAGGGAGGGGGAAACGGCGTATGCTTGTATACAACCCTGATTTCCATTTTTTCCCCAACTCGTAATGTATTTAATTCAAGTGAAACGTAATCATGACGTGTCGTGTCATTAATCTCCTCGCCGCCTCTCCCGTAAGTACACTGAGTCTTTACTTTCAACATATACCCTATATCTTCATTTATCTATTTCATTTTTTCCCACTACTATGTTTACACAGCCCGTGTGTATACTTTTACACTCGGTGGCATGACACAGCGGTGATGAAACATTTCCAAAAATGGAGAATTTAACTGCGACTCTTGTTGCCTTTTTTCTCCCCACTCTCTCTCGCGAGCGTGATAATGGTAGTTGTTGATTTTTTGTTTTTTTTTGTATCTCTGCTTCTTGCATGTGCAGTTAGCTCTCTCACGCGCAAGCACACGCTGCCTGAGACGCGCGCCCGCGCGCGTGTTAACATGTGGAGTGATTGGCATGAAGCACGTATGTATGGTATGTATGGAAGCGCGCGCGCACTCCGGACACTTTCCGTGGGTCATGTATGTTAAAGCCCGGTGTGATGTCGGTGCGCGCGTGGACCGCATGCGTGTTTTTAAGCCTCGTTCTCATGTCCGTGACGTGACCATAAAATAGAGCGAAAAGAATGAGGAAAATAGGGGTTTTTTTTACAGAAAAAAAAAAACTGTTTGAAGAAGTAGACTCGGTGGTTCGGGGCGACTTTAAAAAGGTCGCGAGCGCTCCTAAAGTGTCGCGGAGTGTTTAAAAGATTTGTTGCAAAATTTTGCAACTTAAAGTAAGTTGAAAGCTGCTGTCAGGATGGTGGCAGGGGTGAATTTATGGCAGCGCTTCATTAAACACCGCGAAAGTAAAGTAAATAAAAACAGATATGAAAGCTGGATTCCAAAAGTGTTTTTTTTTTCTTCTGTGAGTTGAGTTGAAAATGGACGCTATTAGACTAATTCTCTTTGTTGGACGCACATTAAAAGGCATTGTGTGTGTCGCTGTTTTAGAGGTTTTGAGCGACGCTTTTCTCTTTCTTTTTTTTTTCGTACTACAGTGTTTACTATCCGGCGTTTAGCTGTCCTAACATCACAACAGAAAGCTTGCAGGTTTGGAAACCATGAAGAGAAGTTAGCCGGCTTCAGCTTTGATGTTAAAAATAAAACGCATCTTTTTTTCGGATGCTATTTAGCTTTTTTGGGGGGGAACGGATGTCGCTTGGCGATTGGCACAGGGTTAAAAATGAAATCCATGATGGCACTTTTCTTTTTCTTTTTTTGATAACCCTCCTCCCCCTTCCCTCTCACTCACTCGCCTTTTTCTCCCCTCCCTTAATCTTTTGTATAGAAAATTTAGGAACAAAATGGAGCAGGAGAGAGAGCGATAGATAGGCTGACATGACACTCGCACCCCTCCGACTTCTCCTCCAAACCCCCCCCTCTCCTTCCTCCTCTAATCGCATTCTTTTTCAGTGGGATCCAATCTGCGGGGCAGGGTTAATCTCGTTTTAGTCGGGCTGTTTATTAGTGCATTGTTTGTTGATGGTTATTTATTTCATTAATGTGCCTCTAATTGAGATGGCCGCGAGAGGAGGAGGAGGATAGAGGGGAAAGGAGCGCTGCTGAAAATGGTTGCGCGTTATTGACGCACATCACAGGGGCGAGGAGGAAATTCCTCTCGAGATAAGGCGCAGACGTGTCATCTGGCGGACCCAAAAGACACTCCCGTCGCACTTTTCTATATCCAGTGAAATATGTTCAGAAATGTCCTAGTTTTATTTTCACATCCTAAATGTCACCGTCCAGAGAGCTGCGTGTGTTCACAGTGGAAGTAGGCTGACATTGCTGGCTTGTCCTATAATGAAATACATTTTTTAAGCATCCTCAAACTCTTTTTTTTTTTAAACCAAACTTTTATTTTCCATATGACTTTAAATTTTACTTTTTTTATTTTGTAGGAATGTCAACTTTAGATTCAGTTTGTCACATTTAGAACCACACATAAGTCAGTTTGTCAATTAGATTAATAAATAGACAATCAATAAGAAACCCATTCCAGATTGGTGGACCAGTTCTTCCATTTCAATTTTTATATTGTTCAATTCAATTCACTTTATTTATATATTGCCAATTCACAACACAACCCATTTCAAGGCACTTTACAGTTCACCAAGTCATACAGTCACATTGATTCAAAGTTTTCTATCTAAGGAAATCCACTTGATTGCATGAATTCAAGCCTTCACACTAAGCATGCTTGTAGCGACAGTGGAGAGGAAAAACTCCCTTTTAACAGGAATAAACCTCCACCAGAACCAGGCTCAGTGTGAGTGGCCATCTGCTGAGGCCGACTGGGGTTCAAGGAGATAGAATCAGAGATACTAAAGTTTTGTCTAAGCAAAAACAAGGCTTTTTTTAGCTACTGTATAAACTCTCAAACTTAACACTATCTCGGAAATTTGAAGTGAAAAAGCTTCCTGGACGGGAAATGAAATGTCTTCAAACTTTTTTGATTATTGTTTGCGTGTTTTGAATTGAATTTACCCACAATCATGAAATTTGTTCTCTGCATTTTGACCCATCCCCTTACCGTTTGACCCCTCCCCATGTTGTATTCAGGGAGCAATCAGGGGTTAAATGTTTTGCTCAGGAGCCCAGAGTGGAGGCTGTGGGGATCAAACTGAGAACTTGCAACCTTCTCAGAGCACAAACACACTGCTCTAACCCACTAGGCCAACACACCTCTCATATCCTTGCAAAGAAATACAACAAATATGGATTTGAGGAAAACCTCTAGAACAAACGAATGGAGAAACTTATGAAAAAAAGCAGAAGGGCCAAATCAACTTCTTATTATAACATATTGTCCTTATATCTATTTGAAATGATTTTCATGCTCCTCCCCACCTACTGTTTCTGCCAAGATGTGAGCTATCTCCAAGCAGCTGGACTCACGAGGCTAATGGAGCTCATAGAAATCACATGTTGATTTTTTTTTAAGCATGCAAGGTTAATAAACCCTTTGCAACCCAGATGCGTCAGAATCCATATATAAAACAGCTTATATGTACTTATTCCTACTGATTCCGGGTGATCTGGTCGGTTCGGTCTTATACACATTTAGCAGGGTATTAAACTTATTTCTTCAGTGTGTTTTTAGTCCCATTATTTGTGAATCCAACAGTTAGGGTACTACTTTATACTTCGTTACTCCACTCTGGATTTACTGTAGGTGTAAATTAATCCAAACAAAATATACCATATGATGGTTTCCTAAAATCGAAATAATTATTTAATCTCTACTGTAAAGAATGACGGCTGAGTATTTTCTAGCAGATTCCTGATCTCAGTTTTTTTTGTAAAGCTTTGACCTGTGCGTACATTTGCTCTATTTAATGGTGGTAAAACATTGTTTTACCTCTATGTCTTTAGCATCATACTGTATATTAGTAATTTAACCAGATGGCATGGCCTAATATTGTTGTACCTGACATATCTAAATCTTGTTTAAATTAATAAAGCAGAGCATCTTTGTTCCCCCTTTATGCTATCAGGTGAAGCTTTATTCTACCAGCTTCAGCCAACAGCAGACATGCCTTGACATGTCCTTATTAATAACGTTTTCTTTTGAACAGCTTCATAGCTTCATACATTAAGGGCCAGAACAAGTTAAGGGTCAATCTACGGTGTACCAACAGGAAAATGAAAGAACAAAACATCCATATTTTCCAAATAAATCACAGAAGGCAGACTTGCTAAAATGCACATATTGTAGCCTATATATGATACCTTAGTTAATGGTATAGTGGACAATCTTCTGAGTTTGAATTCCTGTTGCTCATCTTCTTTATTTTAGTATTTACGTATTCAGTTAGCTTCAATTTCAGCCATTCATTTTAGTTACATGATTCTAAGCGTGTTGCAAAATGACTGAGAGTCGCAAGAAACAAACAGCCTTCAAAATTTTTTGAGAGGATGAGGGCTTCAGAAGAAAGAAATAAGTCTTGGCTACATTTTGGAGATTCTTTCACTTTATGACGGAGCTAGAGTCACTTTAAAACTGACCAGCCGTAGCCAAACGATGCCCACATTTCCTGAAAAGTTATCCACACATACATTATTACATATATTAAACAGGTTTAGTTGTTATTTATATTTAATTACATATGCGACTGATGTAAAAAGACTTATAGCTTTCCTTTTTCCTTCAGAAAGCATTAAATTAGTTATATAAAGAGCATAAATTCTGTGTTTGTGATCCTAAAATCATTACTGTATATTTTTTGCAATTGTATGGTAAATCAATTAACCAACAATTGTTGTCAATGTAATTCAGATATTCCACTTAAGAGTCTCACTGCTGCCACCCTGGGTTATCCGTGGAACAGCTTGTTCCACACGTGGAAAATTACATCCACATGGGATCAACGCATCACCTCGCAGGGGTGGACAGTGATTGGCCACGGCCACCTTTGGCCTCCCATCTAGCGCCACCCCTGATTCTGACACAGCACTGATCTGAATAGATATATATGTATAACTGTCTGTTACCTTCTTCTGTCAGTAACAACATTCACACTGAAGAGTGGTGTTGTGAGTGAGGCCTGGTATTGCCTATTTATTCTGCTTTTAATAATTGAACAGGAATAGATTTGGAAGTTTCTTTTGGAAGTAATTTGGTGGATCTTCAAAACGGCATTTTGTGAAAAGGGCGCTTTTAGTCAAGACTGTTACAAAGGAAAACACGTGGAAAGCAGAGGTGTTCAAGCGGATAATTGGCTTGTTGAGGTCACCAGCTAATGTCCTGTAGGGAAAAGCACAATAAAAAAAAAAGAAAGATCAAACTTTGGATTTCTTCTTTTCTTCTAATCAAACCCAAAGAGTTGAAGTCCTTCCCTTCACCTCTACAGGTTGTCTGCTTTTTTCTTACAACATGATGATTTCTGTTGAAACCCTTAGCAGGTACTCATCAGAATCCAGCTGCACTAATGAACATTAAACACTGGCCCAACATTAAAAAGGGTCTAATGGGTTTTGCTCATTCCGACCCCTATCTGCTTTTTGTGTTCAAGTGGTGTCCTCCTGCTCCTGCACCACCATCAATGCCGCCTACTTACTATCTTTGTGTGTGTTTAGTACTGCACTGTACTTGAGGGGGCCACACACACATACACTTCTGTACGCCATCCAATCCAGGTGGCTCCTGGGAACAAGATTGTATGCGAAGGAGAAAGAGATGGAGTAAAAGGGAAAGGAGTGTAGCACCAATCAAGGCTTCTGATTGATATAATTGGGTCATTAGTGCGCTGCGGGAGAGGCACCTGCTTGCCCTCAGTTAGGGAGAATCTACTGCATTGTGACATTTGGAGACTGTTGAGAGTTCTGCCTGCTGCTCGGGATTACTGTGTATTTAGAGCATTGGGGTCTTACTTATATAGCCTGACACTTTTGACGCCCGTATTGAGTTAGCAGAGTACTTTTCAAACATTCTAGCTAAGGAAGTGGACAGATTTTTCATGTTCCCTCCCCTATATGTAATTGGAGTGGTAATTTTTAGTAAAGACAGCAAACCGAGGAGCTCAGGAGACGCCTGCTGTGATTTTAAACAGTGAAGTCAAACAGCAGAAGCCTGGAGATCAAATGAAACAGACGCTCTATTTTTAAGCACTTTGAATTGTTCTTGTACTGAATTGTGCAATACAAATAAACTTGCCTTGCCTTGCCCTAATAGTCGCTGATCAGATGTCTAGTCGTCGACAAGAGTAACTTTTTAACTGTTTACTGAAAATGTATTATGTCAAACGTGATTTTCAACTTAAAGAGTAGTCATATAGTTTGTGTTCATTTTTTTTAGTAATCAACAGTTTGCGTATTTGTTTTTTTATTTCTCGTTCATCCACATACGTAAGTCAAGGCTGTTTTTGGGAGCATCTTGGCGTCCAGTTTTTGGCTTTAGGCCACTCAGCCAGAAGACATTTACCTGTATTTGCTTCCAGTAAACATCAAATCGCATCCTTTAAATCTCTTACATAACCAATTTCCAAATTTACTCTAAAAAAATTTCCTTGGAGATAATTGATGTAGGCAGAATTTATTTCCTTCCCTTTTTTTTTTTTTCAAACTTTTGATTAACAAGTGGAAATAATACTTCTCTGGTCTCACATCACTGCTGTCCTGGTGAGGAGGACTTGGTCCAGTAAGCAAAACCTACTCCTTCTTTTCCAGCCTGCATTGACCAACAGTTAAATGAGTAGGCCTGTACCATAGTTTACATTTGCACACTGAACTTTGGACTCATCGTGCATACAAAGGGATTATTATTTCAGGGCTTTTATTTCACATTTCCTTTTTGCAGGGTTTAATAATATTACAACATCTGCAAACAAATCTGGACTTGAATGCACAAGTCAAAAGATTTGCTGTGGGTTGCTTAGCTGTCTACACTTGGATCAAAATTATACACAATAGCTTATGTAAATATATATACATAGCTCTGCATAGATACTTCAATAGCACATAGCAAAGTGAGTAGTTTTAAAAATTGGACTTTCATTCAGTTTCATTAGTTTACTGGCAAGAATTTTGCACTTAAACACAGACCACGGTTAAATAAGAGAGTCTTAGGGCCATTTAGAGATGTATTTATCCCGCTTTATCTGCTATACAGTCTTAATTTGCACTTGGAACATTCTCCTGTTTATGACATCTAACTGTGTTTCAAACATAATTGAGCTGATGATGTGTGGATAAGTTAAGTATTTACTTCTGTAATTTCTGTGTACTGCCCTTACTCCTAACACAGGAGGGGAATGTTCAAGCTTTTTTCTGGTTCACCGCAAATTTCAGTTTCTGTGATTTCCTTGCTGTTCTTGGGCATCCCCAACCAGTTTTTATATAAAAAGATACCGCCATAGTCCCTCCAGCATGTTCTGGAAGGTCCCATGTGCCTCCACCTGGTGGCACTTGCCTGGAACACCTTGAGATGTCCAGGGGCTTCTTAAACAGATGTCAGAACCATCTTAATTGACTCCGTCTGATGTGGAGAAGGATAGGAAGCTAATTTCAGCTGCTTGTATCAATGATCTCGGCCTTTTGGTCATGACCCAGATTTCTTGATCATAGGGGAGGGTAGGAATGTAGATTTAGGAGTGAATGGAGAGGATTGGTTATTGAAATATATGTTGATAAAGATCTGTAACAAAAAACAAGATTTCTTGATTGACAAATCAGGCTATAGAAAAGGCCTTCAAATACCCTGACTTTAGTCCCATTGGGTCTGAAAATGTCTTGTTGGGGATATTGAGCATCAAAAACACAGGAAAGCTGTTTTGTGGGACCATGTTCCATTCGTCTGGATAAATAAGATAACTTTGTTACCTATGTTCTTTTAAATCTTGTGTAAAACTCCCAACAGTCTGTGCTACACAGAAATAAAGCATGAACCCATATTTGAGATGCAGAGATCCAAGTTTTATAGCCGACACATTTTTCCGTTCAATTTTTCTGGGACAAAAGGCCATAACACACTCTGTGTGTGTGTGTGTGTGTGTGAGAGAGAGAGGGCTGTTGTTGATAAAAAAGGCTTTATTATTTGAAAATAAAGCTGAAATTATTTGGTATTTTTTAAAGCTTTCCATCTGCCTGTCTAGGATATCTTACATGAGACATTATAACTTCACTACGCATTTCTATTAGTCTCTAGTTTGAAATTAGAGACTATTAGAAATTAAAGGCTACTCTGATTTGAGAAAATGGATCCTTACATCAGTGTTGATGTTTTCTTAAAACCTCCCTGCATTGTTGTTTAATTCCAGCCAATTTAAATAAATTTCTCCCAGAAATGTTGTTATTTTATAGATTTAAATGGGCCTCATTTTGCATATGTCTTCCTTTTCTAAACAACAAAACTCTTTTAAAGCATAAAATTCCTCAGGAACTAAATTAGCAGAATTGTCCGAGGTTTAGCATGCAGGGTTAGTTAGCACCCCCGTCGAACAGCTGACATGGCATTGTGGGAAATGTTTCTTTTGGATTTGCCTCATACATCTTGATTGACTTGATTTCAAACGCTTTGCTTCCTCGGTAGAAAACTTCCACCCTGAAGAGTGTTGTGGTTCCTGAAACCTGAGGTTATTCACTATTCAGAAAAGGATTGAAATTGAGGGTTCCAAACCAGTTGGTCACCGCTCAAATGTGTGATCTTGGTGTGCCTTTTGATTTGTGAATCTCTACTTCAAATTCAATGGAAAATTAAACAGATTACCCAATTGTTGTCCATGTCTTCCAAAATGTATTTTTGTTTTCAACCCAAACTGATTGACACTGATTGGTTTAACCTGCCAATTACTGATCAAAGTAGGACTGCAACTTAAAAATATTTTGAAAATCGTTAGAGTTGAAAAGTCGAGGATTTTTTTTCGATTAACCGATCAATAATCTTTAAAGAAAACTACAACATTAAATGTTGCAACAAGAAGGTTCCGGGTTCCATTCCCGGAGGGATTCCCGGCCCGGGGTCTTTCTGCATTGAGTTTGCATGTTCTCGCTGAGCATGCATGGGTTCTCTCTGGGTACCCCGGCTTCCTCCCTCAATCCAAAAACATAACTGTTGGTTAATTGGCTTCTCTAAATCCTCCTTAGCTGTGAGTGTGTGTGTGAATGGTTGTTTGTCCTGTTTGTCTCTGTGTTGCCCTGCTATAGACTGGCGACCTGTCCAGGGTGTACAGGTGAGATAGGCACCGCCCCCCCTCGCAACCCCGACTGTGATCAAGGGTGACAGAAAATGGGTGGATGGTTAAATCAGGAGAAACTCAAACTTTTCCATTTGAGGAGTTCTGGAAAGAGCATATTAACAGACGATAACACATTTTTTATCTTGATTTTAAAATGATTTTATATATATATATTTTTACAATCCTGGTGTAGCTACTGCTCTAAGTGGGTTTCTCTGTCAGTTACAGGCATGTTTTAGAGTCTCTACCGTCCAGTTAACGATTAATCGATTACTAAATGATTAGACGGTTATTTTAATAATCGATTAATCATGATTAATCCAACAAATTGTTTCGGCCCCAGGTAACGCCGAGCTTTAGTAGCAAACTTTTCCATCATTGCAGAGCTCGTCACTAAATGGCACACATAACGAGGCCTTTCAATTTCAGCTTGTCTTTGTTTCGAGTGGACAACTTCTCATAGTAGACCTTGTTCTTAGTAAAAAAAATAAAAAGAATGGAATCATACTTTAAAAATAACCCTATTACATAACTATTTCTGTCAAAGGATCTAAGACATATATATAGCTTAATGCAGTGCGCTTCAAGCAAAGTGTCACTTAGAAAGAGAACACAGGCTTAGTAAATTTCCCTAGAGTGAATAAGGAATCAACTCATTATTACAGTAATGTTCGTTTTTTTTTTCTTACGTTGTAAGGAGCAATGTTCTTTATCAGGTGTCTGATTTATGTGGTGCACATAGTGGTACACTGCAACCAGGGGGTCGTTTTGTAGGCTCCCCAAGCTTGGAGCTGTGTTTATTAAAAGCTCTCATGAAAAGATTTAAAATGATTTGGAAGTGTGTCCTAATCTGTCTTGAATTGATTGACAATTCCTTGGATCGGTTTGGATCTATGATCAGGTAGGTGTTTGTTATGTCTCATCTCTTCCCTTTATTTCTCTTCCCCTGAGCCCAGCAGGAGATCTTCAGTGTGAGAACTTTCAGGGAGACCACACTCATATATTTCCTTGAATCCCCCCCCTGCAAAGGCTTCAGTCTTTCAAAGCCAAATCTGACGAGTCAGTCAGCCCTTCCCACTCAGTGGTTCACAGTCAGCGTGGCCCTTGTGACTCGGAGCCACTGTCTTGTTTTTTTCTGCTGAGACACTGTGATGTTTTCAACGTTCAGATTCGCTTGCTCAGATCTGGCGCTTTTGCGACTTTCCCAGAACAGTGCGCTGAAGCTGCAAGTGAGTGTCATCCTGTCTTCCCCGCCGGAGGAGGAATTCATTCAAAAAACAGAGGAAGCAAAAGCTTGAGAGGATGTTAAGAGGTGAGAAATGAGAAATCAAGTGCAAGGGTAAAGAGGAATTGAACCAAAATATAAGACAGTGAGACAGTGTTTCATCAAGATTTTGCTCACAAAGCTGACCTTCAGATGAATAAGAATGAGTCAAGCGCATACAGAAAGTCCCAAGATGACCCCCACACCAGTTCTCAATAATTTACTCTAAACAGTGTTTAGTTTTGTTGTTTTCACACCAAAAAGGGACAAAAAGGAACATTTTCTGCACTAGAAACCTTCCAGTCACATCTTTAAAACATTACTGTCGGAGACACAGTGGGAGACTCTCATCCTTATCGCTGGTGAAGGGGGGAAGAGGGAGAGCGTAAGCCAGGAAAAGTTGAAGTGAAGCGTCAGGGGTTCAGGGAAAGGTGAAATAAAGGAAATGAATACCGTCTGTGGAGAAGCTTGCCACGTGACCACACAAGGAAGAAACAGGGCCAGCTTGTACGGTACCTCACAGAGAACAGTATGCCTTCACTTCCTTTCTTGGTCCCTGTTCCTTTCTTTTGTACTCTTTTTCTCTTGTGTGTGTGTGTGAATCTGTTCTCACACCAAACGCTATCCTCAAGGGATGCCTTACCTGATATATTCTATCTCTCTGGAGATGATATCAAGCAATACATGGAACAAATGACCTGGATGGATGAACCTGGAAAGATACAAGGCTTGGACAAGTATTCCCAAATTATGCATATTTCTCTCTAACACAAGGAAAAACATAAAGAAAACATTTTAAAATGAGGATTACTTACAAAGGGGAAAGGCCAAAACCAACCATTCATAATATAAAAAGATTTTGCCACACTTAGAGGCAACATTTGCTCTTCAATAACTGGAAGTGTTTTACCATCCTGTGGAAGAATCTTGGTCCACTCTTGCCTGTAGATCTGTCTATATTCTCCCACAGTTGAGTGTTTTCTTTCAGTCATTTTGTATTCATATCGGTGGGTCTCTAAAGGACATAATACCTGGACTTTGACTGAAGTGTTGCTTTCTAGTTCTTTCAGCCTACTTCAGGCTGGCTCCATTCAGGAGGAAGTTAGGCCTTGATGTGGCAAACTAAAAGCCACTGTTGCAGCAATGGTTAATTGCAGGTACAGGTATAATGGACATATTTCTTTCAGCTCTAAATTCCAGGAGGATCATCTCATCTATTGGTTTTCCCACATCCTTCTTTTAATTACATGCTAACCTAATGGCATCATTGTTGCCCTGTCCTTGTTAATTTCCTTTTGCTGACATGTGCATCACCTCTATATGTTCATATATATATATGTATGTATGTATCTCTCTCTCTCTCTCTCTCTCTCTCTCTCTCTCTCTCTCTCTCTCTCTCTCTCTCTCTATCTATCTATCTATCTATCTATCTATCTATCTATCTATATACGATATACATTTTATAAACATAGAGCTTTAATTGATGGATTTGATCATTCAGGAGAAGTGATATGGTGATAAACAGAGCAGCAGGGTTGACAGGCGTTCCCTCTGAGGAGCAGAGGAGTAGATAATACAGTCTACAGTTTTTCCTAAAGTGACTTGGGCATTTCCTTCTTCTGTTTCTGGGAAAATCCTCCACTATACATTTATTTTACAATTTCATTGTGGTTATAATGTTTTCAGCATATAGTCAGGCTTTTTCCTTTAATCAATGCAATCATTGGAAAATAGATTTTTCCGTTTTACTCAGGTTAGCTTCGGGTGACATTAAAAATGGTTCAATGCATATAGATGGGGGAAAAAAAGCAAGACCAACCTGTAAGGATTCACATTGGAGCTGAAACCATGAATCAAATTAATAGTGATTAATCAATTATTGATATAAGTGTCAATTACTTTGGAAATTAGAATGAATTACTAAGTCTAATGGTACACAGACTCTGAAAATGCACTTAATGGAAAAAATGACCCCTTCACAGCAGTAAGACAAAACTACAAAAAATGTAAATATGTTCCATTAAGGATAATAAAATCCTATTTATATGTTTGTACACATGTACTCATACTATAAATGCTCAAGCCATTTAATTAATAATTGAATTTTATGAATCTCACACTGGAGAAATTCACCTCTGCATTTGACCCATCCCCTTGCAGTCTGCGGGAGTTGGGGATCGACTCAGATCCTCTGGGGGCCAAGGACAATACCCTAATCACTAGGCTGCCACTCAACTAAAATGTGCTATAAATGTTTATTTTCTAAATTCCAAACAACTTTGTTATTCGTATTTATTGTGTTCAGTTTTATCTGGGAACGGGCGTTGGGCACGGCAGTCTCAGAAGAGATTCCCAGACTTTGCTCTCCTCACAAAACCTCCTAGATCATCCCCCAGGTCTCCTCCCAGTGGGACGGGCCTGGAACAACTCCTGAAGGCATTCACATTCTATGTCAGTTTAAGTGTCTGTGGATCAGGTTGCTGAAGCTTCCGCCTCTAGCTGTTGTCCGGTCCTCTTAGAACCGGACCCTCTTGGTTCCCCCTGCAGGTGTTGGGTCTGTCTGTCTTAGGAGACCCTACCTTGGGCATTTAAGCCCTCTACCATTGCTAGTGGCATCAGCTGTAATACATGGACTTCCAATCCTGACGCTGTTGGTTCGAGACCCACCTTAGACTTTGGGGAGGTGGTAGTTTAGTGGTTAGTGCATAGAGCTTTGAATCCTGAGACTCTGAGTTTGAGCCCCACAGGTTGCCAGGTTGAGCCAACGCTACACTTAGCTGGCAGCCTTATAAAAAACAAAAATTATAAAAGCCTGTGAGCTAATCCAGCTCATGAGGTAAGTCACCTGTCCTGTAAAAGGGAGGTCTGGGTTCGTATCCCAGCTTGGGGGAATGAGCAAATACCCTCAACCCCACACTGCCTTGAGCAGCGCACAATGACAGCCCACAGCCATAAATAACATAGCTTAACAGGAGGGAAATCTTTTTATTTAGAAATGTTAATTCACTGACCTCTCTCTTTTTAGATTATAATCGATTAGTTAAAAAATTAAGTGATAGATGAATTAGATAGAAATTAGTCGATAGGTACAACCCTATTCCACATGCTCTTGGACAGTATTGTATGTTATCTCTTCTTAGTTTTTTTATTCCTTTTTTAATTAGTGCTTTCCATATAAAAGTTCACAAACACAATTATACAAACCATTACTTGGCTATAAATGGCCGTTTATATTTCCCAAACCCTACCAATGTGAGACACATTCATGGTCATTAAATGATAGCTTAGCTGATTTGGCACAACTGCCCACACACATCGTCAAAAAAGCACAAAGTGAAAGACTCTCACGCCCTGATATTTACATTAACAACGGGCAGCTTTCTGACACGTACCAACCTGCACTCACTGCCTTCGCTATAATACTGTTGGTATTTAGACAGTGTCATCTAAACCTCCCAAATATAAACTTGCCTGAACATATTGCACCTTCGCTCTGTTTGGCAGCTACTTACCAGCAAAGTCATCGCATGAATCAGTAACCTCCCTTCTTCTCTGCACAGAACTTTGGGTCAGAGACGGTTTTGCGAATCCCCCCCCATGAACATGTGCTAGACTTTTATACCAATGTGGTGTTGGGGGGGTTATCAGTTACTTCAGTGCCCACAAAGTTACTCTACAATTATTATAATGACAACATCACTGCAATGCTTAAACCACCAGCACCGGCGCTTTTAAGCTGTCATTACCTTCTGTCATTACACTCCCACATGAATGCTGGGAATTTCTCACTGAAGTGAGAGATCTTTGAGAGTGCGAGAGAATCTAGCCAAACAACCCCCACACCCTTACCCCATCAGCATGTGTTTCTTTAATGTGACGGGCCAACATAACATCAGGTAAATAGAATGATATGTAAATAAAAATCTGATAGCATTCTGCTTGCTTTATTCCAATGTCTCTAATCGACAGCCACTGAATGCCACAAGCACTGAAAAGAGCAAACATGATGAAGATGGCAGTCTGGTCGGGTGTAACGAAAACTTCTGGCCAGCAAGCTCAATCTGTTTTAAAGGAACCTAAGGCTCTGTTCACATGGAGATGAGATTGGGCGAATCTATAGAGGTGCTTGAACATTTAGAAGGGGCATTCGCAAAGACCTGGTGTTTTGGTAGAGTGAAAAAGGTCAAAATGCCAGTTTCTGGTATTCATGTGTAGAACCGTGATGAAATGTAACATCAAAGTTTATTAGTGTAAAATACTTTTGCGAGGCCCTTTATCAACATGTGTTGCCACCAGGCTGTTCACATAAAACCCATTTAGACTTGACACAAGATCCCTCTGTAGACTTTTTAAATGTAATTTCAGCTGAAACCCTTTGTCTTCCTGCACAACAACCTACTGTAGGCTTCCCCGGTGCAACCTGCAGGTTGAGAGTGTATTACATATGCCAGTAATAAGAACGATTGTGTCTCCTGACCATGTCTGGAGGGGCATTAGTTCCCCGGTCCCTCCATGCATTCCGTGGTTCATTTGCACCTTTGTTGTTTCTGTCTCTGCTCCACCCGATTCAATCTGATTTCTGCCCCTCCACTGGCCTCGGCCCTCCCCTTCTTGTCCCTCCCCTCTTCCTCCCTCCTCCCCAGCCTTCCCTGCATCCTTTGCTGCACCTTATCGCCCTCTCTCCATCTATCCAAATTTTCTTTATTGGCATGACAGGGACCGGTGGTTGGCGACAGCCGCCGTCACGGTGGAACAATGCGCTGCGATGCTGATTTTCATATGATAACAGCATCAGACCCAAAACTGCAGAGATCTACGCATTCAGCTTTCTTTTGCTTTTTGTCCTCTGTCTGCTCATTTTTTTCTTCACCTGCATAATAGCTGTGTTTGTTTTTTAAAAGACTATATAATCTCATATTATTGTGGCACTCTCTGCTAACCTCTGCTCCAACACGTCTGTCTTTTTTAAGCACCTCCCTCCACCCCAGCACCGTGTTGACAATCAAATTAAATCATTTTCATTCCCATGGCCTCTGACAATGTTGTTCTGAAGCTGCCCTGTTTGTAACAGCACTGTATATATCTCCCCGTCTGCCTCTTCTCTTTCTCTGTGTCTGCCTCCCTTCTCATATTTTTTCCCCTTGCTCTTCGCCATGTTGGCAGGGCCCAATCTACCAGCTGATATCAGCATTCCCTGGCACTCTGCCAACTGGCAACACTGCAGGAGAGAGAAAAAAATAGGGAGAGAGGGAGCGAATGAAAGAAAATTAGTGAATAATAGACGGCGGGAGGGTGCGAGAGGATGAGAGGGGGATGGGAGAAGTATGAATCAGGGAGAGAAAGAAGAGACAGACAAGAGGGGGAATGGAAGATGGGGAGAGAAAGAACAATAATGGTGGATTAAGAAAGTGTGTGCTATGTGTGAGTGTTCATGTGATTGATATGGGGTGATATCCCTGTGAGTCATAGCTGAGCTAAAATGTCAACTGGCTACATGAGAATCTCTTTTGTCATACAGCCTCAGCGGCACACACAGGCAAACACACACGCGTCCTACAAACACATATATGATCCCGCCGCCATTCCAATGCCCACAAATCTGCCACACCTGCGAGCACAGATGTTCCATTGTTTTTGCCACATTGATTTATGACCTTTTGTGTTGTTGTGAGTGCATTCGCCGCTCCTCTACTGCACCGAAAGATGGGCAAAAAGCTTCGCCTGCATGTGCAGAAATCCAGTCAAACTGCTCTGCTATCCAAATTATTTTGGGGTGTGTGAGCAAGAGCTTGCCAAAAAAAAAAAAAAAGGCTCAATATGCTGTATATCACACTTCACATTTTAGCTGACAGTGTTAACTCGGATGACAGTCGCAGTGCAGTCAACACAATAGTAAAAACGCTTACATTTGTAAATTACCTAAACAAGTCGCCATGACTAAGCAAAGTATGGGTGACTGCAACCACACCCGTTCGGAGGATTCAAGAAATCTTGCATCGCAGTGAATGCATGCTCTGTGTGCATGGCGTCCAGATTTAAGCAGAAAAGGCTGCTACTGGATGTGTGTACAGGAAGGGTGTGTGGGGAAGTCAAAACACTGCGCGCCCATCCTGTTTGGGACAGTCCGTGTCCTGCAGTGGTGCCCTTAACTTCTAAACAGACGCACACACACGTACACACCGCTGCGCAGTCACACTCCGGCTAATCATCCCATATGTGCTGACAGTATGCGGCAGAGTCCCGCGAGCACATGTAGGAGGAAGAACAGGTGCACACCTGTTACACGTTGAAGTGTATGCATGCACCCACTCAGGCTGGGGAGTAAATTAAGATCAAGTCATGAGCTTCTTTTATGTAGACACACTGAAACACATTTAAACCAGTGAGCAACCGTGTCTGTCGTTTTGTGGTTGAAAAAGGGTGATGGAACGAGTTCAAATGCCTTCATTGTAAATTGCTTTTAATCCTATTCTGAAAAAAAAAAAAACTGGCACCTCTGGTTTGATGCTCAGTATTTCAAATCAGTGCCTCCTCCTCTTACATGAATTTACCCAAAGCTTCTAAAAATCACAAAACTATGAGGTTTGTTTTACGGCTGAGCAAGAAAGCAAGCTCAATTTTTATATATTTTTTTTAAGTTTGACATATTTCTGTTAAATAGTTTGTCCACTAATTTGGTATATTTACTTTTGTTGTCCCCAGGAAATTATTGAAGGAGGCTGCCTCAGAAGAGTATCCGCCCTTGGCCAAGACACTAAAGAATGGCATAACATCACACACACTGCTGGTAAATTTCTACTCCTGCCTTATAGACCAGATGTATATGTTAAAGACATACAAGGACCAACATTTAGAAAGCGAAAAATTAGAAAGCAGAAACTCAGTTGGAGATAGAGGGGTGGAAGTGTTAGGGTGAACAGTTTTTCAAAGATATGTTATTCTGGTTTTGTTGTCTTTCAGTGATAGAGGATGGATTCTCCACCAGAGTGTGTTTTGTCTCTTACATGTGAGCAGCCCCAGTCTCCGCAAACGCTGCCATCTCTTGACCACAGCCCTCAACCATCCTCTCCTTTACCCGACAGCCCAGTTGTACTTCCGATCCCTAGCCCTGAACCTTCCCCACAGAGTCCAGACACTACGCCGTACTTCCCCCTCTCTCCCTTCCCCCTCCAAGAGGTCAACAATAATGACTGCCTTGATCTGGATGGTGAGGATTGCGAAGAAGAACTAGATGGAATTCCATCCCCAACCCCAGCAGTGGCTTTGTTTCCAGGTGGAGGAACTCAAGACGTAGGATGCGGCCCAGGTTTGGATTCTTCCCCACCAGACACACCATCAGCTCCGTTCCTCGGGTATGGCGCCCTGGAATTGGCCCTTTCTTCAGGACAGGGAGGAAACTGCAGTGATGAATTAGATCTCCAACTGTTCCAGAAGGAAACTGTTACTAGGGCCATACCTGGGGCTGGAGGGGCCTCACCTGGGCCTGCGCTCAGGTTTCCCTGTCGTGTGTGTGGGAAGAGGTTTCGATTCCAAAGCATTCTCTCCCTTCACGCTAGAGCACATAGTTTGGACCGGGACCGAAAATCTTCATCGCTTTACAGCACTAGACCTCCCTCATCTTCCCTGAAACAGCACCTAAAAATACGCCAGAACCATAAAGATTTTCTCTCCAATCACAGAAGTGGCTCAAATCAGCGTTTACTGCCAAAAACTCTCATCCAGCACCTCACAGAGGACGAGAATGTGAATGGAGAGGATAAAGGTTTGGATGATGATCTGAAGACAGACAGGAACCCAAACTTTTTACTGGATGACAGCACACCCTTGACCCCTCCACTTACAGAAGACCCTGTATCTCTAACTTCCCCTTATTCTTCCACTGGCGAGGGCTCATCTGTTGCCACTGCACCTACATTTCGCTGCCATGCCTGCAAGGGGAAATTCCGCACAGCTTCAGAACTGGCGCGTCACGTCCGCATCCTCCACAACCCTTACAAATGCACCCTTTGTCCTTTCTCTGCTAGCCAAGAAGAGAGTCTGGCATCTCACTTACAGGAGTGCCACCCGTCCCCCGATGCGTCTGCCTTGACATCTACCTTCAACTGCAGGACCATCATTGACACACCAGTGCCCACACCATCACATACCCCCGCCCCTACACCAAGTAATCCTCCGATTACATCGGCTGCTGGAGTCCCTTCCTCCTCCTCACTGCCAGCATTTCGCTGTGATACTTGTGGCCAGAGATTTACCCAGTCCTGGTTCCTGAAGGGACACATGCGAAAACACAAGGATTCCTTAGACCATAAGTGCCAGGTCTGTGGCCGTGGCTTTAAGGAGCCTTGGTTCCTTAAGAACCACATGAAAGTTCATCTTAACAAGCTCGGCCTCAAAGCCGGATTGGGACACCATAGCATTCTCATGAGTGCCGAGCAACAGTCCAAGGGCTCTGCAAGCACTCACACCCTCAACTCTTTGTACTCAAGCCTGCTTATGGCCCAGAGAGGAGGCGGAGCTAGAGGTGGAAGGTCTGACAGAGAAACTGGGGGTAGGGTTGATATGAGTTTAAGCAAGTCTGCCATCCTGGGATATCTTGGATTGCCCAGTGATGGCAGTGGGGCAAGTTGCATGGAAAGACTTCAAGCAGCAGCTCAGGTGGCAGAGATGGGAAATAGTGATGGAGGAATTGGTGGAGGCAGCAACCCTGGCAATAGAGTGGGGGGAGCATCGAGAAGCACAAGTGAAACATCAGCTATTTCAGAAGGAGGGGAACAGGCGACTTGGTGGCAGCTGGTTGCTCGTAGCCTGGCTGTGGCTCAGCATCAGCAGAGGCCACAGCAACGAGGACAGCAGCAAGGTCAGCGAGCTCCAGGTCGAAGTTCAGTGATCACAGAAGCAGACCAAATCAGGGCCTACCGATCCGGCCTGGATCCCAGAGCAGAGACAGGAGCTGGGGGACCTTGGGAATGCCCGGACTGTGGGAAGCTGTTCCGCAGCCTACAGCAGGTGGTGGTGCATGCTCGTGTCCACGCTCAGAGGCCACAGAATCGTAGCACCAGTGAAGAAGACGGGACTGCTAATCGTAGAGGAATGGGACTAGGAAGAGGAGGCAACAGTGAAGCAAGACCAGACTCCCAGCTTCACAGCAGTGGATCCCAGCAAACAGGAGATATAAGACAGGAATCAAAGCTGAACAGTGTTGGATCTCAGCAAACAGGAGGAGTCACCGGCTTTCACTCTGTTATATCAAACTTCAAAGGTATCACATCTGCATTTGTTTTTTGCTTGGTCAGATATGTTGTGTATAGTTTGACTTTCTAAGTATTGTGTTTATATTTTCCTCACTTTTTTCCTCTTTTCAAGGTGAAAACGGCTTTGGAGCAGTCTCCTCCATGCCCTCAGTTCCCACCAGGGAGCGAGTGCGTGGCAGAGGGATCAAAGACTGCCCCTACTGTGGCAAAGCCTTCCGCTCTTCCCACCATCTCAAAGTGCACCTGAGAGTTCACACAGGTGAGACGTTACTGTTGATTTAATAAGCTACTATTCCCTTTTTTCCTTCAGTAATCCCTGAAAAGCCTTTTTTTAAGTCTTCTTTATTATTCAGAAATACTTCTTTATAGTTCTACCTCTTGACTCCAGAGAGCTGACCATTGCTAATCATAGATCTCCACTGCAGGCAAGTGAGCGGCTCCAGAGGAGCACATATTAACATTAGCTTCTAAAGAGAAAGTGAAGCCATGCTAACATAGAAAAATGAGAAATAGTTCATTTACGGAGAACAAGTACTGCCATACTCGTAAAAAAAAAATAAAAAATAGCTAAATGCATGATTTACTCACCTAATTAATAGTTTAACAAATTCATTAATATATCATTAAACAAAACAAAATGAAAGAGGCTGGATATTTGCCCTGTTTTTGTTGTTAATTTTTCACAGATGTGAATTTATTAACAGACAGCTCAAAATGATGAAAGGTGACACTTTTAATCAGAATATTGAGTATGTCAAACTTCTGAAATATTGATTCGGTTAGTTCAGTTATAGCAGGGTTTGTTGACCAATGTCCATCATTTAGATGTTAATGAAAAGGAGAACAGTGCCTCCAAATCCGAGACCATGGTCTTTAGCTGGAAAAGGGTAGAGTGCTTTCTCCGGGTTGGGGAGGATGTACTGACCCTAGTGGAGGAGTTTTAAGTATCTTGGGGTGTTATTCACAAATGAGGGGAAGATGGAGCGGAGGATCAATAGGCTGATTGGTGCAGCGTCTGCTTTCAAGTGTGCGCTGTACCAGTCTGTTGTGGTGAAGAGAGAGCTGAGCCAAAAAGCAAAGCTCTCGATTTATTACTTTCCTACCCTCATCTATGGTCATGAGCTTTGGGTCATGACCGAAAGAACGAGATTCCAGATACAAGTTGCTGAAATGAGTTTTCTCCGTAGTGTGTCTGGGCTCTCCCTCAGAGATAGGGTGAGGAGCTCGGCCATCCGGGGAGGACTCAGAGTAGAGCCGCTGGTGAAGTGTTCCAGGCACGTCCCACCGGGGGGAGGCCAAGGACACGCAGGAGGATGCCTCGGAGCGCCTTGGGATTCCCCCGGAGGGGCTGGCCCAAGTGGCTAGGGAGAGGAACGTCTGGGCCTCCCTACTGAAGCTGCTACCCCCGTGACCCGACCCCGGATAAGCGGAAGAAGATGGATGGATGGATGGATGGATGGATGGATGGATGGATGGATGGATGGATGGATGGATGGATGGATGGAATGGACATTAGGTGAAAAAAAACAGAGAGCTGTGTCTTCCAGCATAGTCTCAAGAACATGGAGGAAAATCCAGGATAAAGGAAGTAACTTTAGGAGAGATGGACAGGCCTGTTGGAGGTCTTCAGTCCATCAGCAGGACAGGTATCTTCTCCTTTTGGAATAAGCCCTACAAAGTGAACTCCATCAGGCAGGAATGTATGTTCCTGACCAAACCATAAGAAACAGACTTTATAAGGATGTTCGAAGGGCTTTAGTCAGACTTGTGCTAAATGTTATTCGCTAGAAAACACTAGAATTGGCAGGTTTGCCCTGACCTAATCCTTATCTGACAGATGAAATTGGGTGAAAAGAAGCTGAGGTGACCCTCACGCTGTGTGCAGGATTGCTTTACATGATAGGTTTGGTGGTAGACGTTGTATTGGTCTGGGTAGGTATAATCAGAGAGCGAGGCCCAGACCCGTAAAGGACTACCAGTTGAACCAGGACTGCCATCAGGTATCAGGATGAACTCCTCCGACCAACAGTCAGACCCTTTATCAGTGCAGGGAGTTCTGGGTTCATGATAATGCATAATAACACCTGTCCTCATGTGACAAGAGATTACAAGCAGTTTATGGAGGACAGAGGTGTTGTAGCACTGACTGACCTAAAATCAATCGAACATTTCTAGAACATCCCATTTAGGTCAATTGATATTACCCGGTGGCATCTTAGACTGTCCAGGAGCCCAGCAGTTAGCTAGTGAGTGTCTGGAAAGTTAAAAAAGGACCCAGAACATCATCTGTTCAGCAGCCCTTAGGGGGCCATAGAAAGTACTCAGTACAGCAATGACATTTCAGCAAATTGAACCAGCCTGCTGCATCAGTTGTCAGTGACATTATATTAATCCCTCTGAGGGTTAATGATTTTCATCAAATGATGTGGCATCGCTACGTAGCTAAGACACTATCCGTTTCATAACAGTATGAATATCCATCTGATGAGTTTTCCAAGGTGTTCCTTTAAGTTTCCAAGAATTGCTCATTATTTTCCTTAGCCTTTTCAGGTTATATATATTTATTCCCTCACATAAATATCTACAAAAATATTTCACAACCGGCTGGGCAATATGGCTTACAATAAAGCCTCATTTCAAATCAGTTAATCAATTCTTTCTCGTTTTGTTTCATGAAAGCTAATTACAAAATCTTGCTCTTAGAGAAAATCATCCCTTCTGGGAGTTGACCTGAATTCAAAGTGCAACTAACAGCAAAGCATGCTTGTCGGATAAGCTGGCTGGCCCTGCTGATGCAAACAGTGAAAATAAGTTAGCAGCTAGTGGTGTTATACATTTAGCCTGATTGCTAGTTTTAAGGTTACTTTTTAGGAGTAAAAACGAAAAGGCTGATGTGAACTACGGAAGCCTGAGGAGCATATTTTCAGAGGATTTGATCTTTTAAATGCCAAATTCTAATGAATGGATAAAACAGATTTAAGCTCAGAATTGGTTTCTTTCTTTTAATTCTTAAAGGACTATTTATCTTCTTTCCTCAAATGTAGCTTACCTCACAGTTTTCTGTGATCTCAAAAATTGATGGGATAGTTTAAAAAAAATATCGATTGTATTTTTATATTCAGTTACATGGTCAAGTACACACAAAAAAAAAATAATTCAATATTTAAAGTGGTATCTCTGTGGTTTAAAGGGGGCAAGGCAGGTTTGGAGACCACTGAAGCAATTTACAACAGCTAAAGATTGAAATATATATGCCTTATAGTACATTATTACATTTGGTAAGCTATTTATTAGATGAGTAATTAATTATTTAGGAAAAAGGATTATCTATATATATATTATTTAGTCAGAATTGGCATCTAAACCGACTACTCCTTCTTGCCTGCACCTTCGGCTCTGCTACAAGTAGATTTTTTTTGACTGATTATTGAAATACTGATGGTTTTTATGTGTAAGATAAAATGATTCAGTCTAATAAAGGACAGAAAATCTATGGAGCTTGGGGTAGAGTCATTGCTCCTCCACATTACAGATGCCTCCTGGTCAACTCTTCGGGAGGTGTTCCAGGCATGTCCCATTGGGAGGAGGCCAAGTGGAAGGCCTGGGACACACTGGAGGGACTCTGAGCTGGCCTAGTGTCGCCTCGGGGTCCCCCCCCAGAGCAGCTGGATTAAGTGTGTGTGGATCAGGATGTCTGGGTATCTTTGCTTAGACTGCTGCCTCCGCATCCCGGACCCGGATTGGCGGAAGAAAGTGAATGGATGGATGTATGTAAGGTTTGAAGGGACAAAAAATGTTAGTTTGTACAGAGCAGTGGCTGTTACTGCTCTCTGAAACAGTAGAGGCTCAATTGTGCTAATTAAATCCAAACATCATGTTTTGCATTAACAAATCAAATGAAAATATCTGGTGTGAAGCGCTCTGAAATAATAAAACTCCAGAAACCATGGCAAGAGTTCAGCACTAAACGATTGGTCTGTCTGAGAGATCTCTTTCCCTCTCCATGAGGAAAACCTCCTCCTTGTCTGGTCACAGTCAGTCACAGTCAGCCTATTAGGTGGCCCCTAATAGGCCACCTAATAGGTTTAGCCTCACAGAAAGTGACGTATTTTGGCTTGTCTTGGCGGAGGCTCAAACCTAAACAGGGATTTCTCAAAGAGGCTGACAGGCAGCGTCCTGCTGCTACAGAGCGAAGGGTAGATGGTGTCCAAGCGCAGAATAAACCGCTGATTGATGCACAACATACTCACAAAATCAGGCACATATCTAATACAGTTTGATAACTACATATATGAAGTTTGAAAATGTATATTTTACCAAGAATTTTACTAAATTTATAGGGGAGGTTTAGCCTTCCTAGTATTCAATGAGAAATCACCACTGTTACGTTATATACTTCTCTTAAACTCTTACATATATTGAAGTGATAAAGCCAAAACACTTAATGGTAAAGAGATAGTAGCACATTGTCGAGAAACCAACTTTACATGTTCAGGCACTGAAATGTTTCCCTTCACAGTTTTTTCTCCAGAATTGTGGTTCATTTATCTTAGACCATTAACATGACCCTGAGTGTCAGAATCCCCTCAACATGATGCTGCCACCGCTATGCTTCACTGGGGGAATGGTGTGTTTTCCACCAGAGTTAGCTGTTTGCGTGTAGAACTTTACTGCCTTTTACACTCTTTAGACTTTAGGCTGTAAAAGAGTCAGCAAAATTTGTTCTGCTTTCCAACAATTTCTTAGTTATATAACACTTGAAAAGAGATACAATAAATAAAAGGTTGTCTATGAAACTGTAAAATGTTTCCCTTGGTCTTCGACTTAAATCCTAATAACATATGCAAACACCTTTTTTTTTTTTTTTACCTGCAAGCCAGGAGAAAGCCCGGGGTGTCAGAAAATATTTGCAATCCAATGTAGCTTAAGGCCCCGGTTTATAATTATCACTGTCTCGCTACTAACACAGGTATGCAGGTTTATAATATAGAGGGAGTAAGGGGCTTTTATTAATAGCAATCAGGTACTAAGAATAAAAAAAGACATGCAGCAACTATCTTGAGGTTGGAGAATGAGCCCCAGGCATCTGAAATGACACCTTCATGTATGGAGAGATGCCAGATCTACCACAACACCAGATCTACAAGAAGATGTTTGCTTCGTGAGTGTTACTTAGAAAAAAAACCCTGGCCTCTCTTACAAGCGTCTCACTTGCATTGTAAATGGATGATCCATATTCATGCCCACTACAAGCATCTCTTAGTTTCCTTTTGCCAGATAAAGCTTATTAAAATGAAAGACCCTGTTGTCCATTTGTGAGATCCTCATCAACTGTTAGCTGGAGCAGCTCCAAAGTGCTCTTTGTGAATTCCTCATCCTATTCTCACCATCATTACTCAGAACAAAGTCCAATTGTGAGCTGACCCTTCATGTATGCTCAGCGTTTTTATGTTATGTGGATAGGATCTTTTACACTTTTTCGTATGTAATGGGTATCCTGCTGTTGACAAGCAACTTGATCCTCTGGTAAACCCAGCTGAGGTATTTTAACAGTTATGGAACACTGCCATCTTCCTTCTAACTGGAAAACTACAGCTCCAACCAACCACACTTTCATAAAAAAGCACATATGACTGTGATCAGAAAACATGTAGCCCCGTAACGATGACTGTTAAATGCTTTTGTTTCTGCACATATTGCTTACTTTACTCTATAGGAATCCAGCTAATGATGATTGCTCTTAAGTAAACTTTGTTGCTCAATACATTGTCTTACAAATAATTTTCCCTCATGAACTTTTTCACACTACATCATAATTTAACAACGAAACTCACTGCATTTTAATGGTAAAGTATTTTTTTTTACACAGATGTTAAAACTTGCATTTTTATTAATACCCTTTCACATTGATGACTTAAGTAGAAAAAAAGTGCTGTAATCCACTTGTCAAAAACAATAAAACATTTTTAGAGCATTGAACATCCACAGCACTTCCTACTCGATGATCTGAACATGCTAATCCAGCCATTATGCACCGTCCAATTAAACCCACACACTGCATAAGGAAAGCAGGAATCAGAAAAGCACAGAGTAACCAGGTCTTGGTCACTCTGAAGGAGCTGCAGAGATCCACAGCTTTGGTGGAATTGATCAGACTGAACAGCTGTTAGTCATGCATGTAAATAATCAATGAGAAACAAAAAAAAAGTCATTTTTTTCCCACTTCACAATTATGCAAAAATGTATCTTTAAGTGGAAATAGTTTTGCAAAGCACTATAAGCTAGATGCTGAATATTTTGTTTCTTACACAGGCCATTGATCTTAATGTCAGCTAATTTATTTTTCTTTATCTACAAACTTTCGTTTACCAATTTAAATGAAGAGTAATGAAGACAAATTGGAAACCTATGATGTGAAAACAATGTTACTCATTTCTTAACTTTTTCAGAATGTGGAGAAAACTTTTTTGCCTTCTCAGACTCCTAAACTGCCCTCCTCCCAGACACCCCTTTTAACTCCTCTAGGGCAGCGGTCCCCAACCACCGGGCCGTGGACCGGTACCGGTCCGTCGGTCATTTTGTACCGGGCCGCACAGAATAATTTATCAACGATCAGAGTCTAAGTGATGTTTTATTTTGAAAAATATAAAAAATTGCGGTATTCTCTCCCAATTACATCAGTCGGTGCATCTGTGCCTCTTGACACAGGTTAAGACTCATCCTATCTATAACATCCTATCTTTGTGAAGCGGGATTTTCTGCGGTTACAGCGACCAAAACAAAGCTACGGAGCAGACTGGACATAAGGAGCACACTTCGTGTGTCATTGTCTCCGATTACGCCTCGATGGGACCGGCTTGTTTTATTTTTATTAGGGCTGCAACTAACGATTATTTTAAAAATCGATGAATCGGCAAATTATTTTTTCGATTAATCGATGAATCGGACACAAAATATTTTTTTTATATTAACCTCTTTATTCCAAAATAAACATTTTAGACAGAACAAACAAGCACACACGTACAGGTTTCTCATTAACTGTACTGGTGCAATATGAAAAATAAATGTTTGTGTTAAAACTATGCAAACTTACATGAGAAATGTAGCTGTACATCCACAAAATATAGGATACTTTGTTTCATAAAGCGCAAAAAAAGACATTTTTGTTTTTAAAAGCCCCTAAGGGGTTCAAACAATAGGCCCCCCCCCATTTCAACAAATGAGTTTTTTTTAGACTAGAAGAGTTCTGCCTTTTAAGACAGGAAAGTATAGCAGTTAAAGTTGCTACTTGAGAAAATACTAAACCATAGAGATAAAAATAGCCCTGTGATTCAAATTATAAATTGTATTTGGAATAAAAATGAGAGAACTAGGGGTGCTAAAAAACACATCCTCCAAAGACAGATATTTACATGGGAATGTGGCAGATAATTAATTGACATATTACTGATCTTGCTGGATTTTATTCTGCTTTACTTCCATAAATTGCAGGATCTTCTTTACTTTATCTTTGCCAGAAGATTTAAACTTTAAAAGCCTTGCCCTCATAATTTGCAAATTAATTTATTTATAAAGAAAATATAAACGCTGCTTAAGCTAATTCAAATGAAATTAAAGGTAAAATAAGTAGCCAACCTTATCACTGTCTGTAACCTACTAACAAGCTAAGGAAAGCATCAGATGAGCTACCTGTAACTTACGTTTCCCCACTTTAAAATGAAACAAACATGGTTACTCATCCTGCTGATGAGCTCTCTTCACTGCCATTGAAGGCTCCAACGTGTTTTCTTTTCAGGTGCTGCGTCATAACAGTGGTGCTTCCGTGCCATGCTCATTTGTTTTTTACAAAAGTTGCATGTTACGACTTTTTTCACTTTACAAAGCGCAGGCTATTTTAATTATTGTGATCAATTTGCGCCGTCAATCCCGGGGCATGCGCGCTTCATTTGCAGTCTGGACGCTGAGGGTAAACTCCTCACTAAAATCCTGCGGCTCGGACTGCACGCTGAGAGGGATTCCTGTGGGAGAAGGAGAAAGGCGTTGGGATGGGGGAGGCGCCCCACGGCAGCAGCTGCCGCTGGAGGACAAGAGTAGGAACGATACATGCTTTCACGTAAGAGTCTCCAAAAGCCGCCAGTGACACCGTAAAAAGTCGCCAGATTTGTCGCTAGTCGCTTTTTAAAAAAATAGTCGCTGGAGGGGTCTGAAAAGTCGCTGAGTTGGCAACACTGCAACTGCGGCGCTGACTCGCTCCGCCATATTTTTTTTTCTTCCCCGGGATGACGGCGGCGGCGGATGACGCATTAATCGCGCGACACAACTAATCGATGATTAAATTCGTTGCCAACGCTTTTAAAAGTCGATTTTTATCGATTTTATCGATTCGTTGTTGCAGCCCTAATTTTTATGCTGTTTGTATTTGATTTTATGTCTGTCGTATCATTTTGCTTGATCGTATTTACCCGCCCGGCCAGTCTGCGCGAGGGGTGGGGTGTATTTCAATACAATCAAGTAAAAAACGGTCCAAAGGAGAGACCCCTGGTCCTCCTCCTGGTGGGACACGCCTGGAACACCTCCTAAAGAAGGCACCCAGGCAACTTCTGAAACTCCTCTCCTCTTGATATGAAGGAAAAGCAGCTCTACTCCAAGCCTCTTTTGGATGGCCAAGCCCCTCGCCCTATCTATAACATAGTGCCTAGTCGCCACGTAGAGAAAGCTCATCTCAGCTGCTTGATCTGGGATCCTCCTTTAGTTGTGGATCCAGATTTCATGGTATTAGGTAAAGGTAGGAACGTAGGCCAAGCAGTCAATCGAGAGCTTTTCCTTTTGGTTCAGCTTTCTCTTCATTACAACAAACTGGTGCAGCATCCAGATTATAAGGGAAGTCTATTGACTCCATTCTTCCCTCATTTATGATGAAGAAGAACCCAAAATACTTGAACTCCTCAACATGTGGCATCCTCTAGCCTGAATAGGGTCTCTTTCACTAGCTTCTAGCTATGCTTATTTTTGTATTCAGATTTATTTTGTTTTTTCTTGCAGGTGAGAGACCCTACAAATGCCCCCACTGTGACTACGCCGGCACTCAGTCTGGCTCACTGAAGTACCACCTCCAACGACACCACCGGGAGCAACGCAATGCCTTATCAGCTTCCTCCAATTCCTCCTCTGGCTCCACTTCCAGCATCCACACATCTGGCACCCCTGGACTAGTCAAGCAGCGTCGTTCTCAACTCAACCACAGCCCAATTAATCGAGGCACAGCTGATATGCCCACTTCGCGGTCCGGTCAGCAATCCTGGCTCCTGGGCCTTCCAGACCAACGTGAGCATCGTAAGGCTCTGGCAGCTCTACGGGATGTTGACCTGGAGACCCAGTACAGGTATCTGTCTGGGGTCATGGGGGCACTGTACCAAGGAGGAATGGAAGGAGGTTGGATCAGGGGATCCCCACCACCAAAGACTGCTAAAGTTTCCCGGCGTAAACCTCTCACGACTAGTCGAATGGTTCAACCACAAAATGATAACGATGAGCAAAAGCCATCAGCTACTGAGGGAGGGTTTGAGCCTTTGGATCTTTCCCGACGCACCTCCCCCAGCCATGGTGGGATAGAGGAGAATGAAGGCACTAGTGCAGCAGAAGACGGGGTTGTGTTTGGTGTAGATGGTGAAAAGGATAGCTCAACAGGGGTCAAACTTAGCCAGTGTTTGTTCTGCCCTTTCCATACATCATCAGCAGAGTTGATGGCCATGCATATCCAGGTCAACCACACAAGCAAGTCCAGGCGTAAGAGGGTCTCCTCTACTCTCCTGGATGACGACAGAGCCCAAAGGGCCTCCAAGCCACGAATGGATACCTCTGACCTTGATCCTCTTACAGGATGGAGGCACGTGAGTGAGGATGAACCCTTGGCCCCTGTGGGCCACTGGTCCTCCTCTCAGCACTATATTCCAAACGGTCACCCTGAGGATACAGCAGATCATCAGTGGGATGCTTCTTATCATCAAGACTCGATGTCCTCAGCGACCAAGAATGTAAGAGAGGATCCTGCTGTCAAGGAAAAGACAGCGGAAGAGAAAGAAATGGATATGGAATTTGAAGAGAACATGGAGAGCAGCAGCGTGGAGGATTTGCAGGATCAGGATCTGAGGATGTCGCTTGACCTTTCACCACCTGTGAGCCCTAACCGCATGGCAGAGGAGGACGAAAAGGTCCTAACAGATTAAAAACGCCTCTGCGTTTTCAGCTGTATATGTGATGGAACTAAAAAAGGGAATGTGACAAGAAAGCATCCCTTCATAATTTAATTTATGAGAGAACATAGAGTCTTGAAGAAAAACAGAGGGGAAAAGAGCTGCTTTAATGTTCCTTCTGGTATGAATTGTCTATTTTCTTTGTAACAGTTTAATCCTCTAAAAAATACACTAATATCCCTGTAATATCTAAGGAGCATGGACACAACTTTTCAGATTTTTGTAGGCCACATTTTGTATTCTTACCCTTCCAAGAATAACTCCAAGCTTGAGGCTTTTCAGGATCATGTCCTATTCAACAAACGTCTACGTCTACTACCATCATTCCAGAGTCACAAACCATTGGATATACTGTTATAAGGGCAGTGTATTCCTGACTAGTACAGCGAGTGAGCTGAACAGGTAACTCTCCTGACTGACCCCTGAACAGTTTAATGCTGTCAGCTTCAGCTTCCTCCTCAATCAACTGAAAATTTTAAGATATTTGGCATTAATTTAAGGCATGAGGTGACTGTTTCCTCGTCTGTGTATCACTGCCTTTTTTCTCGGCTGTTTATTGATTACTGTCCTAAAAAAACTCTGAAAGGAAGGTTTGTATTTTTATTTTATTTTTTATGTCGTTGGTGTAATCAGTTAGTGCCTGTTCATGTACATGTTGTTCGAAAGAGTCTCTGGTGTCACCCGGGTCTCACATAGGTTGCTCATTTTATCGGAATATACAGTTTCAAATGATTTAAATACAATATATTTGTTAAAAGTGGTTCTAGGGTGTTGTGAATAGTTGTAAAAGAAATGCTACGTCATAGCGTAATGTTCTCGGCACAAACTGTAGCTGGTTTGTGGCTCATTTTAAAAAGTATTCTTTTTTTTTAAGTAGGCAATGATGAAATGTTTAAAGACCACAAGATAGAAATGGGTCGGCTTAGAATTCCCTACTCACAATGGAATTGAGGTTGAGGTCCATCGTAGTGAACGAATAATTAATCATGGGTTTGTTTTAGGGCTGTAGGGGGGCGATATTGACCTCTCTTTCACAATCAGTTGGCACATTGTTTCTAAAAAAAATTAAAGGTGTCACAAAAAAGCATTTAGTTGAGATAGAGGGTAGAAAAGGAGAGATGAATAGAATCGCTGCCAGACAAGACTAAATTCAAGAAATAAGTTGTACTTTTGGGTTATGTCTTTTAGGCATCTAGAATCCTTCTCTTTTTTTTCTGTAAAAAAGGAAAAGACAATGGTAGGAGTAATTATTAAAACACTAACACATGCTTAGACATCCCAGTAGTATATGTGTAGCTTTTGTAAAGACAAGAAAAGAAAAACCCACAGACCCTTTTGTTTATTTTCATTTCAAGATGCTTACAGAAAAAGGTTATCAATATAGGTATTATTGATTATAATGTTTGTGAGCTAAGACTAGTTGGAATGTCTATACAGAGCACTGTGCAAGGTTTGAGTTCCCAAAGTAGTTGTTTTTATGTTGACTCTATCAATAGACCAAACTTTTTGTTTCTCCATTGGCAGTTTTTATTGTCATTTAAATGTGTAAGTGTTTGGTTTGAGTAAATTTACCCCATCAATTAGCAAAGAGAAGCAGCGTAATCAAAGTTTAAGAGCCTAAATCATTAATGCTATAAAGCGCTAACTAAAATAATATTTCAAAGATTGTGAATACATAGCGAATAGATAGCACTGGTTGAAGCATACTAATTATTTTGTTATTTGATGGGGTATAGGGCTTTTGGAGTGATATCAGAGCAAATGTTGGCATAATTCTGCATCAGCATCAGTACGCATCTACATTAAAAATATAATACCAGATATTTCTAAAGAGTTTTCTAAATATATTTTGTGTTTACAAGGAGGCATCAGACATATTTGATCCTACACATACATTTACAGTGGATTATATTTTGACATCACACTTATGCCATGGCGTTTTGTGCGTACAGCAGTGAGCGGTAGTGATTATTCTAACACTAGCTTGCTTCTTTGTGGGTGACTTGTACACTTATTTTTGCTAACATTTCCAAGAAATGGTCCCACAATGCTAAAATTAGTTTCTGTTTATGGAATTTAAAATGCAAATTTATATATATATAATATGTATATATATATATATATATATATATATATATATATATATATATATATATATATATATATATATATATATATATATAAATAAATATATTGTATATATATATATATATATATATATATATATATATATATATATATATACCGGTATATATATATATATTTTTTTTTTTGTAGGAAATTGCTTTTTATTTGAAGTCACATTTTTGTAGTAAAACAATCAGACTAAATATTCAACAACATGCACACGATATATTAATAGGTCTTCATTTTATTAAACCCCTAAATAGTCACAGAAAAGCTTGTAAGCATTTTAGAGAAAATCAGGACAGCAAAATGTAACCACCAAGAATAGCGTGCAAAAAATAAAAACAAAACGAAGCCAGGTCTCCAATTGCATAAATTAATATATCTATGGGTACAAAAATACTGCATGATGTAACACAATAGATAAAACATTGGATATAGCCAGCTTAGGAAGGATTGTTACGATAGGGCAATTAGGGCTGCCATACCTTTAAAAAACTTGCTTGTAGACGGCAATAAGGTAAAGTTTAATTTTCTCAAGTCCACTGAAATGAAGAACATCTCTGAACAAGCCTAACAAAGCCTCGTTTTTGCTTAGCCTTACCTTTATGGTACCAGATTTTGTTCTTTATATTCTTGCTAATGTCTGTTTAAGTGATCATACAACTCACCATGTAGACACCAGGGCGTCTTCATCTGAATCTCTTATTTATTTACCCATGAAACACTGTTGTGTAGTAGCCTTGTGTTTCATTGGCTTAGAAAGACACATTGCTATGAGAAAATCATGTAAACACTTGACATGGCTTACCCCAGGCTGATAAGGATCTTGCTGGACTCCCTGCAGGCCAATGTGAAGTACAATATGTAGAGTGTGTAGCATTGTCAGTCAGATCTCAGAGTAAACATCCTTAGATATCGTTACCTAATCCTAAGATTCAATTTATCATAAATATGAAGGAAAAACAAATGGTGTCTGGGCACAATTAAGAAAGCCAGTCCCGACGCGGTACACCACTGTGAATTTCACACATAAACAAATTAACTGTTCTGAAAGCGAGCGATTCAGGAGATATCCCACCAAATCCCCTTCATTTTCTCCCATTTTAAGACATAAATGCTTTTGAATGTGCTAGTAATCACGCCAATACAAAATGAAAACATTACAGCCAATGTCCTAAGAGCATTTTTTGGTAGGAAAGGCGCCTGAAACGGATCCATATTTCTTTAGACTTCTCTTTAGAAACATCTGGTTGCTTCCTACTGACTATGTGTACTAGGTTAACATTTGTTCTGACATACAAAAGCCATCTAGAATTACTGCTACCACACTTTAATGTGCATTACTGTGTTTGGAGTCTGTTTTTTTTTAGAGCACCTTATGAGTTTTGTAGTGAAAAAGTCCCTTAGTGGTGTCTCCTTTACAACTACTATCAATGCCACCGTGCCTTCTGTTTCAAGCACTTCCTGTTGTATTTTGTAAAACTCACCAAAAGCACTTAGCCTGTGTCACGCTTTCACTTCTCTCCTCTTGTCTCTATAATTTCTCTCCTTCCTTTGTTGTACCCTACCCCCCCTTCTTCATTGCATTGACGTATTCCCTTATTCTTATTTCTCACCTCTTTGCTTCCTGACTGACTGTTCTCTCCAGTGGAAAGCTGTATCTGCGTTAGCTTCTGCTCATCAGGCCCGTTGGGCCTTAAACAAGGCCACTAGGCCATACTTTAACCCAGAAGAATATGGATTACCTAAGCCCTAGGCAATTCAATGAGACTGTAGCTGTATGGTGAAGCTACTTGTCATCTTGATACTAATCCTTGGTAAAACCAAAGCCCAAGTTACATTTCGTGAACAATGTTTTTAACATTATGAGGTGCCAAAAGATGTCCAATGTGACACTAAAAGCAAAAAACGGCCGAGAAAGAAGAACAATTGATAGGTTCTTTCTCCTTTTCTTCTCTCTAACGTATTCTTTTATTTCCATGTCCTACTTATTCCTCCTCCATGCTCTTCTATCATCCATAAACCGTCAGTCTGTAGCACCACTTGAAGGTGACGTGTACTATCTGGTATTGAGGCCTTTATTAGATTTTTGTTTGTTTGTGTGGTGTTTGTTCAATGCCGTTGAGATGGAAAAATGCTCTTATAATGATAAGTATTATTGTTTTTGGCATTATGGTTAAAAAAAAAAGAGAAATGTGATGTTGAATGTTGTACAGATAGCTCTAGAGATGTTGTGTTTTTGTTTGTTTTTGGTTTTTAAAGAGAGCACAAACTTAAGCGATGGCCCCTTCAGCTTCTCCTACTGGCATATGGGAATAAAATGGCCAGTCAATCATGGTCCAATCATTATGGCATATTGACCGAGGCAAAATGCTGAGGTTTAATTGCTCTGAAAGGACAAAACTGTTTGGTAAACTACATCTTTCATTTCAAACCATCCATATTAACATTTCAAAACTTCATCCGTCATCTCTAAGTTTTAGTATGAAACTGATATTTTCTTTTACATCAGTTCTTCTTTTAGTTGTTTTGTTTTTCACATCATTCATTAACTTGAAATGACAAATCTCCCAGGAAGTTAAGGGGCCATGCTGGGTTTGGGCTCTTGTGTAGTTGACTGCCATTGCAGTGAGGGAAAACTGATCTAACATAGTAGTGACTAATATAACTTTGTGGACAAATGGAAAAAAAAATAAGAAACACATTAGAAATAAAAACATGGCGAAAAACCCCCCAAAACATCTGTCTTTTTTATGTTTTTTTTTTTTTTATGAAATACATTTAGAACATGAATTACTTGGAAAAAAGAGGGATAGCTTGGAACTGGAATTTGTTTCATATTTTGTCAAGATGCATCCTAATATAGTCCTTAAATCTGAAGAGCAGCGTTTGCTGCCCTTTGATTGAAATTCAAAGATGGTGGTTGAAGCAGATGCAGACTGCATACATTTTCTTACAGTGAAAAAAAAAGATTCAATGCAAAGTATTTGTCTTTTAATAACCTAAATTATCCTTTCGTTTTAATTTAATTATAAAAAGAACCCCATTTATTCAGCAACTTTTACTAAAAACAGATCTTGGTACGCTAAAATCAGCTTTTACTTGATTCATTACACTTGACTTCATACAGAAGTGTTTTCAATGAAAGATTGACCAAAAATCTTTTTTTATTTAAATAAAGTGCAAAAGATTTGGCAAAGTAGATGCCTTTGGTTCAGAAGTTTTTGATTGATTACACATCCTCTTTTCTACAACTAAATAATATTTTATTACAAATTTGCATAACATCTGCCAGAGCAATAAAACTTTTTTCTTTTCTTATAAAACTTTAAAATAGGCCTGTAAGTACTTTATACTACAAAGTTGGTGAAGAAGACAGAAAGCAATAATACATTTTTTCCCCCAGATATCAATATTAAAGACATGACATCAAACCAGCCTGCCTAAAACAGTAGAACCTCAGTAGAACATCTAGAATCTTAAATCACTTTTATTTAGCAAAAATAAGCTCCAGCCCAGTCAGGTTTAATTAAGAGTATTTGTGACGCTCAGTTTTGACATTTCCAACCCTGAAATCATAAATTTGTCTTAAAGATTTACTGCTAGTGAAACATTTGTACAGAAACAAGGTGTTCCACTCCAGCCCCAAAGGTTGGAAGTCGTGTAGCTTTTAGACGCGTCTCTGATTAAACACACTTGAGTGAAATAATCCGGTCCTGAGCAGGACTCAGGAGAACTTGACTATGTGATGAGGAGGTAATTCAGGCATTTGAATTATGTTATTAAACAAGGAGCAGATCTAACAGGCGAAGGACGCCTGACCTTAAAGGCTGGATTGACACACTGACATGTTGGATGTGAGCTAACTGTGATCTAAACCCTTCCATCACTGCTTCAACTGTAGGTAAAGTCTCACTTGAAAGTGAAACTGCCCCGTCTGGAGTTTGAACCTCAACAGGTTCTCTCTCTTTTATTGTTGCTTATTTATATCCACACACCTCCAACAGCCTCCCTGGTGAGGTGTTCCGGGCACGTCCCACCGGGGGGAGGCCCCGGGGAAGACCCAGGACACGCTGGAGAGACTTATGTTTCTCGGCTGGCCTGGGAACCCCTTGGGGTTCCTCCTGAAGAGCTGGAAGAAGTGGCTGGGGAGAGGGAAGTCTGGGCCTCCCTTCTTAAGCTGCTAACCCCGCGACCCGACCCCGGATAAGCGGAGGAAGATGGATGGATGGATGGATGGACCTCCAACAGCATGATGCTTCCTCCAATGTGTTTCCCAATGGGAATAAAGCCTTTAAATGAGAGTAACACAATATTAGGAAAATATCAAATGAAATCTGATCTGTAACTATCAATTATGATTTTCTTCTTTCTTTGCTTCATTGTGACCCAGTTCTCCTCTGTTTTTAAATCTAAGCCGGAGGTCTTCAACAGGGGTTCCACGACATCAAGGGGGTCCACAGAGATACTGGATGGGGGTCACAAAAGTTTTGGTTGATTAGACTTTTTTTGTTTTTTATGTTCCCCTCCAATTATTTCCACCAATTGAAATGTCTTTAAATCCACGTTAACATGAATTCAACACATCGTAATAAACAGATAAATGGAGGCAGAAGATGTCTTTCAGTCATCAATGCACACATTCAGCGACACACAGGAGCTCTTTCAAGCTGGGCACCGTTTCATTCACAACACCTGTCCCATCAACCAGGAACCAAAAATACTTTAATAATCACAGAGAGAATAGAGTGACGATAGGACCAGTTAGATATAAGACAATTTCATGTAATAAATATAATTAGGGGGTCCCCGCTCCATCTTGCCATCAGTTTGGGGGTCCTTGGCCTGGAAAACATTAAAAACCATTCACATACACACTCACCTAAGCAGAAACCAGACCCAGAGAGAAGCCACGCATGTACAGGGGGAACATGTAAACTCCACACAGAAAGACCCCAGGCTGGGAATTGAACCCTGAACCTCGTTGCTGCAAGTTTCCAGTTTACTGTCCATTCAAACTGACTCAATGAACCAAATACGTTTTTAGTGAAAAATAATACAATTTTAGAATATGTTCAAGGAACAGGGTCAGGGGAAAAAAATTACTTTGGGAGTGACGCTCTCATGTGAACGTAAGCTAAATTGCAAGCTGACTGTTTATAGCTTTTCAACTGAACTCAAGCCTCTAAAATATAAACAATCCCTTTAAATGGTATAAACAGGAACTGATGTGTTGAATTTAATACTTTTTCATAACATTTTAGTGCATTTTTTACGCATAAGTGAGTTTCAACTGTGTTGGAAAATTTTTGACTCAAGTTTAATAATAAAGGTATTAAAAAAACAAAAAAAAATGTTCTATAACTTTTGTGTTGTGTTTAAGTGTAGTAATAATTACAAATGACCTCAAGAGCTCTTATTAAAATTAAAGAATGCTTGTTACTTTTTTTGACTTGATATAAACACTGATACGTAAAACAGTTGTCATTTAAACCTAACCCAAGACAAAAACTGTTTCATGTCATCTGTATGAAGAGAACAGGAGGTTCTGGAAGAGACTTGAATTGTTGAAAGTAACTACAATCAAAAGAAACCTGGCTGTGTCACATGGCCATACAGTCTGTATGTAAGGGACACAGCAAACATGGGAAAAGATGTTCTTTCAGATGGTGCCAGACTTACATTTTCTGTCATAACAAAAGACAATTCAATATCACAATTGCAAATAAAAAAGGAAAAAATCTGCTAGAATACTATCTGTGACATATTTATAATAAATATGACCAGTATGATTAACTCATACCTGATCTAGATTGTTTGTGTTTTTAGTGGCTTAGATAAGGGGTCTTTAAGGCAGAAGTCAGGTGCAACATGAAGAAAAGCAGACAGATTAGTGTCAGCTGATTACAACAGAAAAAAACAAAACATGGAAGAAAAGATGACAGACAAATAAACAATCTGGTACAATATACATGACACAATATCTGCAAAGTACTATAGAGAGAAGAAGAAAATAAAAATGTCTGCATGTTTTACAGGGGATTTGTGTTTCTTTTAATCTAAATGCAGCAGCACACAAAAACTGAATGAAGGGATTAATGTTTTATATTGCATTATATTACAACATATGAGCGTCTTCCACCAACCGCTAATGGCACAGTTGGTAGCCATGTTCCCTCCAATCCTCCAAAACTTGGAGTTTACCTGTTCTCCATCTGCATGTTTTTTTGTTTGTTTTTTTTGTTGTTGTTGTTTTTATCCTTTTTAAAAACCTGACTGTGAGGTTAACTGATTTCCCTAAATCACCCTTAAATGTGTTTAAGTGCATGTTTGTATGCAGATGTGTGAAATGTCCTCACATTCTTTATTTAAGCCAAAAGAACAGTTTCCTGTGTAAAAAAGACAACTAAATTCATTCAAAGAAGTAAAAGAAAAAAAATCTGAACTGTACTTAAATTAAAAAATAAAATACAATTTTTGCCTTAATTGTTACAAATAACTTTTAGAAACTAAATTCTTAGGAAAAATTTTCTTTACTCATAAAATAGGTTAATAATCCTCTTTTGCTAACTGTGTTGCTAGAAAGAGGAAACATTATCTGAGCCTGTTAAATGGTGCTCTTATCAATATGTATACAAGTGAAGAGATGGTTTTGAGAAATATGGAGAAGAAAGTCCAAATGTAGAGAGTAGATGTAAAAAGTCCTTATAAAATTGAATACAAAAGTAAAGTACTGATAAAACTACTTCATTTCAGTTATTATTTGTATTAAGATGATGGACTGCTGACCTGTTCAGAGTATATCTGTTCTCTAACCCACTGAACGCCCATGACCCTGAAATGACAAACAGCTCCAGACATCTGATGGATGGACTCTAAACTCTTTCTAAACATGTCACCAGTATCTCCACTAGATGGTGCTATTGCATCTCTAGTTATTTTTCTGTAATTGTTTGCCATTTGAAGACTGAACACATTTCTGAGAATTTTCTATAACATAATTAGCCAATGTATAAAAACTAAAGTGATAGTTTTAAATCTTCTCACCATCCAAACCCTGAGAATGTGGTTTAGTTTTGTGAGGTGTAGAAAAAAAAATAATAATAACAATAACAAAACAAGTTAGAGGCTGTTTTAGAATATAGGTTGTTTCCCTTTAAAAACACATTGAATTATTTATTCTGAAATCATTAAATACACATTTGTTCTTTAGATATTCTAAAAAAGACCTAATAAAACAATGAAAACAATAATGTATTGTTTAGTTTTGCCGCATCATGAAATCTTTCCACAGAAGGCTGGTGGATGTTTCTTTTTTTCTTGTTCACTGCCACTGTTAAAAATCTTAGTAATTAAATCAACATACATTCATTTTTATTTAATTAAAAATTCTTTTTTCTTTTACATTCTGAATAACAGCTAAAAGAGATGTGACGATGTGAAGAATTTTTTACTTTATTTTTGTTAAGCTTTTTTTAACCAGTTTGTTGGAATAGCCTTGAGAATTCAGGGTATTCAACCTGGTTACTCTATAAATAAGATCCTAAGATTTTTTTTACATTACCTTTTTACGGTTTGATGAGGGCTTATCACCGTTAAGAATCCATGTTAGCTCCGCTAACTTAGATGGTCTTTGCATCAAGGAGATTCAGATGGAGAACAGGTAAACTCCAAGTAGAAAGGGTTTGGATTGGAGGGAACATGGCTACCAACTGTGCCATTAGCGGTTGGTGGGAGACCCTGATATGCTGTAATATAATGCAACGTAAAACATGAATCCCTTCATTCAGCTTATGTGTGCTGCTGCATTTAGATTACAAGAAACACAAATCCCCAGTAAAACATGCAGTCATTTTTATTTTTATTTTCTTCTTCTCTCTGTAGTACTTTGCAGATATTGCGTTATGTATATTGTACACGGAGTGTGTATGACGTCATCCGCGCATATGGACTGGAGTCGTAACAGGAAGCCCGGGCCACAGGCGGCTACGCTCTACCCCTTATATACGTTTGGTTAATCTGAATCGTTCAATTCCAATTTGAGAGCGAGATCATCTGTGGTACTAGCTCTAGACATCTTCTCTGCATGTCAGTAAAACTAGCTGCAGTTCAGCGGACAGGAAGAATGAACGGTAGCCGGAGCGCGTGGATGACGTCATACACACACCGCTTTTTTTTTTTAAAAACATACAAATATAAAGAATATAAACACAGATGTCTGGGGGACAGTGATTCGCCTACATGTTAGGAATGCTGGTGTACCATAAATGATAAATTATGAACATTTCAGTTTGCGCCTTCAACTCATTGCCCATAGGAAGACGTTACTTGGATATAACCTAACAGAATATCTTCAGAACGGCTCCAAATGACACAAAACTCATATGGGTGAGTAGAACATGATGTAATAACGTAAAATCAAGGGCCAAATGTAAAAAAAAAAACGGTGTTCCCCTTTAATCTAAGATAGTTTTACTTATTTCAAGATCATTCTTCCAGTGAAGGCACAGACAAAACACTCATAAAAGTTAAAATACCCTTAGAAAACATGAGTGTCCTCCGACTGCCATCAATAGGCAATGATGAAATGTCTTACCCAAGGACATAACACCACTGAAAGTCAGAGACGTGTGACTTCATGATGACTGAAGTCAGAGCCATAGGATAGTAACTATATAGACCAACGACGGCTGTTTTTTTTGGACAATGATGACCTGACCTAGTGGACTTGGAGTTAACATCTTCTGTTAGATCAAAACTTGCACTTATTTAAAAAAAAACAATGCTTTTAGATATTAGTGTAGTGGCAGAAAAAAAACAGAATCTGTCTTTAAAAAAACTCTAAAAATGTGTTTTATTTTATTCTAAATACTCACTCTTGAAGAAATGTCTTTAGCAATTGTCATCAAGAGTCTTAAAGCTCTGTGGATCCTGCTTGCGGTCAGTAGATCAAATTATAGCATATTTGAAAGGAAACCATGAAAGGCATCAAAGTGTTAACAGATTACAACGTTATAATTACAAATTAGAAGTCTGAGACTGTGAATAGATCGATGCACAAACAGAAACAAATTGATTGTATCTTTGGCATACATCTAAAAACCTGCACCATAAATGTCAACACACCACATGTGATGTCAACATGGCTGCATACAGTGTGTGAGTCTCCTCTGATTGAGGGGCGACCAGCAGGTTTGTCTGCACAGCTTTATCTTGTGAGGCCCAATCAGGAGGAGCTCAAAGAAGCACAGAATCCCTGAGGCAGATCCCAGATTGTATTGCCAGCAAGTGGCTGTGGTTTCATGCGAAGAGTAGTCTTCTTCCATTGAGGCCCTGTTTTAGTCCAGCTGTGTGTTGGATGAGTGTAGTGACAGTATAATGTGCTTTGATTGGTCAATATACCCAGAATATAAATCAGTTTTATCATTTACTACTTCTCTGTTTCTGAGTTGCTTCACATTCTGGTGCTTACCTCTTTTGTTGTCCTCCTTGATTATAGCACGCAGTCTCTTCATTTTCAGAGTTTGCAGAAGAAATCACCTAGCGACTCTCTGTGACTCTCCTCACCGCCTCTCTGGCTGCTCCTGTGGTTCATGCTGTCAGGACACCTCATCATCCATCCACCATTACTAACTTGCCTGTCAACCCTCAAGCTTCCCACTGCCTCTCATGTCTCCTGGAAGAAAGAATAAGGAAATAATTACAAACAAGCACCGTTCACCACCACCCTGATCTCAGCCTCTGTGGATATGCTGACCTTTTCCCTCTTGTATTATCACAATATCTCAGATATTAAGATTGGGACCATATCCACAATTGTAATCACATCTTCAACATGTCTTAGTTCTTATAATAATCTTATAATAATAACAGCTAACCACTCCTCGTCAGTGCCAACCTGTGAACCTGGAAGAATTGTTATTCATTGTAATAAACTATTTACACCAGTCTTCATGTCGGCCAAATCAAAGTGAAATGAGTGCAGCGAAGTGGGCCAAGTGCTGAGCCTTGGTGTACATCTGCAGCCGGGGGGGACACCAGGAATTTGGGGGTTAAAGAAAGGGGCTACTGGTGGATCATCTGTTTACATGATGAAGGGGGGACAAAGACATTTATTTAAAGTAAATATCCTGCTAAACATTTACTAGCGTTTAGCTGACGTTAACCTTTCGTGACTTCAGTGTTTTCCTGTTGCCTGGTCGGGTTAATCAAGGTAAACTTTGTATCAATTTGACTGTATGATCTGGTTGAACTGTAAAGTGCCTTGAGATGACATGTGTTGTGAATTTGGCGCTATATAAATAAACTGAATTGAATTGAATTAAACTCTCAGCCCTGTGCGCCTCTGTGTTATTAACAAACACACAATAGGCTCAATAAATGCTGGATTAATCCTGGTTTATTTTATCTTTAAAACTAAAAACTAAACACAACAAAATAATAAAACACTTGCAAATCATGTTCAGTCAGACAGCAGACAGGGGAAGGGGTTAATATATTTATGTTTTTTTTTTACTGTTTACTGCTGAAAAAATGAGGGACGGCATGAAGATAATTTATTTTACTTCTGGATTTTCTCTTTATATTTGAAAAATATTGCGGGGCAAATCTTTCCTCCTTCTATTAGGCTGCCCTCAGTCAAGGGCCCTTAGAATCATCCTAACTTTTCCCCCCAATATGGCGCCCCTGCCTGCAGTCTTTGGAAAACATTGTGTTCCTCCTTTGTTAGATGTGATTTTCTTAATTTTGAATGTCATTGTTTCACTAGAATTTTTTTGCTAAACTGAAAAATGTTTGTAAAAGAGTAATACTACCACCTACCCGTTTGTGACATCACGGTGCGGTATCAGATGTTGATCAAGTCCCAGTGCTGTATTGCGCTATTATCCAAGTCATTTTTTATTCTTCTTCCAAATGTTGGCTGCATATTACAGGTTTTTTCTGTGGCCAGAAGTTCAATGACAAATTCTCCCTCTTTAAATTGGCAATCCAACGACCAGGATGCAGTAACCCGTCGGTGATCGATCATGAATTGGAAAGGTGAAATAACACATTTTTTTTCACTTTTACCCGATATATTCCAACATCCAACTGCCACGCACATGGGTATTGTCAGTTTAACTATAGCTCTGGTGAATTTCAATGTTGAAGTCCTCTCGAAGTCTTAAATAATTGCAGGTGTGTCTAGTAGTTCATACTGATTTTGTTTGTAAAGCAGAGAGAATGGCTTGATGGCATGATGTCACTGCAGGAAGAGGTGTTACTACAATTGACTCAGTGATCTCGACAAAATGATTATTTTAATTTTTTTACTGATTAACACTAAATTCATTAAATCACAGAGAACGCATTAGTTTAAGGTATAAAATATGATCCATTGATTATACCTTGCTTACCGAACATTTCCTTTAAATATCAATACCTTCCTTCTATTGCACAGATTCAGCTTTTAACCACAGTCAACATATTTTTCATGGTTCATGTCGTGGTATTCTTGGAGTTTTAGAAAAACAAATAGCATTTTTTTTTTTTAAAGCATTCGGGTGATCGTTGTACACAAAACATTTTTTGTGTGAATCTTATAATTCAATTCACTTTCTGCAATACAAATGCTTTTGCTACAAAAGCCCCATGCATGATACTACCACCATCTTGCATAATAAATCAGTGGTCTTGGGTTTAAAGGCTTCACATCACAACAGCAAACACGTTTCCCTTTCAGTATTGTCAATGAGCTGAGTAAGATGAAGGCATTTCAATTGTGTAAAAATTCTACAGGAGTTTAAAATTGAAATATTCTAAATAACTGGCATATTTCCATATCAGAACTCCTAGCTGCTGATAGTGTAAAAGTGGCTTAGGAGCTGACAATGACACTGTTGCTTCAGCAATTTACAGGTCAGAGCAGGCTTGAACCTTGGTGAGTCCATGAGTCACCAGTCATCTGTCTATTTGCAGGCCCTGTCAATGGAGAGCAGGTTCTGCCCGTGTCACACTGTATGTAAATATGACTGTTTAGGGCAGGATGCTTACACTCTGTATCCAGCAGCTTTTATATGTGTCTCCTGCCCTACACATCCGGATCAAATGGCTAAACGACCCCTCTAGCATCAGCCAAAAGCTCTGCTAATGAGCTCATACTGCAGTCAGGTGTGCTGAAGCAGAGACACATCTAGCAGTAGCAGGATACCGGTCCTCTGGCATTTGAGTTCAAGACTCCTGGTTTAGAAGCTAAAGGATGCAGCATTGAGCTGAAGGGCTAAGTAGTTCTTCTTGAACCACTTTCCATCAAACACTACCTCTTTAATGTATCTTGTTTAAAATGAAAATCACCGATCAAACCTAAATAAGATGACTTTACACTAAAGATCCCTAAAATAACGACTAATATTTATGAAACCTGCATTATGAAGCAATAAAAGTCGGTATAGATACCTTGTTTTATTCCTTCAAGGAAGCAGAAGATGGGGTTTAACCTTGCGCAGGGGTTTAAGAACTCTACAGAACCAAAAAAGTTACACTGCCACAGACTTGTGACCCCATGAAGATATGTATGATTTTTTTTCTCATATAAAATATAGAGTGCTGTCCAGGGTGTACCCCGCCTCTCGCCCATTGACTACTGCAATAGGCTCCAGTACCCCCCCCCCCCCCCCCCCCCCCCCCCCCAGCCCCATTAGGAAATAAGTGGTTAGGATAATGGATGGATGAAAAAATATGGAGTGAAGTACATATTATTTTTTAAAATGACACTGAATCCATTATTTTAATTCTATTTAACTACTGTATGTTATTAGACATTTCATTATTTAATTGTACATTTTATCATTTTCTGTTATGTTAACTTTAATAGTTTCATCAAAATAAATAAAATGTACCCTGTAATATCTGCATATATCCTTCTGCATTTATCATTATTTGTTACATGGAACATTTTGGCAATCCGTATTCCTCAGTGATCACAGTTATTATAAAAATCCACCCTCACATCCCGACCCTCTGGGTGGCCCTGACCCGTACTTTAGGAACAAGAGCAATTTAAACATTTCTATTTAATATTGGTCTCTTTCCCTAAAGCTGTTTCTAGATGGGTCCGTCTCAATCTGCCCTGATAGCTGGCCTTAATTGTTCATATGATTCAGCTGTTTAATTGTGCCCAGTCTCTAATCACTCCTCATTTCATCCACCTGCATCTGTTCCTTTATATTCGGCTTACCCAGCTATCAGGGCCAGATCATTGTTTGCTTTCTGTTTCATGTCTGTGAGTTCTGTTTTAGTTAGTCCAAGGTTCATGTCCCGGTTCCAATGAGGAGATTATTCTGGAGCCGGAGTCTTTAGGCAAGTTTGTTCCCTAACCAGTGGTGAGAGAGTTTCAGTGTTTCCTTTGTTATTCTGATTTCCTGATTCTGTTCACTCTCACCCACTGGACATGTCTGTACCCATCTGATCTGTTCGCCTGAACCACCTTTTGACTCCCGCTTGATCCTGCCTGTCTGTGCGTTTCTGTCTGAGCTTGTTGCTCGACGCACGGGACTCTGAACCTGCCTTCATTCTCTGAGGATTCCTGGAAGCCTGTATCCAGGCTGTTCCTGTTTTGGTCGGAACCTCTGATCAAGTGGAGGTCTCCTGGATTCCTGAACTGTTCCTGCCTGCTCTGTCTGCCCTGTCAGCTTCCTGCATGTTCTGTGGGGCTGCAGCATCGGGGACACTCTGGGCGGCTCAGGGCCGCATCTCGTTAGTGCATCTGCTTATCGTGCCTATAATTGAGATGATGGACTGAACTGTTAAACCAGAATGTCTGTGATCGGGCAGTGACCCCCCCCCACCCCCGCTGCAGTCGTTGTCGCCAGTAATTCCACAGCTCTGCATTTCTGTTATGTTTTTGTTTGTTATGTTTTAATAAACCTTATGAACTTTCCTACTGATTGTCTCACCTTGAATACTGGGTTCATCTGCCCGTTTTTATGACAGGGTCCCCCTTTTGCATTTAAAAAGTCTAACCACAGAATTTTAGATGTTTCTTAGTATTAGTAGGACATTTCTTATTTGTAAAAGATGTAAGCAAAAAATGAGGGCATCGGTAACAAGAAAGTATTTCATTTTGTAAAACTAGAGCTGGAAATTTTTTATTTTTTTTTAATCATTGGATTAGAGAAACTGAGCTAAATCTAAATGTGCAGTAATGCTTGTGTTGTTTTGGTTTCACTTTAGTTGATAAAAGTAAACAATACAATAGTGCATCTATTCCTGTTTGATGAAAATCTAAACAAGTTTGATCGATCTAAGCCAGTATGTAAACTTTATAGCACCTTTCACAGATAAAAAGAGACTTATAAATTACAGTCAAGACTTATAAATTATAGAATACTTACATTTCAGTAAATATTTTTCACAATAAAAGTCTATTTAGGTGCATATTAAAAAAAAACACATAGAGGGGGGCAGGGTATTACAGTCTGGAGGTTACAGCTGGGAAGGACAAGTGACTCCCAGTTTAAACCAGGTCTTAGGGACCTTCAAAAGGTTTTGGCCCAATGAACAGAGAAGACAGCGTGATTATTGGGTCTCAGATGTATTGGGATCTCTTTATTTAAACTTTAAAAGTCAGAACTTAATAATGGGCAATTAATATTTAATACCCTGTGCAATAACCAGTTTCTTTACCCAGTGCAATTGTTATATAGATAAATACCCATCTAAATACCATGTGCAATGGCCATCTTTTGCTTTGATTACTGCTTCGCACACTCTTGGCATTCTCTTGATGAGCTTCAAGAGGTAATCACCTGAAATGGTTTTCACTTTACAGGTGGGATTTCTTGCCTTATAAATGGATTTGGGACCATCAGTAGTTTTGTCAGGTCAGAAGTCAGCTGATACACAGATGATAGTCCTACTGAATAAACTGTTAGAGTTTTTATTATGGCAAGAAAAAAAAGTAGTTAAGTAAAAAAACAATGAATGGCCATCACTACTTTAAGAAATGAAGGTGAGTCAGTCTGAAAAATGGCAATAATTTGGAAGTGTTTCCAAGTGCAGTTGCAAAAACCATCAAGTAATACAAAGAAACTGGCTCACATGAGAACTGCCCCAGGAAAGGAAGACCAAGAGTCACCTCTCCTGCAGAGGAGAAGTTCATCTGAGTCACCAGCCTCAGAAATTACAGGGTTAACAGCAGCTCAGATTAGAGAGCAGGTCAATGAAACACAGAGTTCTAGCAGCAGACAAACCTCTAGAACAACTGTTGGGAGGAGACTGCGTGAATCAGGCCTTCATGGTAAAATAGCTGCTAGGAAACCACTGATAAAGCTGTGAGCCTTTCTGTTTGTTACTGTTAAAAGCCTTGCTGCAGCTTTCTGGACCAACTGGAGGGGAGTGATGCTGATTTCTTAAAACAAATTAAAAAAAAAAAGTTACAATTTAACTGAGGGTAAAAAAACAAACATGAAAACTCTCCCCCAGATCTAGTTTGGGGAATCAGTCTCTGCCTTATTTTAGAGATATTTCTTATGAGACGTAATAAAATTGTAACTAAAGGTTTTCAATACAAATCCAGGAACATTAACTAATAAAAACAAAAAAAAAAAACCACCAAGGTTTTCTTAGACTGGTCTGGAATGAGGATCCTGGGAGACAAACTGTCTGATCACAGAAACTTTCTGTTCTGGATCAATGATCTGAGATGATCAGAGTCATTAATAAAAGAAAAACAACAGGTCAGGTGACTAAAAATTATATATAAAGCATATAAATAAATAGTAGGAAACGTTTTTATCCTTCCACTGCTTTTCACAACCTCCACTGCCCTGCAGCTTTTACGCACATCCCTGATCCAACACAGCTGACTGAAATTATTTATTATCTGTCATCAAGTTGGACAGAGACCTGATAACGAGCCACTCATTTAGTGCAGGTTAGCTGGAGCAGGGATGAGCTTTTAAACTGCAGGGCAGTAGATCTGGAGTAAGAGACCCCAGATCTGGGCCAGCCGAGTCTCTGTGCCTCTAAACATCCGCGTCGGAGCGCATCAGGCTGCTCCCCGCTGACTGCTTCAGAGTGGGAGAGAGAGGGAGAGAGAGGGGGGGAGAGAGAGAGGGAGAGAGAGAGAGAGGGAGAGAGAGAGAGGGATGGAGAGAGAGAGGGAGCGCGCGCTGCTGTTGCTCATAAACCTCATCGCGCCACGCGCCGCATCCTCCTTTTCTCTCTATCTTCGCCACAGAGCTGCAGTGAATCTGTCTGTCCTGCTGAGTTCCCGCAGCTTCGTACCGGAGATCCTGCAGCCAACAGCTTTTTCACCTGACTGAAAAGATCTTTTCTCCCCCTGCTCTTTTTTTTCCGCGGGGACACCAAAACGCAACTGAAGTCCACTTCTGCAGCAAAACTCCCCCCACGAACACGCTTCCATCATGAGTGAGGTGAGTTTTAAACAGCAATGCATTGAAATGTTCCGGATCAGAACCGGAGATCCTCACACAACAAGTGCAATCGGGAGTTAAATGTTTGCGCGCCGCAGTCCTGTTAACGCACCTTATCCCCCGCAACCCAATACACACGCACATGATTCCCCGCAGCCTGAAGGCGCGGCTCCAGAACCAGAACAGAATGTTTTAGCTGCAGCTCTTCTGACTCCTTCTTGGCTTTAGTCCAGAAACACTGCAACCAGCAGATCCACCGCTGACACCAGCCTCTGGCCCGGTGCGCACCCCCAACATCTGCTGGCTTCTCCCAGTGCGGGACCTGAGAGCCATATGACATGACATGACATTTGGATTCAGTCTTTAGAAAGAAGTTGACATTTATCCCATTCATTGAAATGTTCTGCATTTTCTGCAAAAAATGTTTGCATAAGCGGAATATTTATTTATTTATTTATTTTAGCAGAAATGAACTGGATTTTAAGGTATAACTTAATTTAGACAAAGTCTAAATGAGGTCGATTAGGAAAAAAAAAACATTTTCCACATCTTTTGTTATTTTATAGTAGACTGCTTTATATCTTACATAAAATGAACCAGCTTAAACACAAGCTTCTGCACAAAAACATCCTCTGGTGACATCAAATACGGCTCCACATAGATGGTCACAGGTATTTGTTTCTTATCATGGATGGAACTAGTGTCACTTTTTTATACCTTGCCAAAGAGGAATATGAAGAAAAATGTGTTTGTTGCATCTAAAAATGAGAAGAAGAAAAAAAAGACTTTGTGAAACATGAGACACTTTCCTGTGTTCTGTTAGTTGTTTTTAGCACCTGCTCTGTTGAATGCATGTGTAGTGAGATCCAGTTAAAAGGACTGGGAAAATGACTTGCTTGTGAAATCATTGTGTTGTTTCATTATTATTATTATTATTATTATTATTATTATTATTATTATTATTATTATTATTATTATTATTATTATTATTATTATTATCATAAATCCACTTAACTTCTGGGAATACATTTTTTTCTCTAATGACCCCCCCCCCCCTCCTCCCCTGTGATCAGATAATTTTAAAGCAAATTATTCAGAAAAAAAATGGGAGTGAAACCTTTGCAATCCATAGTATAACAGTAATTCATATTGTGTTTTAGACATTGAGGGCTGGAGAATAAATTACATTCACTATATGTTTACAATGTAAAAAAGGCTCTTGTCGTTTAGGTAGTGATAAAGCGCTTGAAGCAGGTTTGCCGCCACACAGAAGGGAAGAGAGGATGGTAGCTAGAGCACAGAATAATCCCTTTTCCATGCAACGGCAGTATCCAGCAACCAGTGAAAGAGTATTTAAGCCCATGAAAGCAATAAAACCCAGGATATGCATATGTCTGTGGTCCTGCAGAAGAAAATCGATATGCAATCCACACTACCTTAAAGGTACACCGTGTAACTTTTAGCCACTAGGGCCGCTGGACCTGAAACTCCCATCTCTAGCACCCCTAGTGGCCACAAGCGCTGCAGCAGTCAGCTGGTCAGCTTCCGTGATTTTTGATCGGGGACCACACTAGGCATCTAGGTTTAGCTCAGAAAGTTTGAGAAACGCTGGTTCTCACTGGAGAGCACTGCCGGGGCAGACCACACCACGCAGAGAACAGTGGTGGGGTCCAATGCAGAGGGACTGGTTCGGACCTGGAATCTTGGTTAGCATTTGTTTGTATCCTGCTAGCTTTCTCTGCCCGTATTTTTCTTCTACTAAACATGAAAAATAATAAAGATATATGACTGTATACTTGGAGCGAAGTTTTAACTTACCAATTGAGAAATGAGAATCGGTTTTACATCCAGCTACTTCTTTTCAGCCTGCTCCAACGAATAAACTTCTTTTCAGCCTGCTCCAACGAATAAACTCCTTTCCAAGATCGACTCTTGTTTTTCCTCACGTACCATCCCTTTCACGTTTTCTATTTTTTTGCCTCGTCAGAAGGTTTACATTTTTTCCTTGCCTATGCCATGACCAGTAGTAGAGCAGGCGAAAAAATACTAAAGCAAAAGCTTTAGCTCCATGACTATATGACCTATATAAGAACCTGCGGCCATGAAGCAATATGTTCTTCCGGGTCACATGACCGGTAGGAACGATGGTGCGTCTTCTCCCGACTTAAATAGGCGGTATTTCAAAAGGGGAGCCACACTCGTAGTATTTATAATGTCAAGCGCTGTATATTGGTCTGAGGAATCATTCAAAATAACTTATACGCATCACTCTTTAGATCACAAAGTCTGCGCTGTGCCTTTAATCACTGTTAACAATTTTGCTATATTTTAGTTTCATTAAGAATTCTGATGCAGGTGCAAAGATGTACATAATTAATTGGCTAAATGGGCTTATAGCTGCATGAGGTAATCTATGAATACTTTGTATTTGCTATAGGATAAAGTATTAGCATATCAATAAAAAGAGATGCATCTTCCTACAGTCTCTACATTTAAGTCACAATTAAAATAAATACATTAAATTCAAGAAAACTGTTTGGCAAAGCATTTAATCATTTTTATAACTGACTATAAGTATGCATTGAAGTAAAAAAAAAAATAGAATAAAACTTCTAGAGAGGGGTTATAATATAAAATGTCTGAAGAAGTAAAGAGAAAGTGCTTTTAATTTAGTAAAAATACTAGTAGTTTGCTGACATAGTTCACATCTTTTGTTTTTTGTTGTTGAGTGTACATCCTAAAGTGTTCAAAGGTACCAAAAAAAGGCCCAAAAAAAACGAAGTGCAAGGTGTAGTGCAATGAGTGGTTCCCAAAACTTTGGAATGAGCATGAGAAAAAGTGCTTTTATTTTGAAAAGAACAGCAAGTCTTGTAATTATGTTAGTTTTAACAGCAAAATAACTCAATGTTAAAGGTAAGTTAAATGGTTTTAAAAACATTGCCCGATCATTTTTAACCTTTTATACATGACACCCACTTGTTATTAAATCAAACACACACTTTTGTGCATGATGTTGAGGCCTGTAGATCACATATAGGCTTACGTTCACATTTTAATACATTTCAAAAATGGTACCCAAGTAGTAGTAGCACTACTCTGTTTATTTATTTTTGTCACATAAAAGTAAAAAGTAGTGATCCAAAAAATTACTCAAATTACAGTCAAAAAGTACTAGATAAAAGGCTACTCAAGAACTTAGTAGCTGTTAGCTTTTAGCTTTTAGTAAATGCTGTAGTCAGATATACACGATGCAGAAAATTCTGGTATTTAATGAATATAAATACAAATAAATAATGTGATAACAACATAACAAACCCGTGAGAGAGGAAACACAATCTTTTTTGTAACATAAAACCAACTCTAATCCATACAAGGGGAATTGTATGTTAGGAAAAGGTAAAGAAATTCCAATGATGATATCGACTGTTTACAGTGTAGAAACCTGATCTTAAGTAGCTCAAGATACTCACAGAGAGCAGAGTAGCCACATATTTTACTCCAGAAGTAGTATTGATGCTTCACAGGAATATTACTTAAGTCATTGTAGCTGGATGAATGTAACTGGTTATTACCCAGCTGTGAATTAGATTTAGCCATGGGGCTGTTGTACAGGTTTAAGCTAAGTCTAGGTCTTGTTTGATAACTCTGATTAAATTCAGAAAAAGCTAAAAAACAATCCAGTGGACTTTGTTTCCAAGTTTAATGAGGTTTCACTTCCCATCCAGGAAGCTTTTTCTATTGAAATGTCAGAAATAACGTTGAGTTTGAGGCGTTATACAGTAGCCCAACAAAGCTTTGATTTTGCTGAGACAACATGCAAATTGAAACTGACCAACAGGTCCGTTTCCATTTCAAACTCCTCTACACGGGAACAGAAAACCCCACCTGTTCAGCCATACCAACAATTCCCTTTAGTGACCACCCTTTCAGAGACATAGACAGTTATGAAGCATTGCAAACTAACAAATGAAGCCAAATGACCCCCATTCCAAAGGGGTGGAGCCGTTCGTCCGTTTCAATTCACATGTTGTTTAAGCAAAAGCCAGACTTTGTTGGGCTACTGTATAAAGCCTCACACTATTTCTGACATTTGAATTAAAAAAGCTTCCTAGATGGGAAGCGAAACATCTTCAAATTTGGAAACAAAGTGGATTGTTTTTTTGTTTGTTTTTTTACTTTTTTGGAATGACTATGAACCTGGATGCCTCAGAATCTTCACCAGCAACTGTGATTAAAGTATGCGAATTATTGGAGAATATATTATTGTATTATGAAGGCAGAAAAAGGCCTTGAAGGAAATTTGATGGCATAATATTTGTAACAACAGATCAAGCTCATGAGAGGTGATGGGATGATTGGAAATGCAGGACTCCAAAATTATGACTTAGGTAATCCTAATTTATAAAAAGCATGTAAAAATCTCGTTCATTAATATGTCAGCATATATATATATATATATATATATATATATATATATATATATATATATATATATATAATTTCATAATTAAATATACAATAGTTGTTCATTAATCTTGAATTTAGTTTAAATATCTATGTTTAGACTTCTTTAAGTTTAATCAGTCCGATATGAACTTCTATGTTAAATACAAGTGTTGAATACAGGAATCTCTCAACTTTAGCTTGTTGTAGCTAATAGGTTATCTAGTAAAAGCCCCCTTTTTTAGAGTTGTCAAAAAGCTGCAACACAAAGAATTTAAGTGTTGGTGCTAGTGTTGCACCAATTCCGATACCAGTATCACTAAAATCTATACAGGCATTAAAATGGTGGGATCCGTATCGACGAGTACCTACAAATAGGGCGCTGATACCATTTTGACGGCCAAAAGTTTATTCAACTATTGTCACTCATTCCAGGTAGGCAATAAAAAGTTCTACTGGAATCACTTTGTATTAGTCTTTTTCCTGCTTCACGAAGGTAGGTAGCAGCTTGACAAAGCCATGATGGCAGTTTTGTGAAAAATTTAGCACGTATCTCAAAATCTGTCAGAAGTCTATCATTTGCCATAATGTGTGTAAATGTCATAATCAGTTTGAACTGATGACACTAGAAGAACAAGAATCAAAGAGCAACATTTTTTTTTCTTCAATGAGCTCTTTAAAAAAGGATTTTGTGAAATCATGCAGTTGAAATTCATAGTTAAGTGCTGAGTTTTTTTTTGTGGCATCTGCGTACACATAAGATAGTGTCTTTTTTAAAAGAATGTATCATAAGAATCTCTAATTTCCCGCAGCACCACAGCATAAATCAATCCCAAACTCTAGATGCTGTGTTATTATGCATCTCTTTATCCTTGCATAATAAAGTGCTTAGTGAGGCTTGAATCACTGCAGGCATCAAAAGTATGTCTACTTTCTGTTATGCAATATTGGCCTATGCAGCTGGTAAACTTCATATTGCTCTGCTGAGTCTTCTGTTGAGATTCTGCTCAAAGCTTTACGGTCAAAAGCAGAGGTAAGCATGATAAATACAAACACTGAGTGCGATGTGCTCATCTCCACCAGGATGTAATCTTCTGGCTGTAACCACATCTCTGACTTGGAAGTAGAAAAAGATGAATTACAGAAGGTAAATAAGTTGCCGAGGCAAAACTGACACATATTTAACTAATGGGAAAAGGCGGACTTGGCTTTTCACCGGCAGGATCCTTGAGATGATAATCATGTAGATTAAAGAGATATCCATGTTACGTAACTTACTAACTCGCACGGTGTGGTGTGTCATATCAGGAGGTGCTGAGAGGAATTGATCAATTCCACATAGATAAAAATAGCAGCCCTGCGGAGTGATTATTTCCTTCCGCCACAGAAGTAGAGCATCACTCCAGTGGGAATGCTTGCTCTGTATGCATGCTGTAATTCTCCCTGTATGGTCTTGCCATTCACTCCTTAGCCCTATCCTGATGGGATATTCTGCTCCCATTTGATATGAGGCAGATGATGCCACATGTGCACATGATGTAACAATTGGAATGTAAACACAGTGATGGACGTAGAATTTTCTAGTGTCCCCTACTTATTTGATCCCCCACAATTTAAACACTTTGTCCTGCACAGTTATTTACTTAGTTTAGAGGAAAATAAGCAGTCATGTCGGTAATGTTCTAACTTTTTCAGTGATTCGTATTCATAAAAAAGCCTACATCACTTATCAAAATATTTTGTTCCTCTAGATTTAATTTAAAATTTTTGTTAAATGTAATTTATACCAAGAAAATCAGGTAACATCTCCATGAAAGTATTGTGGAACTTTTTAATCACTGATTTTTCTTTGGTGCAAAATTTAGATTAGGGAATGTCATGTTTTATTTTCTGTTATGCTACATGAACTCTGCATTCAAGTGTTGTTGAACTTGTTGGATCGAATGCTTTGAGAGGCTCCAGCTGACAGCAGCACGACCAAGTTCCTGATTCATTTAGTTAATAATTATTTTGCAACTTTCATCAACTGTTTGATAATCCTATTTTACTCATGTTAGAGTAAACGTTTGTACAATTGCCGTTGGTTAACAAAGATGATAAATTTGTTGCCTCAGGTTTCCGGCTGCAGACAATGAGCTAAAAGATGCTAACAGCACAGAATGCTTACTAGATGCTTCCTTAGATATGACGTGTTACCCTCCCCCCACCCCGGCATTGTAATCTGTATAGATTTTGGATAGTGGAGTCCTCCTCTCAAGCACTTTCTACTAGCCCTGCTTAATTTGTTTACTATAGATAAGCTTCTTACATCATCATCCTCTTGTATGTGCAAAGCTTCATTCATGCCGGCCATGGAAAACTGACCACTCTTTCAATCCCTCTCTTTCAAAATAATGTTTATGTATCAAACTATGATGTTTCACTCTACATGAATACATGTTTGGTAAAACAGATAGAATTTGGCAACCATCAATAAAAGTACATAATTCCATACCTATCCTTACTTTGAATTGATCAGATTGAGACTTTGACTCGATTTAAAGCTTGCATTCCTTCCCTTGGGACTAGAAAGACTTGAAACTTATTGGTGGTGAACAAAACTTTGGCTCCATCCGATTACCTCAAATTGTGGCATCTCCCATCCCTTCACGTTTCGCAGGGTCAACAATAAGAAAACTAACCTTGGTGGAAAAGGAGCTCCAGATTGCTGTGCTAAATCGAGAAATTTTTTAGCCTTATGGACATCGTTATTCGATGAACACACGCATGAATGATGGTGCTCAAATTGGTACAAATTGGTACAAAAAACAAAACTTACACAAATGAGTATATGCCACAAAAGAAACGTTTTATGTTAAACTTTATGAGTTTCTGCTGTTCTGTCACACAAATGATAGAATGCTGAGTTTGCGCTAGGAAGCATAGTTCTTCCAGGTCCTAGCACCTTCAAAAATGCCAGCACTTTTCAGACAGCAGTCATTATGGCGATCACAGACAAACTTCCATCTTGGCTTAATTTCTTATGGATTTGAGGTATTTGCATCAAGCCAATGACTATGCCCCACCTCATGATTTCTACATACAAGGATACCTAAACAACCGACTGAATGCTGGTATTTTCTGAACATGGATCAAACCTTATTCAATCTAAACCAGAGAGTTGGTGCATTAGACTGCAACCATTTAAAAAAAAAATCGTGCATTAGCAACAAAGTAGTAAAGTGCTTCCTTTTATCCCCTCAAAAAATTCACCAAGTTAAAATTTGATCAGTTTAGAGCATCATGTCTGACATAGACAGTACAATACATGAACATATTTCAGGATTTTACATTTTATAGCAGATTACAGAGTCGAGGAACATCTCCCTGGAGGCTATCTAAACATGTTCATTATCCAGTTGTAATCTGTGTAGGAACATGGTGGAATGTATCATAGCTCAGCAGTGCTCCCTGCCTATCTGTGAGCCACACTCCATTTCATTTACTTAGCAATGGGAATGCACCTTTAAGCTGTATTGACACATTTGCCTCCTCCAGCTGGAATCTAGTCATCCAATGCCTCATTTCCTCCTTTCTTCTCATGAACATGCTTTCATCCCTGCGCTCCGCTTTGCTTTTTTTACCCCCATTTAAAGGCTTGACTGTATTCTCCTTAGCAACAGCAAGAGGACTCAAGGCAGGGTATTAACGCTAGTTTTTACACATCCGGTAGCCAACATATGTGCAGCGCAAAGAAGTTGAAAAGAGACGGAAGGGGGAAAAAGGAAGCGACTTCGTAGGGAATATGAAGAGAATATGCAGGGATGGATGTTATGTAATTCATATTTGGCGGTAGTTCCCCTTTTGACAGCTGTTTGCTAAATTTTCTTTTTATCCCATTTTTTTCTCTCAAAAGCAGGACAGAATTAGGAGGGGAAAAAAAAAACATGTAGCGATTTTTAATACTTTTAAAGCAAGGTCCAAGGTCCATTAGCGGCTCCAAGTACAGCAGGGAGCGCACACATGCTGTAAAAGGGAAAGGTGGGAGTAAGTCTCATTATGCTTGGAAGCATCATTTAGCAGACTCCCCATCCTTCGCGGCAGCCACCCTGTTCCTAGCGAGCTGGCAGGGGGGAATTATCAGCCTCTGATGTGATGCACAGACCAATCTGAAACTAGTGAATTGAATCTAGAAAAATGGCACTTCTTACACTTTTTTCCCAATCAGGCTCTCTCTATCTGCCAGTTTTTCCCTACTTCTGCTCTGTTTTTCTCCCCACCCCCGTTCTCCCTCCAACTGTGATCGAACAGCATTTGACGTGTCTGAAAAGCAGTGGCTTCCCCCTACTCCTTCATGGAGGCATAATCCTTTTATTTCTGTCTATAAATACATTTCTCTGTTGCTTTTAGATGCTTTCTGCTGCCTCCTTTTTGTATTCCCTGTCTGACAGTTATTGCAGCAATAAGCCTTGTGTCTGTTGGCTAAAGAAATGTACTCTATATGTGACTGCGAAGAATACACAAATGAGAGCTCTTGAGCCAAGCTTAGCAGCAGAAGAAGGAAACGCAAAGGTGAAGAGGACCATGATCTTAAGCCATCATTTGCTCCTGTATGTACCCAATCTGCTGCCAGGTTCTTACTCACATCTGCAATCCGAATATTTGAACTTTATTTTTAAACTTTTTCAATGTATTTAATTTGCAAAGTACTTAAAAGACAACATATACTGAAAATTGACTCTTCTCATTGTAAAACCTGCTTATACAAACATTATAGGAACCGTTATGATTGTACCTTTGAAAATCAAACAAAGAAAATTGTTCTTACCCTCAGAGCAAAAGTTGGTTGAAAAGACTATGAAAAGACAAAATTATACTGTTGCTTGAAAAGTGAAGGGTGAAAAGCCGTAATTTTCACATTGTTAAAAAGTAAAGTTTTCAACATCATTTCAACGTCTACTATTGGGCTAAAATGGATCAAATCAGACCAACCAAACGCAGCCCCATTTTAGACAACTATATCTGAAATAAATCATGAGTATAACGGCCCAACCAGATTTAGTCCAAAAAACCAATGTCTAAATGATGAGGGTACGAGTTATGATTTGCATTAATACCCTGCTGCCTTGATACAAAAAAACAAAAAAAAACAATTTGGATTCCTTCCTGCTATCATCGCAACCTCTACCCCATTAAAGGGGAACAGAGCACCTTGCCTTATCAGCGAGGCCAACAGTTCCCTTTAACGAAACCCAAAGCTCCGAGCAGTGACGTGCGGTCAGGGGAGGCAGGTGAGGCAGTGCCTCACCAGCCATCATGGAAAGAAAGAAAATATATAATCATAAAGTAATTTAAATTGTTATATTCATCCGGTGGTTTGTACTAAAAAATATTCATTTTTCATGTAGCTTCACCAATTTCGATTTTTATTTGTTCAAAATCGCTGAATTTTCTTATTTTCCCATTCAAATGCTTGGAAGCGATGCCGGTGAGGCAGCAGCGAGCTCTGCCTCACCTTGGATTGCGCAACCCCTGGCTCTGCGCTGGCTGCAAAGCGGAGAGAGCATGTTGCTGTACGGCGTCAATAAAATGGTTTAAACAAATGTAATATGTGAACTTATTTCTAATAATTTGGCTTATGTATATAATGTACAGAGCTTTTTGTCACCAACTGTGTTTGTGTAACGTGTTTCGTGTAATGAGCGATTATAAACGGCAGAGAACAAGTTCGAGGTGAGGCAGGCAGTTCTCTTGCCTCATGGCAGGGGGTGCTCAAGAGACTGAAAACATAAGGCAGGAACAGGACGGATCAAGGAAGGCTTTCTTCCCTGGCAGTGATCTCCATTGAGACAGAGAGACTTTTAAAACTGAAGGAAGATAAGGAGGACTTCTATTCATTTATAAGTAAAGGTAAGACAGTAATAACATTTATTTTGTTTTGTTTTTTAAGGAAATGTGTGTTTTGTGAGCTACAGTTTGTATGTGTAAGGATGCAGAAGTGAAACATAACCTGTAAACTGCTGTCAATCTATGCATCTATTTGCAAATCTGATTCTGATGACGTCAGTGCCTCACCAGCTATGAACCTCACCGCACGTCACTGGCTCCGAGCCAGTTTCCATGTTAGATGATGAAAGAGAGCACATACAGTTAGTCACAGTCGGAGAACCCAGACTATACTGAACAACAGGCCAAACTCCAACATCCACAAACAAAGGTGTTGTTGGCAGCAGCACAGCTGGCACATATCTCCAGGATGATGTCACAGCCAAACAGGAACAGACTAGATTAAGCTACTATGAGAAGAAGCAGAGGGAGCATAACATTAGAGATTGAACTAAGAAATTCTGCAGAATGGGAGAATAGAAATTGAATGAAGCAGAATGATGAAAAAGGGTCCCTATCCTCCATCAGTCCAAGCCTATAGCAGCATAACCATAGAGATAGCGGCTCAGGATAACTTGAGCCACTCTAACTCGAAGCTTTATGAAAAATGGAAGTTTTAAGCCTACCCTTAAAAGTAGACTGGATGTCTGCATCATGGACTAAAACTGGTAGTTGGTTCCACAGGAGAGGAGCCTGATAAAAGATGTCCCTCCCAGTCTACTTTTAGAAATTCTATGAACCACTAGTAAACCTGCAGATTGAGAGCGAAGTGCTCTGTTAGGAACATAAGGAAGTATCAGATCTCTGATATAAGATGGAGCTTGGCCAGTTAAGGCTTTATATGTGAAGGAGGATTTTAAATTCTACTCTGGATTTAACAGGAAGCCAATGAAGAGAAGCCAGGATAGGAGAGATATGATCCCTCTTTTTATTTTCACCAGAACTCTGGCTGCAGCATTTTGGCTCAGCTGAAAGCTTTTAAATACAGTTTGTGGACTTCCTAATAGTAAAGAATTACAATATTCCAGCCTTGAAGTAACAAATGCATGGACTAGTTTCTCAGCATTATCCCTGGAAAGGATATTTCCATTTTTGCAATATTCTGCAGATGAAAGAAGGAAATTCTAGAAAGCTTGTTGAAATTGGGATTTAAATGACAGGTACTGATAAAAAAGCAACAAGAGTTTTTACTTTGTTAACAGAGATCAATTTATCCCATCCAAATGAAGTGACTGACTAAGCAGCTTCTACTACGACTATAACTTCTGTTTTGTCTGCATTTAGGAGCAGAAAGTTAAGAGTCACCCAGGTTTTTATGTCTCTGGGTGATTATTGCAACTGTATTAAAAAGATGTCTAGGATTATTCTTCTCCTCTATCAATGAGGAGAAATATGCTGCTCTTTCTTTATGAAGGGTCATCCTATACAGCAGTAAACAATTTTTTCAGACTAGGTAGGATTCCTCTAGGCATGTAGAGCGCCTTTTTTTCTCCAGTTTCCTAGCATTTTGATTCATAGCTCTGCATTAAACCGGGGAGCCAGTTTTCTAGTTTTCATTTTTTTTGTCAAAGGGGCTGCATTGTCTGAGCCAATATGCAGAGAACAAGCAACCCCGTCAACAAAATCATCAATCTGTGAAGGGGAATGAACTAAACTTTTGCCCTCTGACAAGTAGGAGGGAGAAAGGGAAACAGGTTATTCAAAATTTATAACTGCATTATCTGTGAAACCTTCTTTTGGGGGAGGAGAACTCTGTAAAAGTAGTTCTGGAGGTTTTTAAAAGGTGCTCAGAAAGGACAGGATGAGGAAATACTGTTATTTCTTCGCATTCAGTGCTTTATGTCAGTTCAAGGTCCAAAGTATGAAAATGAGAATGTGTGGAACTATTAATATTTTGAACAGAGTCTAAGATAGCATTAATGGGTGCCCTTAAAGGTATTGGGGAGGATTTTTGTGATTTAAAAAAAAAATTCACGTGCACAACCCCATTTCTCCTCTATTTAAAAGTTGCTGTTCTCATAGATCATTCAAGCTTACTGTGCCTGAATGTCCTCTAACACTTAAATCCCTCAATAACTATATAGAGCCGGAAATATATATTGGACTTTATAGCAATCTCAGTTCATTGACCGTTTAGACAGATGATCTCCCTACTGCGCAGTGCCTGTGCCTTGCTGATGAAGGTTCTCAGTCATCCAGGTCATAGTCATTCCGTAAAAATTCAAAAAATATCCACTGGACTTGGTTTTCAAGATTTGAAGACGTTTCGCCAGACAGTCCAGACATTTGAATTGAGAAAGCTTCCTGGAGAGGTGGCGAAACGTCTTCAAATCTTGAAAACCAAGTCCAGTGGATATTTTTTGAATTTTTTGAATGCCTGTGCCTTCTTTGTTAGTAGTTGCTGCTGTCGGGTAACGGCAACCTATGGCGACAGCGGGCAACTGTGACAGCAAATCCCTTGCTTTGCGAGAAGAGCTCTCTGCATAAACCATTCCAGGATATATCTGCCTCTTCCTGAAACCTTCATTTTCTTGTCATACACTTTATAGACAGTTTTTCTCTTACGACCCTGAACCCTTTTCAAAGAACCGCTGTAAGAAAGGTGAGCTTCAATGACTGTGTGAAAACTAAGTTCACCACAGATATATGCCTGAAAGAGCGCATGCGCAGAAAAAAAGTAGAGTAGAGTGGCCTTATGCAAACATATCACCAGAATGATTGACAATTAGGAGGACTACTTATTTGGATGATCCACCCAAAAATAAAAGATCGTCCTCTATACCTTTAAGCTATCACCTCCAGTGTTAGAATGGATGTTGAAATCCTCCACAATGAATATAAATCAGATAGGACGTCTGAAAACTTATCTAAAATTTCACAGTAAGGGGGTAGAGGACAATAAAAATATATAAAAATATGTTTTCTGGATTTGCAATTTGGATGAGGAAACCTAAGGGTTAAATATTTTAAAGATTTGCAATTATTAACTGCCTTTTTTAGTAATCAGTGAGTGAGACTGAAAGATTATTGCTACTCCTCCTCCTTGCCTAGAATTTTTGGGTATGTGAAAATTTAAATTAGACACATTTAGTTTAAGCATGTCTCATTCATGCTCGCATATTCCTCTTACTACAGCCAAGTTTCTGTAAGGCAACATAAATCACTGTGGTTATCACAAATCAAGTCATTAACTAACAGGCTGAAACGTTTTGAACAAAGAGATCTTATGTTAATTACACCACATTTAATTGTTTTAACTTGTTCCCCAATTGTAGAAATTTTAGTTTTTATTCGATTATCATGATTTTGAGAATATTTGGGAATTTTTTTCTTATTTATTTGATTTTGGTCATGGGCGAGTGAATTTCTCCACTGTGTAGTGATTTTTTTCACTGTGAGATCAATACAGTCTTATCTTATCTTACACTGTCTGGATGGAGTAATGAGAAACTTGGAACAAGAAATCAGAGCAATGTTCAAAATTAGTTCATTAAATCTAACTGCATGTAAACCATCAAATTTGTGTTTTCTTTTTGTCAGTAAATTTAAATTCAGCTCTGTGTGTTACACAGTAAGAACTGGTAAATGGAGAGAAAAGCAGCCGGGTGATGGTGTAGATTGTTAAACTGCTGCCTACAAACATGGAAATCCAGCCTGGGTAATTTTTAATAAACAAATTCAGTTTAACTAGATTTTACCTAAATTCTCTTGGTGTTTTATAGCTATTGCAACTAGATACACTTTACCATTATATAATTTGGACGACTATTCTAAACCAAACTGAATCAACTAATTACTACATGTTGTTTTTTTTTTTTCAAGTGTAGCAACCAACCCAAACATTGAGTAACAACTAATCAGTAAACCAACTAACAGACAATAATCCTGTCAACTAATTGACCAGATAAATTATTAATTAACCAACTAATCAACCAACCTACCCAGTTATTACCTAATAAACCAACCAACCAGCTAATGAACAGAGCAACCAAAAAAACCCAAAATTTACTGAACAACTAGTAAAACCATCTTTCCCCCCAAATAAATTAGCTGTCAACCAACCAGTGTACCGATCTGCAAACGAAGCATTTACAAAAACTGTGACCTATTGAAGTAATTCTTAAAGCCTAGTCTTTACTGACCCAGACACCTTGTGGTTCCTTAGAATCAGTACCTGATTATAAAATAAAGACAATATAAAAGTAAAAATTAAAGAAAACCTTTTATTTTACTTTCCACTTAAAGTAAAAGTCAACTCAACCAATTATCTTAAGATGCAGAAAAAATGACAACTTAGATATTTTCTCCCTGCTGAAAACAAGCTGTAGTTGCAACAAGATGACTGCAGAAAACTGGAAAAATAAACAAGATGTCACAAAAAGTTGTAAAGGAAAGGTCATGTTCATATTTGTGGAAAAAGATTACATTTGGTGACATTTCACCAACTGCCATTAGAATTGAAAAGTAAAGCTTATAAAACCAAATAACACTTACTTAGTTTCTTATTTGGTACAAATCTTTTAAGAAGGTTGAGTATTTTCTTTCCTTACTGACTTTAACAGTCACCCATATCAGTTTAATGTGTTTACTTTGATTGCAAAATATTTAAAAAACACAAAAAAAAAATCCCAGACATTTTCAAAGGAAGCTAAAGTATTTATAAAACCAAGCTCTGATTCTCATCAGTGTCCAGGAGCCTCATCTATTCCTGAGTCCCTCTCACATCACACAGACCCCCATCCTCTCACTTATATAAAGCCATTACCTGGCATGGTGCTATTTTTAGTGGGCAGGTACAGCGTGTTTCAGCATGAGATGAGATTGTTACAGCGAGGAGAGCCACAGAGTTTAACAGGTTCTGCTCTTAAAACTCAAAAGTGGTCACGTAGTCAGAGGTAGCATGCTTTTTATATCCTGTCATTTTGATATATAACACTGCATTTAACAGGAAGAGACATTTCTTATATGCTGTAGAACCAAATTTCTGTAGTTTTTTGTCCAACATAGCGTTTTGGCACAATACATAAGGGATTTAACCTTTTGAAGCTGTGCCCAGCCAGAGGCTCACCTGTAATTCCAATCATATTCAGCTCCAAATTTCATTTGAAGCTGCAGCCCATCAGTTGAGATTATCAGGAGTGTGGCCTAAAAGCAGCGGACAGAAGTCCTAAGGGGAAAGCGGTCTAATCCATTTAATGTACAGTAAGCGCAGGTATGAGCAGATGTTTGGTTTACACACTCCACATCACCGCACATCTGGCTGTGCAGCCAAATGCGGGCTGTTAGCAGGATGCCCACACCGGAGGGATAGGGAAAGGGAGGGATTAGTACAGTTATGGGGAATACAGTGGGGATGGGATGGAAGTAGGAACTGGGTGGGTGGAAAATTGAAGAGCAGAGTGCAGGAGAGGACAGAAGAAGACATAATAATGGAGAAGAGCATACATTTAACCCAGGCTACAAACTCGAGGGCATCTGAATACTCTAACATGGACAAAAAAGGCCTGCAAATAACATATGTTATGTAAGAGAACTGGAATAAAGAAGCAGGGTTCTGAGAGATGCATAATTACTCAGAGGAAGCCCCAGATTTCTTTTTTTCTTGGCATAAATGTGATGAAAAAAAAGATGCTGTTCCACTCTAAATAAACGCCGTCCCTGTGGAGCCAGTGGTAATGAATCTGGCATGTCAGCTTATTTTGACATGTAATTATTGCATACCCCCGTGGGCTAGTTAACACCTCTATGGTGTTCACTTATCATCAAAGCCGACTTAAGTTGATCGGTATGCAGCGGTAGAGCCATGGTTTTCTCAAATGGGAGAGAACCTCCTCTTCTTTATGCTTCGCAAACTCCAAACCTCTAGAAAAATGTAAATAAAGGTAGATTAGGTAATCAGTCAGAATGGTTCTGCCGACATAAAAATATCATCATCATCCTCCTCTAAGTTAAAGCTGGGTTTTAATGGTTCTGGAGTGTGTCTGACTCACACACAGATCTATTTAAATTTTCAGTCTTCATGTAGCCTTTATGTAAACCTCAATATTTCTATATAAATTAAGGACAAATTCAAATGAGTCAGTAAAAATGCTGAGCAAAATTATCCTTAGAATAAATGAACATAGATTAGGGTTTGGACTTAGATGATTATTGGTACTTCTAGTTTAGTCTAGTCTAGCCCTTCCTTGTCACGGTTGGCATATGGTGTAAATTTCTATTTTTTCAAATTGTAAAATACTTGCAACAAACGAAATTATAATATAACTAAAATATTTTTTTTAAACCAAACTACAATGTTCCTCTTTGTTCGAATATTTAGCAAAAATATGTTGCGGTGCATGATGGGGTTTTGCATCTAAGGGCTAACGTTTCCCTTCTTACGTACATTGTTGCCAGGTTGGGATTTTTCCCAATCTGGCAGTTTAGGATGGCTGTTTATGGGTAAAAGATGTTTTTCGTTAGATTTATAGCCTAAGAGAACAATAGACTTTGGTTCAAATTGGGCAAGATTTTTTTATATCCAGGCGGTTTATGAAGATTTTTTGGGCTGGAAAATGTAAGTCATTGACATCTGGCAACCCTTCTGAAGTCACTGTTGCATCCGTGCTAATAACTAAATCCAGTAAAACCGCAATATAGAAGTCTTGGCGATGATTGTCGTGTGATGCTAGAAGATAGATTGGTTAATCCACAATGTGTGTTTGTATTGTGTTTCATATTTGAGATGCACATGTTTGACTGTGCTTCTATTTTTTTGGGGGGTTGGGGCAGATGGTGGCCTGGTGTAGATAGAAAAATGTCAGGGCAGAAAATCGTTCCCAGTCAGAGCCTGGAGTGGACCACAAATAAAACCCAAGGCTACCCATCCAGCTCTACTCTATCACCAGTCATGAACATAAGCAACAAGATATCTAATTCATATTGTTAAAGCAGAAGTGGACCATTGACCTGAGTTAGGGGGAATTGCAACGTTCTCTAGTTCAGGGTGTTTTCTCAGATTAACACCTGGTAGACCCAGCTTGATTATGGGATAGATAAAGCCTAGTAAATCTCTGGATTGGCTTCTACACCCTCTTTTTGGATGGCTGTTATCTTTCTCCAGGTCCACTGAGGCCATCAGGTCTAGACCAGGCATGGCCCAAGTCGGTCCTCAAGGGGCACTGTCCCCTTCTCCAGCTTAATTGATTTCCATTGATAGCTGATGTCAACTACAGTCATCACAATCAGCTGTGCTGATGCAGGGAAAGCTCTAACATCTACAGGACAGCAGTCCTCAAGGACAGACTTTAGCCCCACTTACATTACCCTCTGAAAACTGATCCGTGCCGAGCTTGGATCTGATAACTGTGCCGAGCTCGGTCCCTTACGACTGTTTACACATCACGCTAGCACGGTTCCTCTTCTGCACAACTGCTTTCTAGAGATAAACCAGCAAATCAACATGGCGGAGCCTGCAACATTCAGGAAGTTTGTGGGGAGTCAGGCGAAGAAGGCATCCTTTGGTGAATTTCCTTGACAGATTCGGCTTTTGGGAAGTGGATTCAACAAACAATAGTCTAATCAGGGCTTACAGACGCAGGGAATGACAGGAGTTGAGATTCATCACACTGCTAAGCAGAATGATCATTGGAAATCCCGTAAAAATTAAAAAAATATCCACTGGACTTGTTTCTAAGATTTGAAGATGTTTCGCCACCTCTCCAGGAAGATTTCTCAATTCAAATGTCTGGATCCGCAGTGAGTTTGAGTCCTATATAGACAAAGCCTTGTATCGCTTGGAAACATGCAAATGGTAACCGATGAATGGGTCATTTGGTTCCATCGTTAGCCTGTTATATCTGAAACCTGTCTATGAACCTGAGGGTCGGTCGTTAAAGGGGTGGGATTGCCGTTAAGGGGGGGATTGTCTCCTGTAATACCTGAAACCTGTCTATGATTTTTTGAATTTTTATGGAATGACTATTACCTGAATGACTGAGAACCTTCATCAGCATCATTGGACATTGTGTGGCAAGGTAGGAAAGCTATTATTTTTATGAATGTTTGAAATTTCTTGATTACGTAGGCTGACTGTAAGGAGATGACACAGTCTGCTAATGTGCTCTTTGTTATCTGAGAACTGACCTCGAACTGAACTGCGCCGAGCCCTACTGATGAACTTGTTCGGTTGTGTCTGGTGTGGTCCAGTTTAGTTGTGTGTGCCATTTACACTCAACAGTTACCTCGGTCACCGTGCTCGTACCAATCTCGGCATGGTTTCAAATGGGTAGTGTAAATGGGGGTTTTGTGCTTGCCTGGTCTAGACAAACAACTGCCATGGTCCTCTCAGCAAATCCAAATGGATTACAATCTGGTCCACTGTTTTACATCCATGATAAATGCAAAGCTGCCTCCCTTGAAGTATGATTGTACATTTAAATAAAAGTAATGTGCAGGTTAGTCAAAATGTATACAAAAATTTTATGAAACTTATCTCTGTACAGGCATGGACTTTCTGGATTATCCACCTCTGCCATCCATGAATCTGTGTAGATGGTTTTCCCAACATAGACTTATTCAACTTGTTATGTAAATGCCTTTTCTACCCTGATAATGTCTTTTTTGGAAACTTTTTCTCACACTGGGGCCTCTCGGACCAGTTTTATTTCCAGGATTTATCTTAAAGTGACCAAAGGATTTTATATACAAATACTGGAGTATATCACATTAGTTTGAAAGGTATTTCAAGCTGGAAAGACTCACACAGAAGATGAGTAAGGATTAGAGATTTTTATTGAAATTAGAATCTAGCCTCAGGCAAATAGTAGACATAAGTATAGAGAACTACGATGTTATGATAAAGCCAATGACTTAAGATAGGTAAGCAGGAGAATGGATGAGAGAGGTAAGGCTGCCAGTCTTCCCCCTTTCTCTAATCCTGTCTACATACTTTCAAAGATAATGGCCACAAGATCCTAAAAATAATCTTAAAAAATAATTGAAAATGCTTTCTAGAAATCATGTGAGCAACTCTAGAAATGTTAAAATATAGCTTAGCTACTTGAACTGATTCTCTGTAAAACATAATATAACCCTGAGCCTTACTCTAAAACAATTGTTCTCAATGTAGGACACTCGCCCCCTAGGGGGGGCTTAGTGTACTTGCAGATGTAGTGTAATAGTAAAATGTATTGAATAAATACGGAGCCCCTCTGATGACATGGTCAAAAAATTTTTTTTATTGTGGCCCCAAAATACTACTTCGCGGCCACGCAATAAGTTTAACGTGCGCACGAAATACTTATTAATAATATTAATATCATTCCTGGACAACAGGGTAAGCAAATCGAGCGCGCCTTCTCTAAGGTCTAAGGCGCGCTCGATTTGCTTACCCAGTCGGTCTCCGCCAGTGACATTTGTTGCTAAGACGCCATTTGAGGTGGAAAAGGCGTAGGGTAAACAACCGCAGCATAGCTAAACGAAGGACTAAAGACCCGTTTACATACAGTAGAAGCCTGTCCAAGATAAGTCATTACAGTTAACATAAGCCTGAAAACAGGGGCGGATTTATTGATATTATTAATAAGTATTTCGTGCGAACGTTAAACTTATTGCGTGGCCACGAAGTAGTATTTCGTGCGCACGTTATACTTATTGCGTGGCCGCGAAGTAGTATTTCGTGGCCACAATTAAAAAATTTTTTTGTCCATGTCATCAGAGGGGCTCCGTAAATAAATAACCTATCTTGAGAGTTTTTGTCATTAGCAATATTGAAGGATGGCATTGTGATTATTAAAATATGCAATTTTCTACAGTAGATTTTTATCTGTTTTACTGTTGAAACGTTGCTCTGGGTTGTCTGGCGTGGGGTACATTGGAAAAAAGTTTTGTATAAACCAAAGCGAGGTCCAGTTTAGGAACCCCTGCTTTGAGAAAAAAACACAGTACAATTGCTGAAACTTTAAAACTGTTTTTTTAGACTGTAAACAGAAATAAATATTAAAGACAGATTTAACCACCCTAATCAAAGATTATTGTAGGTATAGTATGAACGGCTAAATGAGATTGGTTGTGTTTGTTTTGCTTTGTTTTATTTATATATTAGTTGTTTTCTAATAAACTAACGAGGATAGTGTTTTTGCAGAAGATTCCTAGTATTTGAGTGGTCTTACAAAGGTAAAGTGAGTAGCATGGAAAATTTGGTGAAAATGTTTGCAAGCCAAGGCCCCAAAGCAAAGAAACATGGAGATGATCTGTAGTACTAGAATGGCCTAGATCCTCTGAGAAACAAAACAAGTTGTCAGCATTAGGTTTGCGTATTCACTACAGACAAACTGTGGGCGGCTTCAGATTTTAATCATCTCTGACAATTGCAGCCGTCTCTCTTGGACCTTATATAAGTAATTTAATATTTATTGTGTTTATTCCACAAAGGCATGGCTTTGAGATCAGTAGAGGTGGCGAGGGGCCAGCTGGAGATGGGATAAAGAAATGTGACAGAAGAGTTAGGAAAACAGCTTGGAGAGGTGTATTCCCCAAAGGAAAACCTTGCTGTAAATGAAGTGCGTCGTGCTGTGAGAGAGGAGGAGCGGCCCGGTAGAAGAACGAGGGTGTGTGTGCATTTTCTGTGTTTGTGTGAAGCACGCATGTGTCTGCATGTGCGTGTCCATCTGGAGTGTTAGTGCCAGACGAGTTATCTCTGAATAGACGGCGTAGGTTCCAATTTTTCTCCCAGAGCTGGCGCGCGACTTCCTTTTACCACCCTCCTCGCCACAATGCATGTCTCTTTCTATTTTGCGTCCCTCTCCCTCCATATGTGTCTCTCTCCCTCTCTATCACCTTCAGCAGCTCCCCAGGGCAGCCTGTTAAATGCTGCAATCTGTCTCTGTCCCCCCATATCACCCCCCCCTCGCAACTTCCTATTCCTCCCTTGCTGTCTTCGATTCATGAGCAGAGCCTTTCTCTGAGCCTCTGCTCATGAATCATAGCAGCAACTACTACATGGAAAGAAGGGAAATCCCTGAAAGCGGTAGGAAAGGGGTGCTGATAAGGACATATCTCTAGGGGGTGTGAAAGCCAGCTAGACATAGAGGGGGCGGTAGGGATAAGAGAAGAAGAAGAATAGCTAGAATAAAGGGCTGGACAGATGACATGAGAGTTATTATCTAAGGATATGAAGGGCAGAGGTTAATATTTAATTTGCGATTTCAGCCTCCATCATAGGCGACATCACAGGGGAAGCAGGGAAGCATCAGGATTTTTTTTCATTAGAGAAAGTGGTCCAAAACTTAAGCAGCAGTACAGGCAGTAATTTGTGTTGATACAGTTACTTTCTTACAGGAAGCTGCTCTGCGCAGTAACATTATTCTTCTGTCGATCACAGGGCAGCTTCCCTGGAGCAAAAGGGGGTTAAGTGCCTTTTGAAGCTAATGGTTGTAGTGTAAGGAAAAAGCATTTCAGGATTTCCCAAAGGGTCGTGGACATGACAGATATTTACCAGACATTTTTTTCTATCAATCCAGAAATTCACAACTGAAGTTCAGCCCAAGCCATTTTGAATTTACACTAATCTTGATTATTGTGAGTATTACAGCATGCTGTTAAATGGAAAGTCAGCTGTGGGTCGCTATAAGCGGCTTATCTGGGCGGTCTTTGGTCAAGACAATAAACATCCCTGAGGGGGAAGATAATGGACAAACAAAAAGGGGATTTAAAGATCAGTGTTATTATTACATCTGTATAATTCAAATCTGAAAATTGTTGTAAGCTTCCAGATTTCCCAAAGTGTTGTGTTAGTAAAATGGACCAAGTAACAACAATTTATACTGAAATAAGTAACGTCTGACAGTCGATGGCTGACAGGGTAGAAGAAAGTTTTCTAAAAAGCCAGTGGACTTGATAGGTATCCCTGAGGTACACCATTTTATGTATGTTTTAGTTAATCCATTGGTAGCTAACAAACAAGAATGAGCTTTACATTAAAACACAACCAAGAAAAAAATAAAGAGTGAATATTAGAGAAACAACTGTTTTGTAACCAATTTGTAATTTTCTGACATGTTAATCAGATATCTATATTTTGCCCGTTTACCATTTTTAGCAGATTTTAAATTTCCAGCATTAATTTTGCTGCATTCAGAGTATTGTTTACATAAAAAAGGGTTTAAGGCATTGTGCTTGTGTTTCTAAGAGGTTCTAAGTTTGAGCCCCACTCCCACAGACTGCCATTCTTGGTCCCTGAGCAACACCCTACAGCTCGCTGGGAGCCACACAATGGCAGCCCACTGTTCCCCATGGGTATGGGTTAAATGCAGTGAGTTAATTTCATGGCTTTGTACTTGTGACAGTCTAATGACATTAAAGTTGAATTCTTCCTTCTTCAGGCTTTCCTCCCTGAGTGATCATTTAACTATTTATATGTATAACAGTGACATCAAGCCCTGTATGACAGAAGAATTGTTCCAAAGCAAGGTTCAAAACAAAGACAGAATGGGTCAAAATATACATTTTAACAAGTATATAAGCAGTTAAAGCAGTAATTATTAGGAACTTTTACTAGCAATCCCTTGTGTTTTGCCCTTGGTATTTCAACCCCGATATTTCTAGGGGGGGTACCAATATTACATTCAGTAGGCATTATTGACAGCAGCTTAAAAGGAAAAAACAAAAAAAAAACAGTGTTAGCTGTTTTGTGGTTTGAAACATTTTTCTCTTTTCTGAAATTCTTGCCAGCAGTTTAAAGCTAAATGAAGATCTTTTATCCTTCTCTGCAAAGCCCCGAGAAAATCCCATTTAGGAAACTTCTTACATTTTTTATTTGTAATGGAGAATGAATGTCGTTGAACATTAGCCTTCTCAACTTGGTCTTCCTGTAAGGGTGGAGGTATGGCGGGTTGGATTACTGATTGGAAAAGACCACAGATGTTTAATGTCTGCTCAGTGTTTTACCATTTAGGATGGATAAAGCTGAAAATCAGCTATTTTAGTCACCTGATGACTCAGGCCATGGTATTGAAAATGGAATCGATTATTGAATATTTTCCTGGCTATGGATTTTGAGTTGGATATTGATTATCAATAGATTAGATAATATTGAACATTCCAAAAAATACAAGATTAAGAGAGATTCAGTCAATATTTTGGCACAAAACTGTGAATAAAGTTTTCAGAGGTGTTTTCTTATGGATAAATTAATACAATGAACAAGCTAATATGGGACTGTTGGCTCATGACACCAACTTCAATAAATAGATTATCTCTACACATTGCACTAAAGAAAAGCTTTAAAATATATTTCTAGACGTGTATATATTTCAGATAATTGCTTATCCAACTAAACAGTGTAAAAAAAAAATAGATTCAGCTTTAATAAAATAACAAGAGATGCAGCTGAGCTGTCCATCAGTTATTCTCATTCCAACTCTTATTTCCTCTAAGTATTGTAACATGTTGCCCTAATTAATTCTTGAGGCTTTTTAATTCTTTGCTAATTTCATAAAACTTCACACTGTTTACTTCATCTTTTTCCACATGTTTCAGGAGAGATGATTTACATACTTAAGTTTAGATTTTCTATAAAAACAAGACGGAAGATAATGAAGACCAGAGGGAAAAGATCCAAAAGGTTTATGCTGCTATGAAAAAAAGAAAGGTGAACATAATCCATAGGAAACCAAGTTAGTTTACTTTCCTGTCAGATTCAGCTGTGAATCCTGTGGAGCTAAACTAAAAAAACTAATAAGAAACGGATGGCGGTATGCTCTATTCATCCCTAGCAGAGTGCAGCACAAGTAGTTTTATGGCTTCTTATCTGCAGAGCTGCAGTTTTTCCGCACACTAAAACCAACAATAGAACCAAACCTTGTATATTTAAACAGTGAGGAAAAAGGAAAAAAACCTTGAAAAAAAACTATTATGAGACCCAGCAAGGAGTGTGGATGGGGAAGGAGTTCTGTTTCCGCACTGTCTGCTTTCTGCTCGGTCTCTGGATGTTTGATAGGTAGCCTGTCTCTATCAGTACTTTAACTAGCACAGCTTGAAACGTTTAAGTTACACATATTTTAACTTTGACCTTAGTGTTGTGCTCCACTTGTGCTTTCATAAGCATAAAACTGTTTTTGCGCAGAACAGCAATGCAAATGGATGGATTTTTAGGGACTGAAGAGCTACTGCTGCATTCGCCACAGAAGCCTTTGAATCAGCTTCACCCACAGATGTTATCACCCTATTGTTGGATCCAGGGCCAGATGGATCATCTTGAATTATCTTTGACCAAACTGAGGCCACATGGGACAATTTGGCCTCTTGCTTCTTTAAGGATAGTTTGATAACAACCTTAAAGAGAAATAAGAACAGCATATAAGATATAACAAAAAAAATATGAATTACCTGATGAACTTTAACATGATCTGCTAAGAATATCTAGGAGGAGTCTCAACAATTACTTTTAGAGAAAATATTCATAAAAAAAATATAGAGATTAATCCGTTAATCACCCATTTATGCGAGTCAGGGGTGTTGAGGCAGGGAAATAAATACCTAACATACAGGGCAGTGGGTCCTGGGGACCAAGTTTGTAAACCACTACTTATTTTTTTAACCATTGTAGCTTTCTGCAAGGTCTGTCATACATCCTGCATAAAACTAACAACATTTATGAAGAAGAGCATCACACTAACAGTCAAACATGGTGGTGGTATTACTATATTTCTGGTTTCTTTTGTCTTGTAGGGGAATGTCTTGTAGCTTAAGAGAACTCGATTTTGTAACATGAACAGAATCAGAGGCACATCAAAGGGTAAACTTGGCTTTAAGAAATAAAAAGTTAAACTAAACAGGAGCTTAACCAAGTCTGGGAAGAAGTCTGCTTAAGTTGCTTAAGTGGCATCTCATCTATTGTACCATTAACATTTATTTTTAAAGTCTGTTCCTTACTGGTAAGAGATTTAAAGGCCAAACTTGAACAAAATATTTCTTTAATGTACCCATCGGTGAACTGTGGTTCTTTAGTTTCTTGTTGTACCGGTTCACTTAGCTTCTGTATCTTGTGTAACCAACTTAAGAAAATGGCAGGTCAAGTCTAGAACCAGATACCTCTACCTTCACCATCCCTCTTCTATTTACCTGACATTCAATGCTGCTATCTGCTAATGAGATGTCCGTTTACCCCTGTTTCTTCAGCAGTCATTACCAGGTTACGCCGTTTGACAGTCATGAGATACAGATATTGAATCCTCTGACAGAAAACCAAGCCCAGGAAAATAACCACGAGGAGAATTCAAGCTGAGGAATTTTGACCGCCTGTGAAATATACATCTTTTAATACTTTAAGTCTGAGTAACATAATCAGGGTTTCAACTAGATTATTGGCAGTGACTTTGGTTCCCAGTTTATGCTGAAATATATTAAATAAAAAAGATTGCTGAAAGAAAAGGTTTACTCTCCAAGAAAAGATAAAAAGATTTATTTGGCAACGCATGTCAATGTATTTTTTTTTCACTTCTGAACCGTTATGATTTTTGTGTTCATCTTTGAGCCTCCCGAACAGTGCGGAGAGAGTGGGTCCTTTGTGAGTAAAAAGCCTCAGTAAAAGCATCTGCACTCTTCACTGTGTGATGTGCGCTAATGCTGAACACACAGTGTCTCCTTCACTGCAGTGTTTCCCCCCTCTCGCTGCAGACACCCTCACTCATACCTCTGCAGTCAGTCGCTCTATCTCTCAACATCACAAGCGTTACTCTAGTTGTCGTTCTTTTTCTCTCATTTTGTTGGTGTTCGCAATGTTTGAGGGCCATTGCAGTACGAAAGCTCTGATAATTAAAACCCTTATCTTTTTCAGCCTCATAAGTGATGCAAAATGCATACAGTCTATTTTTAGTGTTGCTGCTTGCTTTTTAAAACATAAGCATCAGATAGGTAATCTTAATTGTCATCATGGTATTATAAACAATGTTTTTAATGGCAAAGAGCTGCTTAAGGATAATATTTAAAAAGCTGGGTTTAAAGTGCCATTATATTTGGACTATTGGATGGATTTCCTCCCCCTGTATGCTGACACTTGATATATTACCATTAGTGAACAGAATGCTTAAGCTTACCTCCCCAGTGGAGGGGATGTTGTGATAAAGAAAAAAAAAAGTCGATAAAATGTAGGGTAATCATAGTTTATCATATTTAGTGGCATCATTCTTTTTTCCCCATTTATCCTCAAATCCAGCATAGGCGACTAGGATCAAGCACTTCTAGCCCCAATCTGTCTTTTTGCGTTTTTGTCTTCTCATAGAGATCATAGAATTGCCGTTCATCCTCTTCCCTGTAGTCTTTTTGCCATTCATTTCCTTACAAGCATTAAGGTTATGGACAGGTACTCAAACCCATCCTGCACTTTAAGGTAGAACTTATGAAAAGCTGAATTATCTGGAGGTGCACTGCTGCTTTTTTAAAGTGAAAGGATCTAGATGAGGTAGTGCCTAGTAAGCATCTTATCAGGAAATCTCCTGGGCAGTTCCCTCTAGGGGGTTTATACGCCACTTTTGCAGAACAAGACCACAGGGCAAACCCTGAACTGACTAAAGGGACTCTGTGTTCCCTCTGGCTTGGAGAATGCCATGGGATTTCCCAGACTGAGTTTCATAGGAGCACTGTGCAGTCTAAGCTTTCCTCTTGGCCTTGCAATGCCCTCAACCTGAGCTCGTTCAGGAGAAATCGAGAATGTATGCATTACAGATCAATCTTTCACTTTATTGCAGTTGTTAATAGTTAGTAGTTTCTAATGCAGCCAAAACACGTGAACATATTTGCTGTAACGACATAAAAAAATCCTTGAGAAAACGCCACCTAATTACAGTTTTTAAGGAAACAGGACTACATCACTACGACTGACATCGCTTAGTAAATTTTGACATAATGGCAAAAAAAACAACCTCATGTAACGCATGTAACTCAGTGATGACAGAGGCGAAGGGTAAGGTGGACTTTGTTATCAATTCAATAACTTTAAATCTTACTCTAAGGGAAATACTCAATGAAGCTCCAGTTTTATAAATAAAGATTTCTAATCTGATTTTATTTTTTATTTATTTTAATTCCTGCCAGGCAACATATTTATGAGTTTTTTTATTCGAGATGGAAAGCATAAAATAATAACAAATAAATGCTCAAATTAAAAGATTAAGTAAAATAGTCTTTATTTTATAATTGGTTATTGTGCTTTCCACTGTTGGGCAGTCATCAATCCTTTTGACTGAGAGGGGTACTCATGGAATGAGAAAATCTGTAACTGCTAATGGGAATAGAGAAACCCATGACTTTCTTGCTTGGAGATTATAGGGCTAATTTCTGCTGCACACTATTGCATACCTATCCACATACTAAAGAGTGTCATCTTTTATACATATTATTTCTCCTTTTCTCTTCTGAAGGAAAACATTACGTTCAAATACTAAATTATTGTTACACATCTTGTGCTGAGTTATATATGTACCACTCATATGAACTTTATTCTCATTGTAGCTTGCACCAAGACATCCAGTGCCTGACACATAGTGTAAGCACTCCAAGTCTTGAGACATTAGCTTGAACTTTGACCTTGAGGTGGCTGCTGACCTGATGGGCTGTTCACACACATCACATGTTCATACTCCATATGAGCACAACAACCTTCCCCACAAATCAACATGTCAACACACACGTGCACTCATGCAGGCCTGGAATCACGGCACACAGCATGGCATGGAGCGGACTATTGGCAGGGGTGAAGTGACGTGAACTCTCTCTTCACCAACTCATTTGCGCTCTGCTGGAGAATTTGTTACGCATGGGCCGTCTGCCACATGCATTTTAAAGGGCGACGGGGCCAGAGTTAAGCTGGGATAGCTGCATTCATCACGCACACACACTGACACTACTCGGACGCATGTTGACTTCCTTCTTTTGGTTTACCGTCAAATGCCATGTTGCATAATGTCAGAATTTTTCTCTTTGCCAGCTTCTGTCCCTGTTTTTTTCCTCTTTTCAGCCTCCTTACCCTCTGCCTCTGTCATCACTGAGTTACATGCTCAGAGGGTTTTTGCCATTATGTCAAAAATTACTAAGCACAAAATCAGGGAACCATAAAAATATAAACACAAAAGTGTGTTGAGACCGATCATTCAAATGGCTGATATTTACAAGAAAATTGCTTCATCCCAAACACCCAGTCAAGATCCAAATAGGTCAACATCTTCTTTGAGTTTTATATTGGTGATAAAACGCGTCAAGGTACTATACATCTGTCCCCCCATGTGGTCAGGGAACATAAGTTAACAAAGACCATCAAGAAAGCCAAGGAACATGGCAGCGATCAGGAAGAAAGTTGGGAAGGTTTCTAAAACAACCAAAGACTTGAACACCTTCCTGAGTACAGTTCAGTCTGTTGGTTGAAAAGGAAAAACTGTGGCACAACTGAAAAATCTACTAAGATATGGCCTACAGTAGCCCTGGTTCCATTCTTATATTAAGCCAATATTGAGCAAACCTTTGAAATGTCAAAAAAGAGAAAGCGAATTATCAGTTTTCCCATCAATTTAAGTGAGTTAACCTGGTAATGAAGAGCATGATGTTGTCATAAATAGGTTACATGTGGCTGAAATAAACAGGATATAGACGTAACAAACTAGGGCGGACCACAGATAAGTGATAGAGTGGGTTTATTGAGAAGTTTTTGGCAATCAGGGAAGTTGTACTAACTTAATCATGTCAGCTAGTATTAGAGATGCTGCATGCTATTAGTAGACAACATGTTTGATGCATGAAAACTTGCTTCACAAATTATCAGGTTGCATGGAGATTTTTTGAGGACCCAAATGCAGCGATGAAGAGGCAGAGATAGGTCTGTAGATTTTCCACAGTAAACTGAGGCAAAAATCAAAAATACTGAAAACCAAATTCTAGAAACTCATGTGTGTTTCTAGAAAAACACACATGAGGAGCCAGGAAACGACGGTGCAACAAAACAACAACAAGAAACGAGCAAACAGTGACTGAACATGAAGTGTATAAATGTAAGACGGAACAAAGACCAGGCTAATGAGCAGGTTGGTGGAAGGTGTAGACAGAGGAGTCTAGAAGGGCAATAAACAAAAAGAGACTGACACAAGAGGGCAGTAGAGGGCAAAGAATACCTAGGAACTCAAAAACAGTCGAAAATAAATAGAATAACACAAAATGAAATGAAACCAATGAACTAGAGAACACAGAAAGGCATGAATCAAAGTATAAATGAAAACCCATAAAAGAAAACTTAAACAGAACCAAAAAGTGCAGTCATGACACAACTGGGTCTGAATTTCTTTCCTGTATCATCTCTTCTTCAAAAAAGTCAGAAATCAGCTCAAGCAAAGACTTCTTTTGCAAAATGCAGTCATTGATTTCAAGTTCGCTGTTTTCTTCAAGCTCTTCTAAGGCAATGCTTCAAAATGCCCATAAAAAATGCAAACACAAAGTGCAAGAGTAAATCAAAGAGATAGACAGCTAATCAAAAATCAAAAGACGGTTAGTCTTGCATTCCATAAAATCAGGAAAAAAGGCATTGGATGTATTTGGTGTGACTTGCTAATACAAGGATGTGAAGAAAATTCCTTTGGTCAAAAATACACCATGTATGAAACATTATGGTTGCGGTGACGGTGGTGTTCCTAAGAAGAGACAGGCGATCCGGACACAGTTGAAGTAGAGGCCAATTCCCGAAGACAATCTCTTAGAAACTAGCAAAGAAACGGAGGAGGTCCAGCTTCCAGTAAGTTCCTAAACATATCATCACAGCTATAGTGAAATAATTAAGATTAAAGTGCATTTTTGTATTAGAATGGCCCAGTCAGGAAGACAATCTCTTATAAACTAGCAAAGAAACGGAGGAGGTCCAGCTTCCAGTAAGTTCCTAAACATATTATCACAGCTATAGTGGAATAATTAAGATTAAAGTCAATTTTTGTATTAGAATGGCCCAGTCAAAGTTCAAACCTAAATCTAAGGTGTAAGTTATACTGTGATGTTTAGAGGCACTCTTCATCTAGTCTCTTTATTTTGCAAAGAAAAATATACTGAAAAATAAATGCATAGCAAACTTTCCTGATTATTTGCAGAAGAATTTTAAAGCCATGTATCATTTTTCCATTCTCTTCATAAATAAGTGCTCATTGGTCCTTCATGAAATACTCAAAAGTCTGTGACTGTGAATATATTAAAGTTTTCAGGGCTCTGGATCCTTTTAAAGTACAGCTATGCCTTGAGGGGAAAAAAACAACTATGGTAGAGGAGCAGCAAGTGGAGCGGCTGAGAATAGGAACATGTTTAAAACCAACTTTTTTTTGGTGAAGCAGACAAAAGTAAATGTTGAGAGGTCAGGGGAGGCGTTTTCATTGGTTTTCGATGGCAATATAGCACAAAAGCACTGTGACATATGACAAGGTTTACAGTGGAACAGCTGTGAAGGGAAGCCTCCAGTCGCCTGCTTCTCATCTCAGCCTGACAGGAAGTGTCATCTCAGAGTGTAGCGCCGAAAGCTGTTCCACCGAGTGCTACGCTGATATGTTCACATTGTTTGTTGAATCTTCTGGTATTGTAGAACACATGGACTGTTAAGGTGAACTGGATTATTGTGGATTAAACCGCCAGAAATTAACTTGAATGTTCCTGCGTTTCGGTCAGAAATATTGTAAAATATTGTTACACTTACAGAGTTTACTGTGGAGACATCTTATATTTGCAGTACTTTGTCTTAAAATTGTCCTTTCCCTCCACAGCTGGCATCCAATAATTCAGACAACAGCAGCCAGACGACTACAGCTGACAACAAAGGTAAGATCTCATAAAACTGAATTGAATTGAGAGAATGTTCTACAGTGTTTGCTGTTTCCTTTCCTTTTCATCGTTAGACACTGATGGACGTTTGCCAACATCTTAGCAGTGAATAAGACCAGTATCTTAAATAAGAATTAATGTCAGTTTAGACAATCTGGTAATTATTAAGACAACAAAATAGTTGTATTTTCTCGTTTATATGAAAGTTCAGAGCAAGTTCAGAGCTTAAGAAATTATTGTCAAGTTAATACTTTTACATTAAACACAAGTTTTTGTTTACGTAATTTCTGAATTTGGCCAGATGTAATCTTTAAAGCCTCTTATGGCTTAAGATTTTCAGTGCTTTAAAAAAACAGATTTACCACTGACTCTATGGTGGTCTTTTCTCAGATCATCAAGTCATTTTATTTTCCAAATATGTTTAAGTTTAGACACTAAATGATTCTTCAGGTCATGCTCTCTCCTCATTGTAACTATTCTACGTGGAATTGATTAAGGCAATTTTTGAAAGCTTTTACATTATCCAGACTTTACTAATACGCATTACTGTTACAACAGAAAAACATATACTTTTTAATTTTTTTCTTGCTATTTTGTTAGCCGCTATGCTAACTTATGTTATGCTGCTATGCTTACTTATTTTGTAATCAGAAAAAAATGCATTAGATTTAACTTTTTTCAGTTTTTTGTTATTGTGTTTTGTATAATGGTACATTTTAATAAAACACAGTGAAATATTATGCAAAAAACGCTTTGTTTTCAGACCAGAATCTACTTGGACAGTTTTGCAGGTCCTAGTGCCTGAATGTCCACTAAAACCTTTGTAGAACAAATATGCTTGACTCATTCAGTCACAATGTGGTTCTATTCATTCTGAGACTGCATTCAAAGTTCCAAAGGGATTTTCATGATGTTTGCAGTGTTTATTTTAGAAAAAGAAACTTGAAAATTATGATTTTAGCTGTTTGAATACCTATAATTAAGAAACTTGTCACAATAGTGGTTTCACGTTAAAAATATTCTTTCATGACTTTATATCAGGCATCCCAAAAGTCGGTCCTCAAGGGCTGCTGTCCTGCAGACTTTAGAGGTTTCCCCGCTCCAGCAAAGCTGATTTGCATTGATAGTTGATTAACAGGCTTTTGCTTAACTGCAATTATCAGAATCAGCTGTGCTAAAGCAGAGAAACCTCTAAAACCTGCAGGACAGCGGCCCTGGAGGACCAACTTTGGGGGTCGCCCACTTTATATCACCCTGCGTCCATGTATGACGAGAGGGATACCCCGTGACATCAGTATCTGAGAGGCGGGGTGGGGGGGGGAGTAGCAAAACAGGGAGGTAGAACATTTAACAGATCTTTACCAGAATGTCCAGGAATTTCAGCAGTTCAGATAAACAGTGACCAATCATTTAAGCCCTTTTTAAGGTTGTCCACTGGTACTTGCTGTCACCTTAGAAGGTATAACCTTAAGATGTGTCAGCAATGCTCTAAAAGTCTCTGGTAATTGTTTTGCTGCAACTAACTCACCAGGGTTTCTTTTGTACGTTGCCTCTTTGACCTTCCGCAATAACGAAAGTGCTTACATGGTGTCTAATAGAAGGATCAAACTCCTGTTTTTCCATGAGCTAAGCACCGATCCAAGGCAGTGGTTTGGCAGGAATAAGCTGCGTGTCAGCTAGGAGAAGTTGGCACTTGTTTAGCCTTTCTCATCAATAACCAATTCCAGTGCAGGAAACTTTCCATCTATCAATGCAGCCCTATAAGCCAGCAAGTGCTGCAGATTCAGACTGAGATTAAGGGGCTGTGTCCGAATCTCCTCATTTCTTTTTATGTTTTCCCCAAGCCTGCTGCAGAACACAGAACATTGAAAAACCAAATGTGATTTTTTTTTTTATACCTGTTCATCACTAAAACATCTTCCTTCCTTTTTTCTGGTTTCCATTGCTTTGTCTAAAAATGAATAGTGGAGGACTTTTTACAATTCATATCTGAAGCAAAATGCACCTGCTGAGCATTTCTGCATACCTTCTAGGTAGCTGACAAAAAGTTTGTGTATAGAGGGGCTTTACAGTAGAGGCAGAACTATTTATAGTGATGAGTCATTGTTTTTCAGTGCGTGCAGGTGAAGGTTTAATCCTTTCTAAAATCAATGCACACATGCTGCCACACAAATCCAGCTCAGATCGTTTATTACTGAGGTTTGAATCACCATTTTCGTTGCATCTTCTGACAGAAGAAAGCAGCATCACAGTTTTTTCATGAGGTTTGATTCCAGGTTAGCTTGGTTACATACAATATTGTTAAAAATATCTTTATCTTTAGCCATAATCTACAAGATTATGACTAAAGATAAAGATATTTTCATCCATATATTTTCATCAATATATTTATTAATTTCATTTTCTGAGAAGATTAAAAAACATATGTATATATTTTTTCTGATATACAGTTTTTTTAAAACTGTAATTGTATTTTCATATGCCACCCTATATGCAGATTAATATTATCAAATACCCTCTAAGCTGATAATAATAAAAACAAGAGTTCAACAAATATCTTTGAATGAAAGATCCTTAAAGTACGTTAGATGGATTAAATGGCCAAAACTGTAATACTTTTTTCTTGGCTGTGTTGCAGCCTGGGAATTTTCACCCAAATGTCAGTATGTTCAACATACAGCACAGGACATTTTAGTGTTTATACCAAACTGTACACATTATAGTGTAATCTGTACAGTTTTGCAAGTAAAATTTTTATATTTCAACTTTCTAAGCATGTTGGCGTGGTTTGTGTGATCCTGCAAACTTATCTGCATTGTTTTTATTTTGCTGACTTTGTCTACTTCTAGAAAAATCCAAATTAATCAAAAAAAGGAAAGAGTTTCAAATAATTCTCCGTGACTAAATTATTAAACTCACTGATATTTCTCAGATGTTCTGCTTTAAACTAATGTGAGATTGATTTCTGCCCTTCTAGAGAAGGCATCAGGAGCGAAGCCTCAGGAACAAGAGGAGGAGGTCGACATCGACTTGGAGGCGCCGGAGACGGAGAAGGCAGCGCTCGCCATTCAGAACCAGTTCAGGCGCTTCCAGAAAAAAAAGAAGTAGTCTGACTGACTGATTTAAAAAAAAATAAAAAATTATAATAATAAAATCAAGAAAAAATATATATTTATTTCAGCAGATGTACCGATATCCAATCAATGACAGCTAGTGGTTTGGGGAAAATGGTGAAAGGATTTCAGTTGTTCAGGATTTATTGTCATATTATGCAAAGTGTCAGGAAATGCCTTTTTGCATGACAGATCAGTTATTAACAATGAGGAAGTTTTGTAGGGACGAGGAAGAGGCTTAAAAACAGCAAAAAAATAAATAAAATAAATTTATAATCTAGCATGATGAAATACTGTAACCTCCCATCACCTCATTAACCTTTGCAAATGTCCCACATATCATCTCCCGTCTCTCATTGCTCCCCAGCGTGCATCTGAGCCCTTTTCCCTTTGCTCTTTTCACACACAAAACAAGCCCAGCACACACAAACACACAAGATCTGCATAGCAACCAACATCTCCATTATCACTTGCCACAACAAGCTTAGTTGGTCGATGCTCATGAAACAGGAATGCACAGAATGAAGAGAAGCACACCTTCCAGGTTCCAGGTTTGTCTCTTCCTCCCTCGGCTACTGCAAGGCTTTCTGTTACTCTCCGTCTGCCTCTGCAGGGACAGAAATATCACCAAGTAACTGTCTCAGGTGTGAAATCACCTCTATTGCTGGCCAGAAATTGGATATCCGCTGCATGCCAGTCTGATCTCACAGGTGACAAAGGTGGTGGTCATGGAAACTAGCTGCTATCTCACTCAGTTGGAGGCAGTTTCCTGCAGGGGAGCTTAATAAGTGATAGGAAGTACAGGGACTTCATGCAAGTCATTAATCCCATACAGTGCGGCAAATGAGTGACGCATTAGTGATCGGGTGCTCATGTGTCAACAGCTACTATAAATTTAAACAGCCTTTCAGCAACACAAGGTGCTGGTAACACATTCAGTTTGACAGGATATCCAATATTTACACAAAATTTGATCAGATATTGCTAGAAATAATGACCTTACTGAGGCTAAATTGTCTGAGAAAACTAAAGCTGATCACTGCTTTAGCATATGGTCAGGAGTTTTTTTTTTTGGCCAGTAATATCCTTTTACCCAACTAATGGCAAAGCACATATGTCACATAGTTTTTACTAAGCTTAATCAATTGGTCGTGGCACGATTTAAAAAAAATGCTGAACAGAATATGGTAGGAAACGCTAACCAGAGGGGTACCGCAAGGCTTGGTGTTAGGCCACCTGTCTATGTCGGTCACTGTCGGTAATGTCCACTTCCACCACATGATTAAAAAATGATAATAAATCATGGCTAATTTACACACACGGACACGTTAGACAATACAGTCTATTGACCAAAATAATATTCTTGCTACTGAACTGGTTTGGTTTTTTCTTAAGCATATTTAAAAGCAGCACACAGTATGTACAATACTGGGGCCAGTATTTCTCCTTTTGTTGGATTTCTGCCCCATGGAAAGTGAACCTTTTTAGGAAATTTAAATCCATTTTTGGAACATGTGGCATAAATATATGGACTTATATAGGTATATTTTGAAAACATAACTTAACTGGCTGGAAAAAATAATAAAACAATTATTCATTGTCTGCAGTAGTGTTCAATCTTATCTTTTAGATAATTTAGAGAATGTCAAGATATGTTTGCATGTTATTTAGAAAACATGCTTATATCTTGTAGATATTTTAGAAATGGGGTTTAATTAACCAAGTCTTACCTATCATTTCTTTCGGCTCCTGATCTCAGTTTGTGCCTCATAATTTCCAAAAATATTGATTCATATCTTGTAGCAAATTCACCTGAATTTGGAAGATTCTGAACATAACATATGGAATAATCATTGATGAAGAATCATTAAGGAGAAAATAAAATTTCACCAGAGGTTAGTGAAAAAAATTTGTGAATAAGTAGGAAGTTTAAGAAACTCACAAAAAGATTTGTGTTGATGTGAACGGAAAATCGTATTGGTTGTTGTAGGTTGGCTTATTGATCTATTGGCCCTTTGTCAGTTACCAAAGACTAGCGTCTGAGAACTCTAAACCTCACTCAGTTTTGGGTTATCGGGAGCCACAGCAGGAAACTTAAACCTCTCCTTCCTTTAATAAACTCTTGATAATGAGTGGGAGTAGATAGCTGCCATGACCCAAAGTCCTCTCACTGTAAGGTCAGACATCCTGCAGTGGTTGAGCAGAGAGTAAAAAACATTCTTACCTTTAGTCCTATTCTAACTTACAGCACAGAAACTATAAGCACATTAATCCTACAATGCACATGTACTGTATAAACATACAACCCCTTCAATAAATGTAGCACACTTAACTGCTTTGAAGCCAGATTTATCTAGTGCTGTAATAATACTCTTACTAATTAAAGGAATTATTATTGGAAACTAACCTCTTTTCTATATCGAGGACAGAAAGCGGCCACACTTCTCCCTCACCATCCCCCCATTTCATTTATTACTTGAAGGAGATTTGTTGGAGACATCATCTGGGTTTGATTTCCAGCTCTTTTCCTGCTCTAGATGGAGCTGACCTGGATAGGTTTGTCTTTTTGTGGCAGGTACCCATCAAAAAGTTGTAGATTATTGAAAAGAAATTAGTTAAAATGATTACTTAACTAGACAAGATGTCCTTGAAGATGTTTTAATGTATTTTGGGTAGTTATAAACTATTACCTAAGTTAAGCTCTTTAGATTTTGTGTTTGTTTAGTCTAAATGCCCTCATATGGATGGATATTTACTTTTCAGCTACTTCTAGTTGTGATGAAATGATTGCTCAGGACGGCAAGTCACACTGACTTTATTTAAAATTAAAAAAGCAGAATTTTTTTTTTAACTGGAAGTTTTATTATTTAATTCATAGTTTTCTGACATAGTCATTGATTTATCCATCATCTGCAAGCAAATGTCTGTGAATTGGTGCAAACGCTTGTGGATGTTTGGAATTAGCTGCTCACATCTAAATGTTCTCTTCATACCCTAAACAGTTACTCCAGGAAATAAGCATAATTTATTTTGAGCTACATAAATTAGAATCACAATACCTCTTTAATGGCTAAACTAAATCCATGTAGAGGAAAGTAAAACTAAAAAGAAAAAAAAAAAGGCTAACTACCCGATTCTTTCTATGCTTTTTCTAACCCTCCCTTGAAGTGGGCACCTGAACTAAACCTCGTATTTCATTGCAGCAAATTTCACATTGTATATACCTATGAATCAAATAGAGCGAGTTTTGATTATTTATACCACATTTGTTGAAGTCCTAAAAGTCAGATTGAAGCTGGTCAACCTCAGACATATTTAAATCTAAAAACAGTCAAATAAAGTCATATTCATGTGAAGCATGACTGGGCTGCTGTAAATGCAGAGGGACTGTCTATGTCTGGAGGCTGTAAATAGCTACCTGGTAGAATTTAAACGGCCTTAATGTTGCTTGGCAACTGACTCAGCTGAAGAAGTAACGCCATCCTGGTCATTTCAATGTGACTTGTGATAAGCCCTCCGAAACGAAACAGTGAGATGGGTAGAGTGAGGGGACCTGTCAGTGAGAGGTTTTCAGATCACCGCTAAACTCCAAAGGGAAGAGAAGAGTTTGGGTCAAATTCTCCATAACATAAATAAACCACATTACCATCGATGTTCCTGCTACTCATTATCCAGTCTGCATGCAGTCAAATCTTAAGTACAGTGAAGTGTATCTACTTTCTACAATCAAGAGGTTTCACTTCTTTGTGGTATAATAGCCAGTACTCCAATAGCCTATTGTGTGTTACACAACTTATAAATTATTAATAAGCCATTTGAATGGGTGCATTTTGCTTACTTAGCTACTGTGGTAATCACAAGATAGAAGCTCCTGCATTTCAGCATGTTTAAAGTGTATCTATGAGCATTAACAAGACGTTTCAGGTCAGATTTGCCAAGAAATTATTTCCCAATACGTTTCCAGTTTGATTACATTTTCTTTGTTTCCACTCCAGTTCTTTTGGCTGATTTCATAGACTTTTAGCTCCGACTTCCACCCAGAGCATGTTAGGTCACTGGCTTGTTTTTATTTTTCCTTTTTCTTGATGTCTTTCTTTTTCAAAGCTGTGTTTTTGCTTTGCTTTGTTAGCTTGACCTCATTCCACTTTCCCCCTGAAGGCAACCAAATGCGGGGTTCGCCGAGCACAGCTTGGAAAGGCTGGGCAGAATTAAAAGCCCGTCCCGTTGCCTTGATCATGAATAGAACAACCGTACAAACACTTTATCCAAGACGGTTTAAGTAAGACTCCCCAGCATTGTACCTAAAACCCTCCTAATGCTGTGGCACACAGCATCTTAGCGAAATGCAGCCGAGGCTTTTGTACATAATGTTCACACTCCCCAATGTTTGGACGCCACACCGTCTCTCTAAATCCACGCTTGCCAGCGCATTATTCACCTCCTCTTGCATATGCTCATCTACATCACCTTATTATGCTTGAGAAGAATCTAGTGATGGGGAGAGTAATTGTTTTGGTATGCACAAAAGGATTCTGGGGCTCAGCTTTACAGCCTAGAGATGACATCTAAGCCATACTTTAGAGAAAAAAAAAGCATATATTTAGATAATCTCTTCTTGCACATTCCTTACTTTGTGTTGTCTCCGAAACAGCTGTGTGAAAACCAAACAAATACATCATCTCCCCTCCAAATGCTACTGAAAGAATCTGTCCTGTAAATTGTAGGCTGACTGTTTGACTGTGAGCGGAACAAAAGCAGGAGTGGGAATCCAGCTCGCCTTGAAGAGCATTGTAAGCACACAATGTGTGGCCAGTCAGTGACCAGTGTTATTTCAGGGAGGCATCCAGCAATCAGGAAGCTCCCCCACCTCTTAACCCACCATAATTATTACTGCATCATTAGTTCTCCTACCATAACTGAGTCGTAATTTATTACTGCTTTTTTCTGGAACTTATGTGAATTACCTGTGTTGTTGTGATGTTCTCCAAACTGTTGTGTTCTGACGTGAAGGCATGTACAATCCATATTTGTATGTTTAACACAATAAATTTCCCTTCAATAAACAGACATTTTAAACTTGAATGTGTCGTTGGACTTTTCTGAAGGTGAGGACTTTGGTTCTACTCACTTTGGAGCTGGTTTTCGTTATGTTGCCATCACGTGAATAAAAGTAAAACCTGTAATTCTCAAGATGTCATTCATTCAGTTCAAGGAGGTATCTTGGTCTGGACCCATTAGGGAGATGATATGTATGAACAGCCCCCCCCCCCCCCCCCCCCCCCCCCTAATGTGAGTTACTTTCGGTTCCCTCTGGGTGCTGTTCCAGTTCAGCCACATTTATAAACCACGCCATATAATGTACTATGCTCATCACAGAGCTGGAATTTAGGAATTTGGAGCACTCAATTATCCACAAGATAAATAGGACACCATGTCGTTACATGTCACCTTGACCAGTTTATTTAAAATTACAAATTAGGAAATACATGATGACATCTTTACAAAAATAAAGGATTAAAACTAAAATAGATTTTATTCATTGTGACTTAAGGATTTCTGAGCCAGATATATTTTAAGAAAACCACTCTAAGTAGAAAGGTTGGGAATAACCAAAAAGATATTTAATACTTTGACATTTGACTTTCAACCTCCCTTTTTCCAAAGCAGGTATGACATTTCTCCAGGTAAACCTTTATCCCTTGTTGTCTGGGTGGACCAAACATCCAGTTAAAGATCTTCACCAAAATAACTTGTAACAAAATGGCCTAAAAAGTAAAAATTAGAAACAGCAAAGTGAGCAGCATCATTGAGAAACATTCCTTGAAGTTTTTAGACCTGACCTTAGACAATTTTTACAATTTCCAGCATTTAAATGGTGTACCAAATACACCGAGACCCCAAAGCGCAAAACACTTTTATTGCCAAGACAGAACTTATGTGGAAATATGGTTAATATGAGGTATGTATTCAGCATAACCTCTGGATAGCAAGAATATTTTTTTTTTCTCAACAGATGTTGTTGAAATATTCCATGTTTGCAAAGATAATACATTTACAGTCAATACGCATCCTAGACACAGCAAATATATTATGAAATCAAATGTTTTTTACAACTTGTTATCTAAAGGAAAAGTTCGGTCAGCAAAGAATAATCAAAGTATCAAAAGAAGCAAATACATCTGCTGTGATTTAATGAATTCAGTGAAAAATAATAATTTACGTCACAATCACTGAGTCCAGGACAGGCCATTTTTGCCCAAACATAGTAACACCTCACTCCCAGTGGCGGCTGGTGAAAAATATTTTTGGTGGGGCTGATAGAACCTAGTGTATGTCTCCACCTAATCCAGAATAAGAAATCATATTAACAATTGGACAATAAATAGAATTTAACAGTAATGATTTAATTTACTATATAATAACAGTAACAGTGATGATTTTGGTCACTGTGACGGGGTTCTTTGGCCTCCAAGAATCCAGGCTCAGTCGGGTTACCGGTGTTGGTGATTTATTGTGCTCAAAAACTCAAAACAGGGTGCAAAAGAAACTAAACATATACAAGATACTCTGGGCCTCAGCCTGCCTCCAGTTACCAGCAATGTAACAAAGAAACAGAAAACAAAAATTGCAGCTTTTCTTCCCACAGCCCTCATTAAATAGTTTAAGCCCCTCCCCTCAGGCTCTCTTATTTCTGATTTCTTCTCATAAATCAGTTTTGTCCATATATTACCTCCACAAACAATTGATATACAAAAACAAATAACTTTTACAACTTAATTCCTTTACACAGATTCATTGACTTATTCAATTACACCAAACTTTTAAACATAAAATAAAAAAATAAAAAAAAATCTGACAAACATTTAGCGAGTCACGTGTTGGTGACGTCACTTCCACATTCCAACAACTCTGGCCTTTTAACCGCTTAATTCAATTCAATTCAGTTTATTTATATAGCACCAAATTCACAACACATGTCATCTCAAGGCACTTTACAGTTCAACCAGATCATACAAGAGCTTACTGAGCGTTGCCTCGGGTTTGAACCCAGCAAAGACGCTGCCAGACGGAAGATGACACGTCCCCGTAGCATAAACACGTACACACACCCCCCACACCCACACACACACACACACACACACACACGGTTAACCCCACTGAAATATTAAGTGTGCACCCTCAATACGCCAGCAGGTAACCAGGAACAGCTTGTGTGTTTTAAGTTAATGGAGCTACTGGGCTCAGCGCGAGTGTATTGGTCCTCACAAACACAGTATAACAGGAATGTGTGTGTGGCACGCAAAGTTAGAGAGGTTGTTTTAAGCGACGAGGTGGATTCGTCACAGTCACAATAACCATGACATGAAATTTTCATAGCCTACAACAGGGATGTTCTTCTGGCAAACCGGTAGATAAATAAGGATCTTACCGAATTTGGTGGAAGCTGCTCCTCGCTCGTTACGTTCGCCATCGTCCCTCTAACAGAGGAAGACTGTTAAAGGGCAGTATTTTCAGCGCCCCAAGACCATAAAATTCTGAGACGCTGATTGGCCATTAAATAGCAATAGTACATGATTGGCAGATTCTCTGCACATGTGGGGCAGTCTGATCAGCGCCCCAAGACAGAGACGGTAGGAGTCTGTCTGTGGAAATCCACAAATGAATGACAGTAGGTAGGGAAATGTAGTTTCTATAATTTGTTTTGCTTATAGTACACACTCTAGAGAGTAAAACAGACATTTATGAGTTAATTTGTAAAAATATATTTTAAGTTTCTCTCTTCTTATCAGGGAGGGCGTTGCCCCAGCGCCCCCTATGGGCCGGCCACCACTGCTCACTCCTGACATTTTCCGGCAGTAACGTCACGGTGCGGTAAGCCTAGCGCCATTCTCCCCACTTTACCAGCAAAATCAATGGGAACTACTAGACACATCTGCAATCAACAACAATTATTTAAGAGGACTTCACTATTGAAATTAATAAGAGCAATAGTTAGACTTACAATTCTCATATGCATGGCAGTGGATTTTGTAATACATTAGGTAAAAGTAAAAAGAAAATTTGTTATTTATACCTTTCCAATTCATAATCCACCATTAACAGATTCGTTGTTGGATTGCCAACTTGAAGAGCAAGGATTTGCTATTGAACTTTTGGCCAGAGGAAAAACGAGTCATATGTAAGCAACATTTCGAACAAAAATGTTTTTCAAGATCACTTGGATAATAGCGAGTTGTGACAAACACCAGATACAGCACTGGGACTTGATCAACAGCTGATACCGCACTGTGACGTCACAAACCGGTAGGTGGCAGTAGTGTTCTTTGACAAACATGGATGTCTCTAGTAAAGCACATTCAAATGGAAATTACTCTTAATAAAAACACTTACCGGTACCATTTATTGAACAGTATGTAATAATTTCATATATAAAGTATTATCAGAATTTTGAATTCTGAATATGACCAGACTTTTCCTTAAATCAAATAACTTCCAGAATATCATATATTTTTTCTCTGAGCATAAGCAAAACTGGCTTTATGTTCAGGCAACAGATGAAAGCGTGAAGCTCAAATCATGGTCAAACAGATAACTCAATTAAGAACCACTTTCATTTAAAATAAGAATTTATTAACAAAAATCTTTAAATTGCAAGTCACACGTGTGTTAGTAAAAAGCTCTGCACTCAACTAGTGAAACTAAACTAAGCTACTATTTATAAAACTAAGAAGAAATGGAAAAGTTTGAAAACCATTTTCAAGAAAATGCTGCAATGCTATACTCGTTTGGTAAGGATTTTATGTTTGACGAGTTTTGAACGAGGTGATTGTTGCTTTTAACTAAATTGGAATGTGCACCAACCAACAATGTAAACCCAATGAGGTAATTGAAACATTATGTAGTGAACTGATATCTTGTGACATTATTAGCCTCAATTAGAAATTAATAACCATGTAGATAATTGATTCTTAACTTTCTGTAATTATTCCTGAGGGAATAAAGGAGGGTAAGGAACCTTATGGCCTTGTTAGCTACTGTAGGTTCCGTTTTAAGACATCCGAGCAAGTAGCTAGCAATCAAAAGCAGTGTTGTATAGTAACGAAGTAAAAATACTTCACTACTGTACTTAGGTATATTTTGGAGTACTTTATACTTTCCAAGACAATAAATTGTTTTGAGAACTTTCACTTTTACTTTACTACATTTACGAACTTAATTGCATACTTTTACTCCGATACATTTTCAATGTTTGGTTTAGTTACTAAGCAAAAAAAAAAAAAAAAAAACGAGGAAGAGAGTGAGAGAAACACAAGTGTTTTGACCCCACCTACTGACTACAAAGTCGGGTCTTGTTCATCAACACCAATAGGATGTAGATTGGTCACTAGGCACTATTGTGGAATCTTGAGCATAACGTCATATGTATAAATGAGCTTTTTTTTGTATTGTTTTTAGTTCCACATGTGGTGTATTTAGCTTAAGCTAAATGTTGACTGTAGCATGCTTTTCAAGATGAACAGAAGATTTTACAGTTTCAAGAGATAATGGGGTTATGTGCGAGGATGACCACAAGGGGTGGTTAAGATTTGGAGGGGAAGAAAAAAGTCAAAGGCAAAAGTGTGGAGGGGATGAGGGGCTTGTGTTTACAAAGTGTTTAAGATTTAGTTAATTGGCCTGCAGTGCACCTTTTTTCCTATGGTGTGATGTACACTTAATTTCAGCACTGCCTTTTTTACGTTTTAAGGTAGTTTTACAAAAAATGTCTTCTTCTTCAGATGCCAAATAAGCTGCAGATGCCTCTCAATTATTTTTCTTTTGTAAAATGACCTGTTATGTGTGCGCCTTTTGTTTGTGAAGTACAGTAATTTACAGCTTCTTTTTTTTTTTCTTCATGTTGGCCGTGTTTACAAAAGGGGTTTCAAACTGGCCTCCCTCTTCAGATGCAGGATAAGCTTCCGTTTTTTTCTTTTTTTTTAATGATGTCAATAACAGTAGCAGTAATAAAACTTGGTCTAAATTTATCCTACACTTGGTTGTATTTATTATTTTAAGTGAATTTAAACTTCAAAGTTTACCAAAATGTAAAAAAAAAAATGTAATTCAAACTGCACTTACTTTTTACTTATACTTTTCGCTACTTTACTTGAGTACATCTATTTTTACAGTAATTCTTATACTTAAGTACAAGCCATTTCAGATACTTTAAGACTTTTACTCAAGTAGCCTTTCAGTCAGTGACTTAAACTTTTAGCAAAGTCATATTTTGGAGAGGTACTTATACTTTTACTTGACTCCGAGATTTCAGTATTTTATACAACACTGGACAAAAGGGACCAAACAACTCTTTGGTCATATTTTAGCAATCAAATGTAATAAGCAATTCAGGAAACACGTATATGTTGCCATTTTTGAAGTAAAGTAAATACACAGCTATATAAATAACAGATCATGCGGTCATCATCAGATTCTTCTTAGCTTCTTTTACTCACCAGTAAACGCATGAAATGATAAAATAACAATAAGGATAATTATAATAATTATAATTAGTTAATTAATTATAAATAGCTGAAAACTCTTCCCAAACTTACCAGACCTTTAACCTATGTAGCTCCCCGTTTTGAATCAGTGAGGTGTCTGCAAAATTCAGGAAAGCTTAGTCCAGGCTGTGTTGGATGGGTTTGTGCTCAGGTGGCCTAACTGGGCGGCCTTTGTCCTTTCAGATGCTCCATGGTTCTAGTCTCTGGTACCACCAAGTTATTCCTGTTAACTAAGAGAGAAATGTTGCAGAAAGTCTGCTTTGCAAAATATTGTTCTCAGATTAGCCACCAGCTCCCGTTAGTTTTTGACAGTCTGGTGTCTTTTCCTTTTGGAATCCATTGACCTTAAAATTAGAAGATCTCCCACATGTGAATCTCCATACCATAAGAGAGGGAGGTCTGTGAGTAGAGGCCTTCTGCCCCAAACACAGTGGGGGGCAGCATCACATGTCCCTGTGGAAGTGTCTTGTAGAAGCAGTTATCTGCATAGAAACCAGCACTGACACATCCAAAATTATCAAAACGACATGGCATACCAAGTAGCACAGAGGGAGCCGCATAGCATTATTTACTGAGGCTCCTGTGGTTACCCGGAACAGCACACTGCAAAAACGATCTAAAAATAAGGAAAAAAATCTTACATTAAGTGTATTTACCCTTAATATTAACAGGTAAATAAATAATGTGCCAATGGAATTAGTATATTTACTCTTAAAATAAGATGATTAGATAAAATGCACTTGGCATAAAAGATGGAAATTGTTCTTTTTATTATTTTAAATGTGATTGTCTTTTTTCCATTGGCAAAGTGTCCCCCTTTTACCAACACAATTCAAGAAAAACTGCACTTATTTTAAGAAAAAAAGGACTTATTTAGATTTCAAACCTTTGTAGTGCAAAAATGGGTGCCGATTATAAAAAGGAGTTATCATTTAAAAGTCTGCACTGGACCTTAAACAAATATACCGTTAGTGAAAATAATGAAAACAATGACTTCCCCTTAAGTTTAGAATTCCTTTAAATTGTGTGCACAGAGGTTTCGATTTTTATCATGTCCCTAATGGAATCAGGGGGCGTTCGAAATGGCATTATGTTGGTACAAACCTTCAAACCTGCTCCATTCATCTCATCAACTGAGTGCATTCTGAAAATGATGACTTGATGAGATGAATGGAGTGTGTTGGTGTTGCTTAGGAAGAAACACCAAGAGATATTAAATATTTGTCTTATTTAAATGTGGATAGATATGGACAGGATCTAGATGTGAATTTAGACTAGGCTTTGAGGTCCAACAGCTTATAGCTGCCTTTGATCCTCTTGTATTCTTAACCAGACAAAATCTGTCAGCTCAAAGCATCCCTAGTCAATAGCTCTATTTTTAGAGTTATTTTAATTCAAGCCTTGAAGTTTCCGTTTTGATTGGATCCTGTGATCACAGCCTTAGATGCCTCTCTCAATTAGAAATTATTGCACAAATATAACACACAAAGATAGTATGCCAAATTGCACGTGATCATCAGAGGAAAGATTAAGTCCGACAGAATCGGTTCAGAATCTAAGGGCAGAGGAGATGATGCTGCTGTCAACCTGTCTGTGCTTGGCTGATTATGCAGGATGTCGCTTTAAGAAAATCCCACATTGGCCTGAATATGCATGGTCTCATTTCATGTCCGAGAAAAAAAAATGCAGAATTCATCAAAGGGACAAAAGCCACAGGATGCATCAAACGGTTATACCTGGTATGGGTATGATACAGATATTAGGGTGAAAGGATTGATTCACAGTGCTCATCCAGTAACTGTAGAATAAGAATCACACAGAGAGGGAGGGCAGACGTGCTGCAACAGGCCAGATCTGAGGGAACAGAGCAGCTCGCTAATTGAGCGTTGCCTGTGAATGAAGCACTGCGGAGTTGGCAGGCTGGTAAAGCTCCAGGATACAAGACATGTAAAGTCAAAGAACAGTGCTTCAGTCATTCTTTGGCTCATTGCAAACAGAAAGAAATTTTTTATGTGTACATCTGTCTGTATTTTTCCATTAAATCCTATTTTTTGCATCAGGCGATGAAAGCTGCAATGCTGCTTCAGGCTAAAATATTTTTGGCATTTTACCAGGTTCTGTTTTTGCGGCTTGGTTATATTTCATTTCTGAATTGTTCTTTATGTTTTCTTGCAGGCTATAGAGTGTGGAATTTGATTGACGTGTTTTCCAGATCTTAACTGGACCAAGTATTAGAATAGTTTTTCTTTTCGCATTGAATTATTGAAGTGTTTTGATGTTCATCCTTCCCTCCCTCTGTCTGTCTCTCCGTACGCCCTTCCATCCTTCCATTCGTCCACCTAACCATCCATTCATCCACCCAGTATTGTAAAGGATACAGAAACCTTTTTTTTTTTTTTTTTTCCTGCCTGTGTATTTTGACTGAAAAAAAAAAAAAATAATAATGCAACCATGTTGGGCATCTACCTAATCAGATTTGGATACTTTCACACATTTGTATTATGTGTTACTCTGCTAACATGAAAAGAATTGTGGTAAAGTAACTGAAAAGTGGTTGCATTACTTTATTTGTGTGTTTTTTTTAATCTTCTTTAGATTTTACATTCTTAAATTAATTTTGCTGAGCTCATTGTTTGCCGATTCACTTAATAGTTCATTCTTCTGTATTTACGTTCCTAGTTTGTTCAAATACAACTAGGAACAAACAAAAATCATAAACATAATGATATTGGGGCGAACACCCCTAGATATCTTTTTGATCAGTAATGAAAGAACAGAAACAAAGAAGCTGCTGAGGTGCAGGAAGTTGGAAATGGAGTTAACGTTGGTCATACAGTCTATTCTTCTTCAGCCCTCAACCATTTCCACCAAGTAAATTCTGCTCATAAGCTTAATTTAGTCAGCCCCTTAGTAACAGGGAGTCACAGACTAACAAAGACCTCAAGAACTCCCCGTTACTAAGGGGCAGACCTGTTCTTCCAGCTCAATTTGCATGTTTTCTAAGCCAACACCAGGCTTTGTTGGGCTACTCTATAAAGCTTGGAACTCAATGCTAATCCAGACATTTTGAATTGAAAAAAGCTTCCTGGATGGGAAGCGAAACATCTTCAAACTTGGAAAACAAAGTGCAGTGGTTTGTTTTTTAAATTTTTTTGGAACCGCTTGGTTAGCGATTAGCATTTTATGGACCACGCGACTTACCTGTGTTTATACCCTCCTTTGTCTCTTCTCTGAAACCATATTGTCTGTTTTTTCTAGTCAGTTTTCATGTCACAAACCAAATGATAACTATTGGACTTTTGGATTATTAAAGTCTCCAAACGCTTTTACAGTTTCTTGAGTGTGGCTTGGTTCACATGGGTTCAAAAGTAGTTTCTGGCCTACTACAAGCTAACTATCTACCTATTTATTGTAGGTATTTTCTATAGTGCCTATCTTACCTCCTCTCGCCACCAACTTCCCAGGATTAAGTAGGGATGGACCCCCAAGGTAGTAATTAATCCATTCTTTTGTTACCATGGCAGCACTCCAAAAGCAGCGGCAAAGAATGGCCCCTCTTGACAATTTCATAAAATATGCCGCTTAAAATTATACAAACTAGACATCCAATCCGTCTCATAAAAAGCTACGGACGGATATAAGGAAAACAACAGCAGAACATAATGGCCGGAGGAAGAGATGCGCGAGATGGAGAAAGCGAGGCTGCAGTGAGGGGCTAACTGTGAAGCTAAAGAGAAATCCCCACAAACCCCCGCTTCCATCAATCCTGCTCTCCAACGTCCGCTCGTTGGAAAACAAAATGGATCATCTCCGACTGGAACTGTCTTCAAAGAGGGAGATTAGTAAGTGCTGCGCCATTATTTTTTACAGAGTCATGGCTGCATCCAGTAATACCGGACAATGCTATTAGCCTGGAGGGGCTCGCGCTATACCACGCCGATAGCAACAAAGAACTAAGCGGTAAGACTCGGGGTGGTGGGCTCTGTGTTTACATCAACAACTGCTGGTGCAAGAACGCTAGATCTCCAGTTTCTATGCCAGCTACTATGCCAGCTTCTGCTCTCCAGACATCGAGTTTCTGACTATTAACTGCAGACTGTTCTAACTCCCCAGAGAGTTCAGTGTGGTTAGCATAACTGCTGTTTAAGTGCCTCCCGGCACTAATACAAAAGAGGCAATGAAAACTCTATACCAGGCTACCTCTGAGCTCCAATCTGCATACACAGACGGTGTTTTCATCATTGCTGGGGACTTTAACCAGGCTAACTTGAAGACTGTTCTCCCTCGTTTTTGCCAACATGTGGACTTTGCAACTCCGGGTGAAAACATTTTAGACTTGGTTTACTCTAACTTCAAAGAGCAGCCCCCACCTCGGGTCATCAGATCATCTCTCAGTCATGCTTATCCTTGCATATAAGCCCCAGCTGATCAGGGCTAAACCGACAGTTAAAGAGGTCCGTGTGTAGTCTGAGGCCACCATGGAGAAACTCCAAGACTGTTTTGAATGCTATGACTGGATAATCTTCAAGGCTGCAGTATCATATGACAACTTATCAAATATTGATGAGTATGCCATGACTGTGCCTACAATAACAAATGCATTGAGGATGTCAGCATCAAAAAGAACATCACCACCTGGGCCTACCAACGAGCTTGGATGAACGGAGAGGTTCGGAAATCACTAAAAGCGTGGAACTCAGCTTTTAAGTCTGGTGATAAAGAGGCACTGAGAACAGCACATGCCAACTTAAAGCGTGCCATCAGATCAGTGAAGATCTGGATCTTTTCTATGACACCAGCAACACCAGGAGGATGTGGAAAGGCTTTTGGATGATCATGGACTACAACACACCCTCCACCCCGGTAGATGCAGCAAACACTGACTTCCTTAATAAACTGAAAAACTTCTTTGGAAGGTTTGAGGCACTAAACAGCACCCAGCAGTGAAAGCCATTCCACACTAGGGGGAGGAGACACTAAACCTGGACATAGCTGAAGTGAGGAAAACTCTTAGGAGAGTCAACCCAAGGAAGGCCCCAGCGCCTGATAACATACCTGGGAGGGTGTATAAGGAGTGTGCAGATCAGCTGGCTGGTGTCCTCACAGACATCCGTAGTGCCAGCATGCTTCAAGTCTGCCACCATTATTCTGGTCGCAAAGAAGCCTCAGGTCACCTCAGTAAATGATTACCTGTCGCACTGATTCCAATCATGATGAAGTGCTTTGAAAGGCTGGTTAAAGACCACATCATCTCCAGTCTGCCGCCAAAATTCAACCTGTTCCAGTTTGCCTACCGACAGAACGGCTCCACTGAGGACGCCATCTCTTCTGCTCTCCATCTGAGCCTGGTATACCTGAAGGAGAAGAACACCCATGTGCGGATGCTGTTCCTGGACTTCAGTTAAGCTTTCAACACCATCATCCCACAGCATCTGATAGGCAAACTGGCAGTGTTGTGCCTGAACGCGTTCATTGAACGAAAGTTAATGAACTCGTTCATATTTTGGCCGAACGTGAACTAAACGTACTGTATTACTGCCTGATGAACGTTATTGTGAACTTGTTCATTCTGATGTCTGTGAACGGCACGCTATCTCAGTTCAACTTCGCTCAATAGGTCGCCAAATTTCTATAGAGCCCTCCAGGCAAAACCCCGGCTAAATCACACCGTAAACAGGCCTTAATATGTAGCGGGAAAAAGACCCAATCTGGCAACACCAGCTACCAGTGTCGTAGCCAACAGCCGCATGCGTCATGAAAACAAAATGCAGCGTGGAAGCCACAGCAGCATGGAGGCGACCGAGGAGGCGACATAGCAGCAGTATGACCACTTAAAACAGTTTTATGACCAGGTGGTCGGTGAGGATGATGGCAACAATCTTACATTTCTCTGCAAACTTTGCCCGCCGGCTTTCAGTAAAAAAATCCGCACTTCAGTAACATCCAAAGCAAATCTGAAACGGCATATGTACTGAAATGGAATTTCAAATGGAAAAAAAAATATTAAAACTAAAAAAACATTTGCACCTTAAAGACTACTTTCCTGTTTTTCTTTTAATAATTCCTCATAAAAAAAGACCATTCAAGCAGCACATTTTTCCTGATGTTTTTGAGAATATACTGTAGGGGTGAAAGCTGCAGCTGCTACTAGTGTGAAGTGAATGGAAAGCAACAAAGCGTTAAAGCAACAATGGGGAAATGCTGTCCCCTCAATGCTAATGTAAACCCTGGTTGGATAAGGATTCAAAACTGGATATGAAGATGAAATCTGACGCACAGTTTCAGTGTTACAACTGTGGTTCTACAGTAGGCTATGGTGTAATTGAGCAATACATGAAAAAAAAAGAACTATGAACTAGTTCATTTTTTGAAACTGTGAACTTAGTTTAACATTTTTAATTATGAACTGAACTAGTTCATTTTAAAATGTGTGAACTGAACTTTGAACTAGTTCACGTAGAAAGAGAACGTTCCCAACACTGCAAACTGGAACACCTGGGCTTCAGTACAACCCTCTGCAATTGGCAGACCTCAGTCAGTCCGGGTTGGACAAAACAACTCTGATGTCATCACCCCGAGCACAGGCTCCCCTCAGGGCTGCGTCCTCAGCCTCCTGCTGCTCACCCAGATGACACATGATTGCATCCCCAGGTTCACCACTGATCACATCGGAAAGTTTGCTGACAACAGCACGGTGGTGGGCCTCATCAGTGATGACAACGACCAGAACTACAGAGAGGAGGTGGAGCAGCTGGTGGACTGGTGCAAAGATAACAGCCTGATCCTGAACATTATCTCCTTCATCTGAACAAGATGAAGGAGATCATCTTGGACTTCAGGAAGAACGTGCCTAACCGCGCTCCACTGTTCATCAACAGCTCAGCTGTAGAGGGGGTCATCAGCACAAAATTCCTGGGGGTTCACATCATAGACACTCTCACCTGGAATGTAAACACCACCTCACTGGTCAAAAAGCCACAAAAGGGCATGCACTTCTTGCGGCGGATAAAGAGAGCCCACCTGCCCCCCACCCAGAAGCACCATAGAGAGCATTCTGAGCAGCTGTCTCACTGTGTGGTGTGGAGGCTGCAGCGCCTCAGACTGGAAGAAGGTCAGAAGAGTGGTAAGAACAGCAGAGAAGATCATGGGGGCTCCTCTTCCCTCCATTAAAGACATTTCATCCCAGCAATGCGTGTCCCGAGCCTGTAATATCATAAATGACCCCTCCCCTCCCCCCCCCCCCCCCCCCCCATGGACTGTTCTCCTTGCTGCCATCTGGTAAGAAACATCGAAGCATCTGATGCAGGTCCAGCAGATTCCATAACAAGTACAATAAGTTTCTTCCCCACTGTCATTAGACTGTTGAATTTTATGTAAAATGTATTTTATTATATTTATTATATTTTATTATTAAAAAAAAAATGAAATGTTAGAACTGTAAATATACAGTCATATGTTTATATTACTGTTTTTATGGATTTTTTGCTGCATTTTTTACTATCTTAAAAAAATAAAATTGACTAGAGAGCTGTTCTTAATTAAATTTCTTTTTGTTTACACTTGTCTATACAAAATGACAAAATAAATCTGTCTAAGTTTATCCATATGGTTGTATTTAACCTTGTTTTCCCCCATGTTTCGGTCTGTGTTTTGTCTGAGAGTGGAGACACAAAGCATGGGCTGCCCATCTGCTTATCTGAACCTTGTTTAAATAAACTTTGTTTGAGTCTTCCAGGTGGCCTAATCTGCTTTATTTTGTTCCCATATTTTCAATCTTTCACTTTATAGGAGAAAGCTGTTTTCTGGTGTTTTTCATTATCAATAACACATATCTTGATGTGCTAAAGTCTTTTCCAGAAAGAAAAAATCTCCTTGGAGAAGTGCTCCAGCAGATAGAAGTGAAAAAAACAAATCCCCCTGTGTCCGTGGCTCCTGAACTCCACTCCACCAGGGCCTGCAATGAATTTGCTAATTTCGTTACTGAGAAAATCCTAAAGATCAGAGGATCAGTTTATACATCCATATCAAGTTCAGTACCAAAGTTGTTTCCAACTGGAATTGATCTTGACCAAATGTCGCAATTCAGCCAAATAAACTATAAAAGCTTAGAGGAACTCATTCAGCAGCTAAGTTCCTCCTCCTGCTGCCTTGATGTTCTACCCACAGCTTTCTTTAAGAAAGTTTTGCCTGTCATAGCGTCTGATTTGACCAAGATAATAAACACATCCCTTCTGTCAGGTGTTTTCCCGCAGTCCCTAAAAACAGCAAATATCAAACCACTGCTGAAAAAGAACAGTTTAGACAAACTACTACTCCAGAACTACAGGCCCATATCAAACCTCCCCTTTATCAGTAAGATTATTGAAAACGCAGTGTTTCAACAATTAAACACTTTCTTAGATATGACCAGTCGCTTTGACGTGTTCCAGTCAGGTTTCAGTGCTCACCACCGTACAGAGTCCGCCCTTATCAAGATGTTTAATGACATCCATATAAGTACAGAAGAAGCACAGTGCTGGTACTATTGGACCTCAGTGCAGCATTCGATACTGTAGATCACTCCATCCTGTTAGAGCGCCTGGAAAACTGGGTCGGCCTCTCTGGTACAGCTCTCAACTGGTTTAAATCATACTTAAAAGAAAGGGACTTTTTTGTGTCATTGGGCAACCTTACATCAGAGATGACAAAAATCACATGTGGGGTTCCCCAAGGGTCCATCCTGGGTTCCCTCCTATTCCATATCTACATGCTCCCTCTTGCTCAGTTAATAAAAAACAACAACATCAGCTACCATAACTATGTAGACGACGCACAGCTTTACATCACAATGTCACCAGGTGACTATGAACCAATTCAAGCACGGAGAAAATACTTAGAAGAAATCAATGCCTGGATGTGCCATCATTTTCTTCAACTGAATAAAAACAAAACGAAGTAATAATCTTTGGACCAATAGAGGTGAGATTTAAAGTTAGCACACAGCTTCAGCCGCTTCAGCTAGTAACCACTGATCAGGCCCGAAATCTAGGTGTAGTGCTGGATTCAGACTTGAACCCCCAAAAGCATTTAAAGACAATTACAAGGTCGGCTTTCTATCACCTGAAGAACATTTCCAGGATTAAAGGACTAATGTCTCAGCATGATCTGGAAAAACTAATCCATGCGTTTATTTTTAGTCGAATTGATTACTGCAACAGTGTTTTCACAGGTCTCCCTAAAAAGTGGATCAGACAGCTGATCCAGAACGCTGCTGCTCTTGTCCTGACTAAGACTAAGAAAGTAGAGCACATCACCCCAGATCTAAAGTCCTTACACTGGCTCCCTGTATCTCAGAGAATAGACGTTAAAATACCTCTGTTAGTCTATAAATCTCTGAATCGCTTAGCACCTAAATACAATACATAAACTTGCTATCAGTGTATCAACCCTCCAGACCACTCAGGTCTTCTGGCTCCAGCCTGCTCTGCATACCTAGAACCAGAACTAAACATGGAGAAGCAGCATTTAGTTCCTATGCTCCACTTATCTGGAACAAACTTCCAGAAAACTGCAAAAGTGCGGAAAGCCTGAGTTCCTTTAAATCAAGACTAAAAACACATTTGCACATTTACTTGCTTTGATTCTGTTTTATCTCCCTGTATTTTAATCATGTAAAGCACTTTGCATTGTCTTTGTACTGAATTGTGCTATACAAATAATTTTGCCTTGCCTTGCCTTGCCTAAAGTCATTCAATATTTAATATTCACCTTACTAAGAAATGCCAGATACTTGAGATAATTTGCTTTTACTTCCAGAAAGGAGTTCAACAAGAGTACAACATCTCCACAGAGCAGGTTAAAACTGTTGAATTGATAACAGACATTAATCTCTATTCATTTTCCATCATCTGCCTTCAGGTTCACAGACAGCATAATAACTTACAGTAATCAGTATCGTTGAACACAAACTCTCCATCCTCCTTATCCCAGTAGCTGATAACTTAACAGTATTGCAAAAGCAGCAAGTCCAAAGTCACTGAACTTTATGTGTAATAATTAAGTATAACAGATGTTGGTAACACTACACTAACTGATCATCTAAGTATAAAAGGAGCTGCTCTGTCTCTTGTCTTATTACACAGGAAGGTTCATGCCTAAATATTTATTTTTACACCAGGAAACAAAACAAAAAAAACCTGGCACAGTGGGTAGCACTACTGCCTTGCAGCAAGAAGCTTCTGGGTTCGATTCCCAGCCCGGGGTCTTTATGTATGGAGTTTTCATGTTCTCCCTGAGCATCTGTGGGTTCTCTCTGGGTACCCTGGCTTCCTCCCACAGTCAAAAAACATGACTGTTAGAATGATTGGCTTCTCTAAATTGTCCTTAGGTGTAATGATCTCAGAATGTTGGACCCAGAATTCAAGGCAAGCAGGCAGTGGGAAAGTTCAAAGTGTTTATTTAAACTAACAGGAACGCGGGGGCTGCGGGACGGATGTCTGCAGAGATGGGAGAATACAGGTCAGTGTCAGGATGTGGAGCTGAATACGACTTGGAGCTAAGTCACTGACCTGATTCAAAGTTCAGTCTGTTCGCGGAGAAGACAGAAGAATCCAGGAGGGACGATGCCCCCAGAGTTCCTAGAGAGCAAGCGGAGCCGGTGCCATCCGACGCCGAGCAGCAACAGAGTCCAGAAGGGAAATCCAAGGCCGATGTCAGAAGACAGTTCCAGTTCAAGGTTCAGAAGCTGGTAGAATCCAGGATCAGATACGACAAACAGAGCAGACAGGGGCAAGGCAAAACACGAGATCCTCAGGTCAGAAACTGGTTAAAATCAGGAAAACAGACAGACTACAGATTGCTAGGAAACGTCTCATCAAAACCCTTGAGTAACCTGGTGCTGATGGGAGGCAAACACACAACATAAATAGTAGAGAAACGAGGTGGAAAGGATTGGCGATAATCAGCCGCAGAACCAATTAGACAGCTGAGCAAGGAGCAAATAAAAAAAAAACCAAACCATCAGCGCCAAGATCATAACATTAGGTGTGAGAGTGTGAGTGAATGGTTGTTTATCTCTGTGTTGCCATGCGATCGACTGAAAGTTGTTATTCTACAAAGCTAACTAGCTGACATTCTTTTCCACTTTTACTCCCATACCCACAGATAAAATTGGTTTTAACCCAAACGAGCAGGGAGAATCCAGTTACATAATGCTCTTAATGGTACTATCTAAAGTATTTGGTCTTTATAAAGGAGTGGCAAAACAAAAGTCATCTTTAAAAGAAAGCCATAGGGTTTCCAGTTTGATGCAAGCTGTAGAGAGAACCTCACTATAATGAGAAACATGGCGTAGCTGAGAATTGGGAACTTTTTTAAATGCATGCAGAAAGTTTTACAGCATGTGTTGATTAACTAATGCTCAGATCCCTTAACCAGGGTTTCTGTATGAGTCAGTTCTACTGCGGACCGCTTCCATGAGTCCATGAAAAGTAACACCTACTACACCCATGGTACATGGTCGATCTCTGCTTTAGGTTCTTTAAAGCCCAAAGAGAGCATGCTTAAGCTGGAGCCGGTTGGACCTGGAGTTGTTCTGTATAATGACAGTTAAGGATAGAAAGCAGTTTAGTGGACTTTACAGGTATTCACAAAGAATGTGAAATCGTAATTATTAGGAAACATAAAGCAATTGCTCCGTGGGGCAGACGTGGAGTAAACATGGAGGCTGTGGAATCAGGGGGTGACACTGAACGTGATCCTAAAGGCAACATTTTAGATTATGTACGCTACGGTCTGAGTGTATATGATAAACTTCTTTGTCAGTTAGCAAAATCATGAAACCAACTAAATTTGAGCAATGCCCTATAAACATAATGAGCTACATACAGCCTCCACCACCATTAACACCCATATCCTAATGAAAAATGGTGGCAGATGATGATGCGGTTCTGTTTTTGGATCTATATGTTTAGAAGTTTTTGTTGACTTTTCACTTATTACTTTTTGCTCCTCCCTCCTCAGTCCAACAACTTTTTTTCCTCTTCAGCTTTTTCATATTTTACATCCGCCGTGTGTTCGATTTCAAAGGCTGCATCCTCCAAGGACTCGCTCTACCTGGACTGGGTCCTTTGAGAGCCATGAAAATAAGGAGGCCGGAAGAGTTTGGCTAGGGATTCAAACAGGTGTAGCTCGACGCTCTGTTGCATAGTAACTGTGATAGTAACTGTGATAGTCAGACAAAGCAGGCAAGTAATTGAAAATAGTAAATATGAACTGGAATTTGATATTGATTTCTGTTACATAATTAAAACGATTACAGTTTGAAGGTGGTAGTGTCATTATCTTGGCACCTATGGCTGGATTTGGCTCTCTTCTCACATCTGCTTTGTTCCGGACAGCGCTCGTTGACACTCATCAGATCCACCTGTTCCTGCTTCTAACTAAGCTACCTGTTCTCAGCTTTTGGTGCCACATTATTTTAGCTGAGTCTGAGAGTTTTCTAGCCTTCTTGTGAGTTTCTTATTATCGATCCTTACTAGTTTTTGCGCCCACATTTCTGAGTTTAGGTTGTCCCTATTCTGCTCTTTGTGCCTGATCTGTTTCCAGACTGTTACCTGGATTGTGCCTGTTAATTACCTTGGACCTGTCTTCTGACCCCGGCTTGGATATCCCTTCAGCTCCTTCTCGTACTTCTGATCTCCAGGTCTGGAAACCAGTTCCTGCCTCGACTCACTTCTTTGTCTGAGCTCAGACTGAACTTTCCCAGGTTGGTTACTCTCATGCCTATTAATGTTTCGCACCTATGTTCTGAAGTCCTTAACATGAGTTTCCATTTCTACAGAGTACCAGTGAACCTGCCTCAGATGATGAGCAGCCTTACGTTTTAATAAAACGTGTGTTTTGAAATCACCCTTATTTCTCTGCTTCATTTCTGGGTCCTACGTTCTGATCTCCTGACAAGTAGTTTTGTGATTTAAAGGAGCTTGTAGATTATTTGATTGTATAGTGCTTTACAGCAGTTCAGCAGCAGTTCAGCAGCAGTTCCTCAACTGTCAAAAGATTGGTTGGTCAAAAGATTGGTTGAGGTGTGGACAAAAAGTTTTCTTTTAAAATTAAAAGGGGGGCCCACCAAAAAAACTTTAGGAGCCACTACTCAAATAAATGGTGGTACCACTAGCTTCAAAGTTCCAGAGATCACCTTCAAAGATCATAATACCAAATGAAAACAACTGGCAAGGCTCTATAACTTCCCCATTAGTTTGAGGAGAGTTATCAAGCCTAGTTGTCAACCATAATCCTAACCCAGGAAAACTAGAAGGAGATTATCGGAAAGGGTCTGAGCAGTCTTCTACTTCCTTCCTGGGTGGACATCAAGAAAGAATGAAAATGCTGTTAGAGAATTACCTAAAAAGACATATAACCTTTAATGTGAGGTAACACTGTTTTACAAAGTGCTGATGTTCTGCCAAAGTTCTCTGATTCTGATTTGCAAAAACAAATAAAAAAGGTTATATTTTCCTGGAGTTTGATGGTCTACCCCATAAAACCCACCAAACACATAAAAAATCAAGTCTTTCAGAGGTGTGAGTGTTTTTGCAACATTTCTAAAAATATGTCCTTTTCAGACCAAATAAGACGGATTAAAAAAAGACTGCAATCCTGGTGCATTATGCAATTGGTGGTAATTTTACGCTTGTATGAATGAGTTGCTGATGATCACAGTGTTTTTTTTCTATATGGTGATGAGACACTTGTTCACAGCACAGGTAGTTAATTATATAGGTGTGAAATTACATGCTATGATGTATCATCATTTACAACCATCTGTAAACATTAAGCTGGAGGTTTTTGGTCCAGTTTTTCAAATAATTTAACATGTGTTTGTGTACTTCTGTAAGAATGATTCACTTGCCCATCTTCCAAGAATATCCCACCTGGGAGCAACCTGAAATGTCACACTGGGCTTCTGAGCTCTAACACAGCAGCTTAATTGCCTTTCTACCAGCCTGAGAGAGGTCATGTGGTGGAGGGGTTGTTTCACCGGAGGGTTCGGTCCTCTGGTTCCTGCGGCACAATGAGGTTATCAGTAACAGAGAGTGACACTATCTGCACTGACTCACTGACGCTCACTAGCTCTACCGTATCCTCCCGAAGGAGGTGAGAGCTCCTATACTCTGGCTAAGGAAACCAGAGAGTGTAGGGGGGTTACTGGCGGAAGAAAACATCCAGAGCAGATGTGAGCTGGAGGGGTGGAGGGTGGAGAGGAAGCAGCACGATGAGATGTGACAAAACTATACACAGACTGATCTTACTGGCCTCTCCTGCAAACGTTCTGTAGAGAGATGAAAAAAAAGGAAAAGCCAGGAATGAACTATGCCTCTTTTAGAGATCTTTGACTTTAAGACGTGTCAGGAGGGATGGAACGGCATCACGGGGGAGTTTAGATAGAGACGGTGGGGAGTTCAGAGGAAGTGTTGCTGCAAGCCAGCGATCTGCTCTGTGCAGGGTTGCAGGGGGAGGAAAGCAGAGGAAGACAGCTCAAGAGGGGTCCAACTTCTATTTTTGTACATTTGGACGGGGTTGTGGAAAATAAAACAAAGGGAGAAAGGAGAACAGCGTGGAGGGGGGAAAATCAGAGACAGATAAGATTGGCTGCAACAAAGGAGAGCTGCCAGAGAGAGAAAGACAAGATCTGGAAGGGGGAGAAAAATGAGGGGACGGAGGGGAGGAATATATTTACCTTGAATGACGCAGCGATAGGGGGAGAGCAGAACCCCGCCATCCACACATACACACCCACACTCCAGGAAACAGGGGCTTTGCAAAATCATGCGACATAATCTCTGCAGTGGGTTTCCTGGAGGGCCACACTGAACATTAGGAGTCCCCTAACTTATTGAACACACAGCAAGCGGGGCCAACTGTGCAGGTAAGTCTGTACACGTATAAACAATCAAAATAAACCTCATTCAGAGTTTCATCTCATTCCACTTTCTTCTGTTTTATTACAAACTGCTCAGAAAGGAATAATGAGGCATAAAGTTTCCCCAGAAACATACAATACAGATATCTGATAGTAAAGGAATCAATAAAAGCCAAGACTGATGATTTATGTTCAAATAATGCTCCCACTTTATGTTTTATTGACATAAGCAGCAGGGATATGCAGCACTGCCACAACATAATCAATCTGTTTAAAATTTGGGTTACGACTCAGTGCCTTATATTTTATTGCAGTTACATAGAAAAAGACAAATGGGTTTATGTTGTTTGTGCTATCCCTTCAAGCATTATTTCTTGGTGTACTCTATTTGCAAATAACAGGAACATTTCTCAGTTTTTCTTTGTTGTGTTAAATTGCTGCTATGGGCAACATCATCAGCTGCCATGTAGAGTAAAAATGCATGATGAATGTAAAGTGCATTTGCTTCAAATAGGGTTCTTACTATCAGCTCTAGGCTACCCACTAGTGGTGGAAGTTTAGAATTATAGCCCATAGTACTACAAATGTCTTGGAAAAAAGAAAGAATAAATGAAACAAATCAATCTAAATAATAAGACAAAATTAACCAGGGGTCATTCATAGTTTCATAGAAAAATCCAAATCAGTTTCCCAGTCTTTTTTGCTATTCCAAAACATGAATACAGATTTTTTTTTCAAGCTTTTTTACTATCGTTACACTGTCACAAGTACAGAGCAATGAAATGAACTCTGTATTTAACCCATCCCCTGGAGGAGCAGTAGGCTGCCATCATGGGGCACCTGGGGAGCAGTGTGGGTTTAAGGGTCTTTGCTCAGGAACCTAGAGTGGCAGTCTGTGGGAGTGGGGCTCGAACTCAGAACCTCTGGATTCCACTCGCAATGCCATAAGCACTAGGCCACCACTCCCTTTAATACAACAAAAACCTTATATTATTCACTGTTAGGGTTTAAAAGTGGGATCGAGTGAAAAGAAAGTGGTAGACAGATGGGAGGCAGGATGTAAGGAAGGATTCAAAAACAACATACATGGAGATAAGGAAGGAAGGAAAAACCGAATAAAAAAAGGAAATTAGGATGCAATGAAGGATTGAACCCGGGTTTCACACCAGAAAGAAAGGAAGTTCAGAAAGACAGAAGGATGTATGGAAGAAAAGACTCAAGGAAGGGAGGATGCAAGGATTTATACAAGAACAGATGAAAAGTCAGAATGGAGCAAGAACCTAATAAGACTGGATAAGAAGAGGATCTGAACGGTTGTACAAGGACAAATGAAAAAAGGAGGAAAACAGAACAATAGATGAAAGAAGGCGTGCAAGGAAGGAAGGACTCAAAACAAGAGAAGAGAAAAATAAAGAGAGAGAAGAAAGGGTGCAAGGAATGGCTAGAGGAGAAAATTAAGGTATCTGTCTTCACAAACACTCTTTACTTTTTCATGCTTATCCTGACATGGACTTGCGTTGTTATGTACCTGCAGCATACAAATGCAATAACGACATGCTAGTTTGTTACTGATATTGGTTTTTACTAAGAGACAAGCAATCATGTCAGACTCTCTGGTTTGTGACTGATTGCTTATTAGGATCAATAGCCATACCAAATCATTACTGCTCACATAGGGCCTCACAAATGTCATCAGATTCCTTTAACGTTTAAGCATTAATCACAGCCACAATTACTGGAATATTATACAACTGACCATCAAAAAGTAAATTATTGGGAGGTCAAAGGAAATGATGCATGAAATATATATTTTTTATAATTTAAAACGCATTCTTTGGTTTTTCTAAACATACATTTTTGGAGGATATCAAACACTAGAAAAACGATCTAGAAATAAGTAAAATTTCTTAAATGAAGTGTGTTCACCCTTAATTTGAGTAGGTAGATGAGATCGTTTGCCAATAGAATGAGTACTTTTACTCTTAAAAAAAGATAATTAGATAATATGCACTTGAAATAAGACAATGCTTATGATTGTTTGCTTTATTGTATATCTCGTACCATGTCTTTTGGTTGTGCTGTTCTTTTTTTTTTTTTTTCATCTCATTGCAGGTGATGAAGCAGACTGAAAATGTTTTGTCATTGTCTCCTTTCTATCTCCTCTTTCTTTCATCTTTTGTCCTTTTTTTTTTCTTTTTCTTTTTCCTTCTTCTTCTTCTGTTTTTCTGCTCTACTTACATTGCAGTGTCCATATGAACTGTAAAACTCCCTGCATAATTATAATAAAGCAATTTACATACATGAAACAAGTGGAGCAGTATGGCAATTGCCATACCGCTACACTTGTGAAAGTAAAATCTGTTGGGCTCCTTTTGGCATCAAGACAATTATTCTTATTGCCACCTTGCCAGACAGGACACTGTAAAAAAAAAAAAAAAAAAAAAAAGAAATAAGACAATGCAATTGTGTTTTCTTATTTCAAGTGTAAATTGTCTTGTTCAATCTGCAAAATGTCTATTTTACCTCCTCAATCCGAGAACAAATTATTTTAAGAAAAAACCACTTATCTAAGATTTAGATTTTTTCTAGTGAAACTTCAAAATGCATTTTTGTAGTTATGTGTTTAATAGATTTGCATATCTAGAAAATGCACTATTTGACCATTTTGCTTTTATTTTGTTTCTTTAAAAAGATCAATATCTTATTTAGGTTTGTACATTGACTACACCACTCTAACCCTTAAAACTCTGCGTCATTCTAAACTGTTTCATTATAACTCTGCTTGTATTCATGTTTAGGGTGGCTTTTCTATTGGTACATGAAGTTCTACGTCATGTGGTGTTTTTCCAGCTCTAGTGTGTGTGGCTGAACAACCTGAGGCTCCACCTCCTTGGTTCAACAACCTCATCAGACTACTTCATTTGAGCAGCTGCCAAAAGGTCTTCCTGTTCTTAGTAATACATTTCCTGTGTTATTGTGCTTATCTTGTACTCCTCTCTCTCCTTAGAGATTTCCTTCTGCTCTTATAGAGACAGTTCTGCTATCCAATCCAGCCTTACTGTACAGTACATCTACCCTAAAAAAAAACGCCTATCCATTGGGTAAGTATCCTTTACAAAATCACAGCTTTTCTGGAATCCACCCCTGTAACAGCAAAACATTTAATTAAACACTATCCACAGGTACTTGCCTTGAACTTAAACCTCAATTCTTTTTTAAAGGCCTCCTGGCATACTAAGCAGAGTACCATCAAGAACAATTCATCATTTTTTTTCCTAGCCCTGAACACAAACTACTGTCCTCAAGATTGCTATGCTTATGACTGTTTTATTTGGATTATCTTACTTTTATCATTTTGAGGATAGATGGTTTGATCAGGACCTGTGATTTAAATCCCATATAAAAAAGGTTTCTAGAATTTCCTTCTTTCATCTGTGGAATATTGTAAAAGTTAGAAATATTCTGTCGAGGGGTGATGCTGAAAAACTAGTCCATGCATTAGTTACTTCAAGGCTGGACTATTGTAATTCTTTACTATCAGGAAGTCCACAAACTGTAGTTAAAAGCCTTCAGCTGATCCAAAATGCTGCAGCCAGAGTTCTGATGTAAATTAAAAAGAGAGATCATATCTCTCCTATCCTGGCTTCTCTTCATTGGCTTCTTGTTAAATCAATAATAGAATTTAAAATCCTCCTTCTCACATATAAAGTCTTAAATGGCCAAGCTCCATCTTATATCACAGATATGATTGTTCCTTATGTACCTAGCAGAGCACTTCACTCTCAATCTGCAGGTTTACTAGTGGTTCCTAGAATTTCTAAAAGTAGAATAGGAGGCAGATCTTTTAGTTATCAGGCTCCTCTCCTGTGGAACCAACTACCAGTTTTGGCAGACACCCTGTATACTTTTATGGGTAGGCTTAAAACTTTCCTTTTGCTGGAGGACATAGAGACCCCTTTTTCATCATTCTGCTTCATTGCAGCTCGGTTCTCCCATTCTGCAGTATTTGTTAGTTCAACCTCTAACGTAATGCTCTCTCTGCTTTTTCTCACAGTAGCTTCATCCGGTCTGTTTCTGTTTGGCTGTGACACCATCCTGGAGAGAAATATCAGCTGTGCTGCTGCCATCAACACTTTTGTTTATAGATGTTGGAGATCTGCCTGTTTTTCATCATAGTCCTGTTTCTCTGACCGTGACTGGCTGGATGTGCTCTCTTTCATCCTCTGGCATGGGAGCTGGCTGGGAGCTTCTCTGCTTGGCTGTGTGTTTCCTGGACAGGACAGCCTGTGTAGCTGGTTGACAGATGCCTTTTGTGTTATTGCTTCTTTCTGTCTGCTTCTGTCTTCTTAAACCCCAATAGGTGTCAGCCGATGGCCGCTCACACTGAGGATGGTTCTGCTGGAGGTTTCTTTCTGTTAAAAGGGATTTTTCCTCTCCACTGTCGCTACAAGTATGCTTGGTGTGAGGGATTGCATTCAAGTCAATGAGTTGATGCAATCAACTGTTTTTACTTAGATAGAAAACCTGAGTCAAACTTGAATCAATCTGACCATATTATCTGGATGAATTGTAAAGTGCCTTGAAACGACGTGTTGTAAATTGGTGCTATATAAATAAACTGAATTGAATTGTACTAGATTTCATTTAGGGCAGGATATTGAAGAGCAGTCAACATAAATGGCAACACATTTTTGTTTTCAAGGAAATTTAAAAAACAATATCTACTTTGAAGTTATGCTTCTTGCTTTATCAAAAACCTGATAAATTTATAAATCTGTAGTATATTTACAAAACAAAACAAAAAAAATTTTGGAGTATTAGTGGCAAGGAGAGAACAGTTTGCTTAACTTGACTTAGAGCCTGAGATGAGTTGACATTTTGATTTGTATACATTTTGTGTATATATATATATATATATATATATATATATATATATATACAGTTCATACAAATACACGTTGAAATACAAATTGAATTGAATTGAAATAAGTCAGGCTATTGTTGGTATTTGATTTTGTCTCACAAAGCAAACATCAACTCATCAACTCAAGGAACAGCTGCTAGCTTGCTAAACTTGCACTTTAATGGGGTCAGATTCATTGGTCATTCATATCTCTTTAGCTATGCTAACAATCCGTCTCTGTGACTAAGAACAGGGCCTCTAATATTTCTGTTCAAGAGACGTGTGCATATAAACATTGATCCTGTAGTCCATGTTGAAGCTCGTTCTGTCTTTTAAATAATATTTTTTCCATTAATTTGTCTACTTGTAATAGGCCCCATAAAAAGGTAATAAACAGAATTCAAAACAAATGTCAAAATAAAACTAAATGGGTTTTATCCAAGCAACTCCGAACATTTCTCAGGGAAAATTACATCATCTTTCTTAGCCTGGCTGTACGAATAGCTGAGAGGGCAAAGACTTCAATGTATGTTAACAAAGTGTCCTATCTTAACACACCACAACTTTTCATATCAATATATCGGTTGCCAAGGTGACCAATCACCCTGTGGCCTGCTCTGATGATACTGCATTTCCTTTGAAACTAGTGAAGATGGCACTTTCTTTATTTATCAATGAGAACAACTCTGGTTATAAAGTTGAAAGAACTCAACAGTGACCAAACGAAGGGGAGCGGTTGCATAGGCTTTAAATTACATTTATATTTTTCTAGGAAAAGCAATCTACAGCAACCATGGATTAGGATTTGTGAAAGCAACCATGCTCTCTTAAGAAGCTTAATCAGGCAAAGATCTTAGTTGGTGCAGCTTAAGGTCTAAGACAACTTAGAGGCTTTGGAAGGAAAAGTTGGACTCACTGCGGGGGAGTCACATCTGGCAGTTTGAAGAGATTAAACCTGTGAAGAAGTAAGGACTCTGAGATACAGGGATGGGAAAGTGCACTTTGCTTTGATTCAGACCTGTTCCCATTTAAACTTTCATCTCATCCTTTGAGGGTTAGTGTGTTTGTGAATTATTAAAACGGACATATGTTTCTCTTTTAAAGGGAACCCAAGGTTTTCATCTTCACCGCTGCTTTATAAAACTGTTTCTAGAAATGACTAAACACATATGTCTTGATGTGATTAGGTCAGAAATCAGGATCAAATGGATTATTCAGATTTTTCATAAATCCTAGCTATTTAGACTGATCAGACTATAAAGGCCACGTGGTGTGTTTATTTTGCAAAGTTTCTTAACAAATGTAAGAAATACTTAGACTTAGAGACTTAGACTAAGTCTAAGTATTTCACATCACAAAATTTCAATGCATACTGCTTTTCAATGAACAGCTTAAAATAGTGAAATGAAGAATATAATTTATAAAGTGCAGCAGCGCACCTAAAAAGTCATGGTGCAATTGGCATTGATTGAAAAACTGTGAGGAACAGCGTGATTTTTCTTCTAATCACCTATTCTACTTAAGATCGTTGGTAAAAAAAAAAAAAAAAAAAAAAAAAAGAACTCACACCTGGAAATTAAATGTAAACAGATTATTATTTTTGTTTTTATCAATGACTTGAGCTTTGGTCTTAAAGGAACATTCTGTTTTTTTTTTTTTTTTTTTGTCTCTTTTATCTTTTAATAAAAGGTAGTTAAAGTTGAAGTCCTTATAATGTTGAAGGTAGAACTCTAAAATACATTAATTTTGGGAATCAGGCCTTAGCTAAATCATCCAATCACATTCTGCACTACACATTGAATCCTCTCACTCTCCTCCTCTGTTTTCATTTCCAATTACGGTATCCTAATTTCTTTCAACAATTCCTAGGGGTTGGAAAACCGCCTTGAACTCCAGCCAAAAATCATCAAAGCGCCCAGCCGTCTCCCCCTGAAGCCCTGTTTTCCATCTTGCTTTTACTATTAGTTATGGTCTGCATTTGCTGTCCATATCATCTCCATTATGATCTCCACCATGTTAATGTGCGCTGCTCTGGTAAAATCCAACATATCATTTCAGCACATTTTAGCAAAAGAGGAACAAAATGTTCAGACAGGCATATTTTTAACAAAATATTAACCCTCTCTGTTCAGCCAACAGGATAGGTATTTTTTTAACCTATATCTAACTAGCATAAAGCTTAAAAAGAGGATATGTGGCTGTTGAGCTTTGCTTAATTATCAAGATCATTAAGAGTCAGCGGATTGTCTTAGAACCATTTTTCACTTCTGTCCCCAAGCCTCAAAAATTGAAACGGTGTTCTGCATTTGACCAGTCAAATTAGAAAAACAAAAAAATAAATAAAATACAAAAAATAAAAATGTTCACGTGGCTTTTTCTTAAATGTTAGAAAAGCAGAGCTGCAATCATCGTCACAGACCAATCTGTGCAGGACACTCTTAAACCAAACAGGTTCAGGATGTTTATACTAAATTAGATGGAAGTTGTGTTTGAAGAAGCAAAGGCACCTTTTTTCCAGTCTAGAACCTTGGCGTTGGACGTAGAAGAGCTGATCCTCATCCTGACCTCTTTGCACTCAACTGCAATCAAGAAAGCAGAATTTAGCTAATTTTATATGTTATCATTTACAGTAGCAGCCATTCATAACGGCCCTTCCCAGTCAAACGCCAGCCGAATGGCAGCCAACATCCCCGCAGATCCCAGCGAACCCAACATATTTTTTTTACTCTGACTCCACCCTTTCACTGAAGTACAGGGTCTGACCAGGAGATGACGCTTTTCTTTAGGTCTTAATGTCCACAAATCATGACGGAAACAATATTTTAGTACAGCGATTAATTTTTAAAAGGAATTGTAGGGGACCAGCCAAGGGCCCATCAGGGAAAGTGGGGAACTTTTGAATGGCTACTACTGTATTATGGTTATTTTCACATTTTTTCATTAATTGCATGTAATATTTTCTAAGGATGAAACTCTTTAAACAGTGAGTTTAGAGAGTGTTTTTATTTGACCTCTTTTATATTCCCACTTTGTGTTCAGATAAATATGGGTCCTTTTTCTGTCTTTGCTAAAAGATCGTACTGCATATCCACATAACATCAATTTAAAACAATAAACATTACACGACCAATCAAATTCAGCTAAAGTTTTGTATATTTAATACAGGTTTTTAGAGCATGAATAATTGTCCGGACACTGATGTGTTACTGTTACCTTTTGTTTTACATTGAAAAAATTTGCAAATTTTTTTTCTCCATATTTATGTGCTCCATTATGATTAAGGTTGTCTTCAAATCTTCAACAAGAGTCCATTGTTTTTCCTTAAATAAATCCACGGGTTTAAAGTGGTTGCATTCCCTTTTAAAGATAATCTCAGATGTTTCTAACTCTGTGCATTTATGATTAGATTAATAGGTACAATAACTGAATTAAAGACCAGAAGCTCAGCTGACATTAACCAAAGAAGCATACATGTTTTCTTGTGTTTCATTTCATCACAGTTATGTTTCTTCACAGGTAAAGCCACATTCGAATACTGCCCAAACAACTAATCTTGTTTTAGTGCTTTGAATATTTACTCTGTTAAACCAGGATAACAAAAGAAGATAAGTTAGGGTGTGTCACACTGAAAGTGGGAGGGCCCACAGCAGGTTTCAGGAAGAGCTCTGCACCTGTTAGCCTTAGATCCACAGGACACCGGTTGGAGTGAAGGACTGCTGAGTTCCACGTCAGAGAGAAAACAAAACACCATGAGTGAGTTCAACTTAAACACTCAATGTCTTTATTAACTCTTACTGTTTTCTTTCCTGTGAATCTAAAAATGGCTTTTTTGGGACCAGTTCTTACACGGCATTTTCCAAAGTTTTTAGAAAAATGTCTTTAAGGGGTTTGGGATCCATATATTTTTGTAGTTAAATAATGTATCAGTTTGTTTTGCCTGAAATGAAGCACTGTTACTTAGAGGTGTCTGGATTTAACTTACAGATTTATAATGAATTTGAAAAACAAACACTAGCAGCAGTAGATGTTTTGTCTGTAAATGGTTCCTGAAGCCAAAGCCGGAGCTGCAGGGTGGAAGGTCCTGATTTTCTGCATTCCTTCCAGTCTCTCACCCACCACAGCTCAGAATAACACATTTTAAAGCCATCCAGTTTAGTCAGAAAGTTCTCTGTTACATGTCACTGATGTCACATAATCGGTAACAAAATTCAGACCAGGCCTTTGTCTTATTTAACTCTAATAGATGTCCCACCTCTGCAGAATGAAACGGTGGCCTTCAGAGGTCATTCATCAACAGGGCGTGTGTGTTATGTTTGTTCATGCATCGTGTCCTCATGTGCAGTTTTACCTCCTCCTATCACTTTGATATTCATCTTAATATTATCATGCATTGATTATTATCGATAATCATGTTCATAGTTTAGGTTTACAGAAATAAAAATCAGGAGGTCTGTTCTGGTAACTGCTGTGACCTGCAGAGCCACAAGTTGCTCTTTGGAGCAACTTTTAACTGGACTCAGGCCAAAATGGCTCTTTGGATATAAAAGATTGCAGCCCCCTGTGGTGAGATGTTGATTAGACATGCTCACTGGGTCTCAAGTCCATTTGAAGAGGTTCTGGTTAAAGCATGCAGATTCTATAAAAGGACGGAGAAGAGGCTGCTGTGCAGCTTTGCTTTCATTGTTTATTAAATCAATCATGAAATAAAAAAAGGATTCAACATAAGATCATGTAAGAGAATATTTTATCTCTCCGCTAAAGGCTTACAAATCTGTAAAATATTTCTTATATTCAGGCGGTGGCCCTTTTGCCATTTTGCAGGTTTCATAACAATCATTCTTCAACTTAAGCCTTTGCTTGATGATTTGCTCTTCATGTGACAAATAGAAACTGGGAATAAGCTGTAAAAATCACTTTACAGTCAGCTGTAAACAAGCAAATATGAATCTAATAAATGATCTGTTAGTAGACTCAGAGGTGTTTAATTAAGCTGTCTTTATTGGTAGCATTTTGTACGAGTTACCACAATAAAATTTAATTGTTATGATATATTTGAGAATTGTTATTATATAATGGCAATCTTTTATTAGCATGGGAGGCAAACCAAAGAGAGACTTTGGTTGGAGTACAGTATGTGGCTGTATCTAAATAGAAATTAAATGGCAATAAGTGTAATTGATGTATTGGAAAATTAAAAAAATTACATGAAGGCTTTTTAATCCTTCACCAAACAATGACCACATAGTTTTATGTGCCTAGAGTAGAATCCTGGAGAAAATCTACATTTACATAAAGCAGGTTATTACACATTTATTAGATTTGCAGTTTAAATGGCATTCCCACTCACTTCCTTAGTCACCTGAGTCAAGGTGTAAAAATAATCTGGTAACTTGAAGTTTTTTGTGTAAAACATCTTCCCCTGTGTCTCGACATGGTCAGAGGACAAATTTTGACACGAAAAACAAGGTTCAATGTTTTAAGAATCATTAATTTTAAGGTTTCCTGATTAGGAAGACATTTGATCCAATAGGTCTGGGAAGTTATTTTGGTTCCCAAAGGGCTCTCTATCATGTCTGACCTTTTATTTTAGCTTAAATTGACAAAAATTAATGTTTTATATGTTAATAAATCATTTTGCATTTAGTGTCTTTATAAGATTTATACTTGCCTAATTTTATGTATATTTGTTACAAAATAGGCATTCCTACTTTTCATCCAGTTCATAGTCATTCCGAAAAAGTAAAAAAAAAAACAATCCACTGGACTTGGTTTCCAAGACGTTTTGCTGCCCATTCAGGAACCTTTTTCAAAAAAAAAAATAATCCTATTTTTTTGTAGTATTTTCTTTGAATGATAAACTTTCATTAAACACTAAATAAAATGAACAAATCGCCTAACAGAACCACAATGGAAACAGAAGCAAATTCTACCTGGTTGTGTCGTCTGACTCTGGCTCTGTTTTAACAAAATCATATGATCCACCATCCTCACGTGTGACTGACCACAAGGACGCCAACAAAGTTCAGAAAAAAATGTCCTCTGATGTACTCCAAAGTTATGAGCATGACCTGTCACTAGATTCAAGTACTTTTTTGTCTTGAACTCTCCTGTATTGGTAGATTGATGCCTCTTTAATAAATATGGGAACAAGGAAGTACTGATTAAATTGGCAATCAATGATTTCCTTTGGCATCCATTTTTCACCCATCAGACCTTAAACCTTCCCTTTCTTTTATCTGTTCTGCAGGTATCCAGTCTCCAGGAGGCCGGGGCCTCTCTGAGGACCAGTTCACCTGCTCTATCTGTTTGGAAATCTTTGTGGAGCCTGTATCAACACCCTGCGGTCACAGCTTCTGTAAGGCCTGCTTACAGGGTTACTGGAACCACAGCAAGAAGTTCTCATGCCCCATGTGTAAGAAGACCTACTCCAGGAAACCAGAGATGAGCGTCAACCGGGTCCTGGCTGAAATATCGTCCCAGTTCCAGAGCCTGGCGGTTTCTGGAGGGGCCTCTGGAAGCCCCTCACGAGGGGGCTCTCAGACTTTAAGCTCTGACCGAGTCCACAACGGCTCTCCAGTACAGGATACTGGAGAGTTTGCGCAGCCTGGTGATGTTCCATGTGATGCCTGCATCGGTAGAAAGTTAAAGGCTTCGAAGTCTTGTGTGAACTGCCCTGGGTCTTTCTGCGAGTCTCATCTACGGCATCATAAGAAGGTCTGTTTTTAGGCCTGCTTCTGCTTCTTCTCATGTCCGCGTTCCTCTGCTCAAACTTAACGGGTATATTTCTGTCCAAATCTATATTTGCAGGTCAAAACTCTGATTTCACATCGTCTAATTGAACCTACTTTCCACCTGGAGGAGAAGATCTGCAAGAAACACGAACGCCTCCTGGAAGTATACTGCCGCACAGATCACACATGCATTTGCAAAGCATGCGCAGAGGCCACCCACAAATCCCACGACATCATAGATGTCGACCACGAGTTCAAGAAAAAGATGGTGAGCTGTAGTCATTCATTAATTCTATGTAATCCAAAGGTTACTTATTGAAAGTTGCAGTCCACATGCTAAGGTCCGCAATTAGACAAGATTAGATAGTGCTGTATTATTGCCACTGAAATAAACTTCTTACAGCGTGCAACATTAAAGACTTGAATAACAAAAACTATATATCTTTGTTTTATTTTGGTGTTTGAGGCAACTGGTTGGAAAATAAAGAAAACTATCTCTCTTTTTAGAGTAATTTGGGAAAGAAGAGGTCAGAGCTGAAACATTTAATCAAAGAGCGAGCAAAGAAACTGGAGGAGATCAAGCAATCCATCAAGGTTATCAAGGTGAGACCATAGAACACTGGATATGTGAGAGGATGACCAACATCTATGGTATGGATTGATCCAAATGATCAGTTCTGTAACATTTTCCATTGACTGACTTAAATTGGTCGATTTCTAATATCAGGGTAAATCAAGGCTTTGAATACTTAAAGTTACTGTAACTTAGCAGTACAGTTTAATATAGAATCATACAGTTCATACAGTTTATAAATTATATAGAGTGAGTTTTCATTATTGTTACAACCAAAGAAGAAATTTTGTCCATTTAAATAAGGAAAAAGTTACTTTCAGAAATCATAGTTAGAATAAAAACACTTTTAATGAAATATATTTTGAGAGTAACTTTCTACTTTCTCAGATTTTATTTCATATACTTTCATATTTCATTTTTTTTCATCTTTTCTTTCAAATTTCGGTTTTTCAGTTATTGTTTCACCAATTCTATCTTTTACAAATAAAAAAAAAATTTAATTAGAAAATATGTTAAAAACTGTCTGTTTGACAAAAAGATTCCAATCCAAAAATAAATAAAAAATTTTGAAAGCGTGTTCTTTTTAATTCAATTCAATTCAATTCAGTTTATTTATATAGCGCCAAATTCACAACACATGTCATCTCAAGGCACTTTACAGTTCAACCAGATCATACAGTCAAATTGATACAAAGTTTTCTATCTAAGGAAAACCAGTTGATTGCATTGACTCATTGACTCAAATACAATCCCCCACACTAAGCATGCTTGTAGCGACAGTGGAGAGGAAAAACTCCCTTTTAACAGGAAGAAACCTCCAGCAGAACCAGGCTCAGTGTGAGCGGCCATCTGCCGAGGCCGACTGGGGTTCAAGGAGACAGAAGCAGTCAAGGAGACAGAAGCAACAATAATGACACAAAAATAACTCCATAAAATAAGATGCAGGAGACAGTAGTTAAGTAATTGGAGCTTCTTCACATGTTATGAAACCTAAAGGAATGTGTGCTGCCCCTCCTCCACCTGTTTCACAGACTGTTAGTCAGGTGCCTAAAAGAAAGCCCCAACCATTTTCCATTACTTCACAGGAAAACAAATTTAGCAGTACAAAAATATTTCGGGACACAAAAATAAAATGAAAAGGAAGTAGAGCTGTCCTGGTTTCTAATAAAAGTAACATGTTTGCAGACTGCAGGGTTTATCCTGAACTGTTAAAGCTCATGTTTAACTCTACATAAGTCAAAACAATAAAAAGGCTGCTGCATGCATCCTTGGTGTGAGGGAAAGCTGTAGAGTTAACGAATAAATTCAAGGAAATATCCCCTGTCTCCACATGCTCATCCAGGAAGAGCAAATCCTGCAAAGTAATTGACTGGATGCAGTCAGCTGGTTTTCCTTAGATTTTTTACCAATCTGACGGGATGATCTGATTGAATGATCTCTGTAAATTGCATTGAGATGAAATGTGCTGTGTGTTGGGGCTATATCAATAAACTAAATTGAACTAAATTAAAAAGGTGCAGCAGTAAGAACTTGAAAACTAACACTATGATAAGGTGTTTAAAAAATACTTTTGCTGTCTGTGTGTCAGAATCAAAATAAAACTAAATAAATCACAATTTGATTCCAGTAACAATAATTTATCATCTTATTTTAGGAAAAGGGCCGAATATTTGTTTTGTTTTATTATTATGGGACACAGCAAAATCAAGTTATTACCTAATTAAAGCCCAAACCATGAAATCATTTTCAGATCAAGGCATATCATTGATCTTTCTGACAAATGAAAAAGGAAAATTGAAGTTAAGATTATATAATCTATTTGCATCATTAGGCATTTCTGTATAATACTTTATGTGCAAATCAGAGTTTTCAGGGACAAAACTATCACACTGATGACGCCAAGGTCCCAAAACTTATGTATCAAATATGAAACACTTGGTTTCAAAGGAGAAACTCATCAATGCAGTTGATTTTTTCTATTCACGATATATGTACCATGAGAAAATCAAGCCAGCCAATAACTGGTTTAAACCTGTTTATTCATTGCAACCAATCAGATTTAACATTCACCATCTTCCCAGGGGCTGTTAAATATTTACCGTGTCTGCTGTGATGAAGAGTCTTTGATCCTCTGAGGCTGAAAGGTTCACCAATGCTCTCTGTTCTAGGATTATAAACCATTAGCTGCTAACGACTCCCTTCCCAGGCTCTGAGTATCAGTCCCCCCCCCCATCGTTCTGCAGTGTTATTTGGCTTTGCCAAAGAAAAGGAAAGAAATGTGAACATTATGTTGTCCTTATCTGAGTCATTCGCTCTCTGTTTTTTTTTTTTTTTCTTGAGCACCCAGACTGATCCTCGTCTGAGGCCGTCCAACCAGTATGGCCATCTGTTTTCTCACATGCTGCCTTTGTCCATGAGTGCTCACAAGTAAATAGTATCTTTAGGAGGAAAAAAAATGATGGTATGAAAGATCTCATGCCTCAAATGTTTTCCATGACATTCAATGGAGCCAAATCTCAGAGATAAAATGTCATCGGGAAAAGACTAAACCGTATGTAGTTATAACAGGAAGCTACTTATCAAACTGAATTTCTATTTTTTTTCTGATAATTTATTGTTGGTGCATATTTAAGCTGCATGTTTTATAGATGAGAAAAAAAGGAAACATCACACAAGTGGATGTTACCTGTTTGCTTAAGGTTTTGCTTTGTCAAATACAGTGAGGGTTAAGTTACAGATAAGGCTCCAGCTTCTCTGTGTTTAATGTACACACCCTGTCAGTGTGTTATTTGTGTGTTGCTGTTTATGTTGTCTGTTTAGGGCTCTTTCTGGTATATCTATTCTTCTGATAACCTACAAGCCCTAATTGGGGAAAAACCTGGTCCTAAAGCTGTGGTTCTTCTTTTTAGGGGATAGCTGAATCAAATACTATGTTTGCTCTAGTATTTGATTGCGAAGGGCAATTTTTCCAACATGCACCATGTTGTTAGGAACCAGTGTTTGTTATGGGGCCCAAAGTCTGGGTCCCTTAAGAAAAAGTACTGATTAAGGGTGAGTCTTAGGTCTAAAATGTATTGAATTTAGGTTTCTTTTAGGCTAAAGAAATGAATGGAAGACAATGTGTTTGTTAGTGAAAGTGTGTGGTGGTGTTTACCAAAAGCATAACATGTCGTATCTTATTTTGAAAGAAATCAATATATTAATAAAAGTAGCTGTAATCTAGAATCTAAACCAATGCAAATAAGTTTTAAAAGGAAAAGCTGGTCGGGTTTTCCAACTTGGCTTGGGGAAAACTCAACCAGTCTGTCCGGTTGAACAATAACTGGCAGACAGACTCGCTGTGACTAAAGCAGGAAATAAGTGATTGAAATGGGTCACGGCCCACATTTCACACCCTGACTTGACAGGTTAAGGTGGTTTTATTCAGCTGTATGATGATCAGATACAACTATCTAGCTAAAATGTAAAAAAAAAGTTATTATTAGTATATTTTTACTCTTATTTTTTTTAAAGTTCTGTTAAATGCATTTTAAGGCCTTTTGAAAGTTAATTATTGCTTCTCTTCTTTTGGAAAACTGAACATAGACAACTCATGTCCAAAAGCACACATTTTTATGACTTAGACATTAACTAAAAACGAAGAGTTTCTGTCACTGTGCAGATTAGCAGCTTAAATAGCAGCTTAGTATCACCTTTACATTAAATCACCACATAGACCTGAGAAAGTTGGATTTATTTATTGTAGAAGACGCAGTGCAGTAAAGGAAAAGAAAGAGGCTGCTGCTCAGAGAGCAGAATTAAAGAGCATTAGTCAGACATGGATGCATCAAACAACTTAACAATATGTGCACAATTTTAATTAAAAGTATAATAACTTAGCTATAAGTTTGAAAAGGGTTTATTTTGCATGGTAAAGATCCATGCAGTTTTCAAATGTTTGCCTATAATTTTTAAAGAATAAAATTTTTCTCATACATTGTAACACAAGAATCTAAAGCTGAACTGGGGTATAGAAATCTAGAATCTATGAAACCATCTGAAGTCTTGAGTAAAGAATGCTTTTCATCCTATACACAATCTGCTGAACATTGGCACAATATAAACAAAGTTTAATACACGTTTTATTTGTATTGCCCTTTTGAGTTTAGGAAAAATAAACTTTTCTATAAAAAACGTAATAATTGGAAGAGATCACAGTTCGCATCAAAGTTATTTAGGAGATTTATCAGTACAGGGATCCTGTTTTTTTGTTTTTAAGCTATAGCAGTATGAGACTAATAAGATTGGGAGGAAGCTTGAGTACACAGAGAGAATCCACGCATGCACAAGGAGAACATGCAAACTCCATACAGAAAGACCCTGGGCCTAGAATCAAACCCAGTACCTTCTTGTTGCAAGGCAACAGTACTACAAAATTGTGCCACTGTGCAGCCGATGTATAACATATGATTTTGAATTTAGAGATATATATTCAATTATGAATGAACTAATGTAAATCAGCAGTGATATGTGTCTATTTGACACGATATGTGTATTTAAAAAAGAATAAAACTAAAATCCTTTAAAGGAGAATTCCGGTTTTTAACACTTTTAGCCCATTTTCTATAGTGTCCAGGATGAAATCGAATGATCGACACCAAAATTTTGACAATTGGTCCTGTCTCTGCTTTTTGGCTCATGCAGAATCCCCCCCTGGCTGCTTCAGAATGGCTTCCATTGTGCATGTCCGATAATGTCCTTAAAACAACCTTAAATGTTCTTTTTTTAAAATATGCTACTCACCGGGTCGTCAGCGCTTGTTCAATGACGTTCCAAAAAAAGTTTCGTAAAGAAAAAACGTTCCTGTAGTGTTTTATTTAGCATTTTGTAAATCCCATTGAGTTCTGTTGGAATAGTCAATATCCCTCCGCCACCGGAAACGGAAATGGGGCCTGTTTACACAGTTGTAGTCTTTTCGCTTCACTCTGTGTACTCCGACGTCGAGGTGCTAACGTCTCTTTTAAACACTTTAAAAAACTCTGAAAATGGAATACGTAAGGTGGATTCTTGAGGAGGACATATTGGACTTTGAGTTTGACGGTAGAGGATACCGTTTTGAACCGGAATATACTGAGGAGGAGTATATAGAGACATTGTCGCCAACTAGTGGTCTGGAGTGTGCAACGCTTCAGATTCGAACGGGAAGCGGAAGTTTATAAGCGGTTGTGATGTATCGGAAAAAATAGTTCTGGGATTTACAAAATGCTAAATAAAACAAGACAGGAACGGTTTTTCTTCACGAAACTTTTTTTGGAACGTCATTGAACAGCGCTGACGACCCGGTGAGTAGCATATTTTAAAAAAAGAACGTTTAAGGTTGTTTTAAGGACATTATTGGACATGCACGATGGAAGCCATTCTGAAGCAGCCAGGGGTGGATTCTAAATGAGCCAAAAAGCAGAGACAGGACCAATTGTCAAAATTTTGGTGTCGATCATTCGATTTCATCCTGGACACTACAGAAAATGGGCTAAAAGTGTTAAAAACCGGAATTCTCCTTTAAGTTAAATGGTAAGTACTTATATAGCGCCTTTTTTCAAGTCAGGAGACTTGACCAAAGCGCTTTACACTACATTCATTCACCCATTCACACACACTCTCAGACACTGATGGTGGCAAGCTAGATTGTAGCCACAGCTGCCCTGGGGCTCACTGACAGAAGCGGGGCTGCCATACACTGGCGCCACCAGGCCCTCTGACCACCATCAGTAGACAATGCAGGTGAAGTGTCTTGCCCAAGGACACAACGACAATGAAAGTCAGAGGCAGGGCTTGAACCGTTAACCCTTCGATTTCAGGGCAAACTCTAACATCCAACACCACTGTCGCCCCTCAGTTCTTCCATCAGTAGCTACATTATACTATCAAAACAGCTTTTTTATGTGGTCTTTTCTATTTTAGTTACAGTACATGATACACAGGAGTTAGTAATGGATGTATTATTAAACAACGGTGTGATCAATGTTTGCTTCAATTCATTTCCTGTCACTCTCTTCTGATTTTATGAATGAAGGAAATAAGAATTCTATGAAGTTTACCGGGAAGACAATAAGTTAAAGGTTTAAGAATCACGGTTCAACCTAAATCCAAAAACTATTTTCCTCTACAGAAAAAAAACAGAAATTAGACCGAATACAAGAAACATTGAGAAAATGAGAAAGTATTTCCACCTAAGAAAAAATCTAAAGGGAATTAAAATAAACTAAATTTATTTCCAGGTTTATACCCAGCATTTTTCTCAAATACTGGGTATACTAATACTGGGCATCTCATGAAACTCTCAAACATAAATATTTTGCTAAGTTCCTAACTGAAGTACTTCCCCTGTCATGTCGTCAGAACTCCCACATCATCATTTCGACACCACGAGGAGCCTTTTTAGTGTCTCAAAAGGATATTCCTGTGTTTCCAGGCCAGCTCCCAGAAGGAGATTGAAGACAGCTGGCAGGTGTACGCTGAGCTGCAGAAGATGGTGGAGCAAAGTCAGGCAGAGTTGGTGGAGACGATCACTTCCAGGTCACGGGAGGCAGAGCGTCATGCTCAGGAGCTGGCCAGGGGCCTGGAGAACGAGCTGAGCCAGCTGAGGAGGAGGAGCAACGAGCTGGAGGCCCACGCCCACACTAAGGACAAAGTCATCTTTCTTCAGGTACTCGAACCTTTCCACTATCACAAGATCACTTCCACCTCTTATGATGAAACAGTCTGTTTGGTGACTGCCATGATGCACCATGTTGGCAAAGCAAGCTATGAGGAGGAGCATCAGCTGTAGGAGTTCACAACATCAAAGCCAGTTAGCACTCCCCACCCTTTTATTACCAGACTTTTCATGTGTATAAAACAGGGATTGTACGGTACATAAAAGACGTCTTTGAAGTTAGCAGCCTGAAGTATTGAAATAGTAGAAAAGCAAAATGTGCAAAGCGTAAAATTCACAAAAACTGCCGGCAGCCAAAATGAGACCATCAGTGTCCATATTTAGAGCAGTTTGCTCTGTTTTTGCTGCAATGCCCCTAATTAAAATCTCATCCACTGTAAACCTATGTGTTCTTTTTGACCACAGAATATCGCCACGCTGTCCCACTCGCCTGAACCCACGGACTGGTCAGGGGTCAACATAAACACTGACCTCTATCTGGGGACCCTCCGCTCCTCTGTCAGCAGCCTTGTCGAGAAGTTCCAGGATGAGATTAAGCGGCTCTATGGAAAAGGTGAGAGAGCAGCCGCCTCGTGTGACAGTTCCTGAGCGGGGGCAGTGAGACAACACCACTGAGGTTTTAAAATTAACAACTATAGTATACACACTGCAAGGTAGCCGTCAAATAAAATATTAAATGGGCCTTGCATTAAAATCAGGTCATAAGTGTTTTGTCATGACATTTTTTCCTTCGTTTTAAACATATTTCATGTTTAGTAAAGATTTCTAGGTAAGACACAACTCAAAGGCTAGACATGGAATCCAGTATTCCAGCGCTTAGTTAAGCTTAGCTGGGAGACCCGTTTGAGTTCACAACTACGAGTCCTGCACCTCACAAACATTGTCTTTATGAAAAAGCAGCCAATGAAGCAGCAAGGTGTTGGAAAAAAAAGACAAAATTTGATCAAAGGACAAACATGTAGAAAACCAACATCAACCTCAACCAACTGGTAACACATGGTGGTGGCAGCATCATGCATTGGGGATGGTTTTTATTCTGAAAGGAGGGAGAAGCTAGTCAGAGCTGATGAGTAGAAGACTAAAGCTAAATAAGGACGATCCCTAGAAGATGTTCAAATGGTCTAGTCAAAGTCCAGATCTAAAACCAGCTAAGAATCTGTGTAAGGACTTAAAATGGTTGTTTTAGGACACGATATACCCAATCTTACTGATTTTGAGCTACCTTAAAAATAGAACAAATTTTCATCTATTGCTCCACAAATTCAAACAAAGACATCAAGGCCTACAGAAAGATGTGAAAGAAACTCTAGACTTATAGGTTTAGTTGTAGGCTTTAGGTTTTTATTGTAAAACACAAACAAAAAAAGCAACAAAAAACAAAAAAAACATTTGAGACCATAAATCATTCTCGGTCGTTTTTTTTTTTTTTTTTTATGACACATCCCTTGTCGGGGACAGTGGCATCAGGTGTAGGAGCTTGCCCTTAAATTGAAGGGTTGACGGTTCAAGCCCTGCCTCTGGCTTTCAGTGTTGTTCTGTCCTTGGGCAAGACACTTCACCTGCATTGTCTAATGATTGTGGTCAGAGGGCCTGGTGGCGCCAGTGTACAGCAGCCTTGCTTCTGTCAGCGAGCCCCAGGGCACCTGTGGCTACAATGTAGTTGGCCACTGTGAATGTGTAAAGTGTTTTAGTCAAGTCCCCTGACTTTCCCTGACTGAAAAGGTGCTATAAAAATACAGGCCATTTACCATTTACATCCCTGAAAGTTCAAGATGCATTAATGTAATTCTACCAGAAGGGTCAGAAAAGCAAATAAAATGAAAAATACATAACAAATAATCACCTTGGTTATATTCCTCAGTCTTTATCTGAGCTTAACCTACCTTTTGCTTTGGTTTCTATGCAATTTGGTTTCTGTCCAGTAAAGCCCATTATCCCTGGTATGATACAGACATCATGTTCTATGCTAATTCCAAATCAGGCATATGTAGGTCAGTGAATGCACTCTGCAGAAAAGTAAATCATCACTGCATTTACACATACAAGTTGTCTGGACAGATGGAGACTGGGTTGATGCTACACCACGAGCCACGCAGGCTCAGCTGAGTGACAGCAGCACGTGGCTGCAGTACTAACAGCTCCAGCTTCATGTTTAACACCAGCTACAGTAATCTGCTGTTGCCTTGGCTTGGTTTGCTTGATGACGTGTTAACTTGTTATGATAACCTGGATCCTCACATTCTGTCTTTCTCTCTCCTTTCTCCCTCAGAGCTCCGCAAGGTACAGAACTATGCAAGTGAGTAACTTCTTCAGCATCACTCTGTATTCATTTCTGTAATACAGCATCAAATTGACCCTGAAGATCCAGTTCTCCCGAATGCCCACAAGATGGAGCCATTTCTTTTTATCAGATCTGAGATCAATCCTTTGGGAGCACAACTATTTATGATATCTAATGTTTAGGCCTAAATGTGATGAGAAATGCTCTGCCAGCCTCTTACGATACCTTTTCTCTCTAGGTGAAGTTATTATGGATCCCTCCACAGCCCAGAAGAACCTGGTAGTGTCTGAAGATGGTCAGCAGGTCAAATACGACGAGCGCAAGTCTTCCAACTCCGAGGGTCCAAAGCGCTTCCACCCAGCCCTCTTTGTCTTGGCCCGAGAGGGTCTGCACTCCGGCCGGCACTACTGGGAAGTCGATGTTGGCCGTAAGACAGCCTGGACACTGGGAGTGGCCCGTGCTTCGGCTCGCCGAAAGGGTGAAATCAAACTGAACCCAGAGGGGGGTTTCTGGTGCCTGTGGCTTAAGAACGGCGAGGTAAAGGCGCTGGCGGAGACACGCATGCCTTTGATGCTGGCATCCCATCCCAGCAAAGTAGGAATCTTCCTGGATTATGAGGCCGGCCAGCTGTCCTTTTACGACGTAAAGGCACGTCATCATCTCTATACTTTCAAGGATAAGTTCAGCGAGAGTGTGTATCCAATCTTCAGCCCCTGCCTTAGCCAGGAGGGGAAAAACACCTCTCCTCTGCTGATAACACCAGTTAAACATGCCTAAATGTATCAGAGAAGGAATCCAAGACCAAGAGCTTAGTGGGGCTTTTTTTGTTTATTGAAGTTATAGTTTCTTCAAAGAGTTTTAAATAATCCCTGTTGTCTGCAAAGCACTTTAGATTGAGTTATTCTCAGTCTTGTTGGATAAAGCAAATCAAGCTCCTGCCATTTATTCGGCTGTGGTCTACTCTGCTGAAGAAAGGACGATGGCTCAGTTTGAATCAGGCAAGCTGGAGAGGACTCTTAAACCAAAGTGGAAATGCATCATCATTGTCATGGTAAGGAAAGAGGAAGGGAGCAATAGTTAATTTAGCATAGGAACCCTTGGAATGTTCCGATCCACTGTTTAGGAGCTATCCGGTTGCCCACAATCCAGGACTTATAGGCACAGCTCACCTTAAGGACTTTCCTCAGGTATACTCTGTATGATGCATGCTAATGGTCACACCCTAACATGTTTTGAGTTTAAAACTTTATATGATAAGCATAATTTGCGTGTTTTTCTGTCCCATGACATCCATAAGGCAGCTGCCTGGATTCAGCACAGCAGTCCAGCCCTCCTTCCTATACATGATAGCATCTTTACTGTTGACCCTCCCTAAAGCTAAGAGCTACAATACGTCCAATTCAGAATCAGCATTTGTTCAGAGACTTTAGCCAGTGGCTCTGTAAGGTCCACACAACCCAGTTAGAATGTCAGTTTTTGTGACATTAAAAATTAAGCTATGGAAAAATTATGTTTATCATTCTTAATTTCTTTTTTCATGATTGATCACTTTCAACACAAATGAACAACAAGCAAATATGTTAGAGCAATGTCTTGGATGCATATATTTCCATAAAGGCTAAGATTTAAAATTGATTCTTTTCTATCCATCTGATCTCAAATTAGATTGCTGATATGAATTAAAGCTGTTCATGGTTGAAGAATTCCTTTCACATAAAGGTTCTACAATCCAAAGTCCAGAATTAGGTTTGTTGAATATCATCTTCAGATAAAACATGATTTTTTTTCTATTATTGCTTTTATATTTAATTCTTTTCTTCAGACAAATTTGTTTGATTATCTGTTGATTTGTAAATGACCAATTTCACATTATGTGATACAAAACCTTAAGAGTAATGGTATGGTCAGTTTGATATCAGCTGAAGTGTGAAACTCGTTATCATAAAAACATCCGTCCCTCCAAGTCTCATCTCTTAAATCTTTATATAACAGTACCTATGTGTCACAGGAGGCTTTGTATATTAATCCTGTCAAGGGCCTACTGATAGAAACACCTTAAGGTAGCTGTTGTAATGGGGTTTATATGTTCAGTTTTTCGTTGTTGTTCTGTAGATTGTTTTGTACTTTTGTTCTGTATATTTCAAATAAAGGAGGATATTCCCTAAATTTGAAAAGAAAGTAATTTTTTTCTTATCTTTGAAATAGATAAAATGACACGTCTTTCCAAGTCTGCCACTAGAGAGACATGAATAGATGCAACACACATTGGAGCATTTATTATATGCGTTGCAAATTTAGCATAAATGTCCTTTAAAATCTTAAAATATTTGGTTGCATTAGATTTAGAAACTTCAATTTATTTTCTTGGGGTTTAATGAAACAGAAAAGCAAACACAGACCATATGTAAGATGAAATAAGCATTCAACAAATTTAATAAATGCAAATATGGAATATGGTGTCTATTGGTTTAAGATTATTGATTCATGTCATATAATTATTTCTCAAACTTCCAGCAGCTAATAGAGCATGGAAGTCTGGATAGAACTAATTAACTCTTCTTTGATTCTTTGATTTTTCCTGTGCATTTAATACAATTGAGCCTGACTTACTTTGTGAGAAATCTCAGAGGACTGAGGTGGAGGCATAAACAATTGATTGGATCAAAAACTACTTGACAAAAATACCCCAGTTTGTTAGACTGAAGGCTGTCTATCAATTAGTCAGCAGCATAAAAGCACCACAGGGGACAGTACTCTCACCATTCCTTTTCACTCTGTACACCTCTGACTTTCAGACAGAGTCCTGTCATTTGCAGATATACTCGGATGACACTGCAGTCGTTGGGTTCAAATGAGGTGGACAGGGTGTTGGTTTGGTCATTGGAATATTATAAACATACTGATAATGGCAAACACGGTAAAAAGAAAAACTGTTTGCCTATGCTACCAGCTTAATCGCACAACCAAATCACTTTGGCTCCTTTTTGAAGATCTGCTCTGCAAGTGCATACAAGCTACAGATGATTTGAGAAATGCAAACCTTTTTCAATTATCCTATCCTATGTGTACATGTCAAGTAACACTATGCATAATATGGAACACATGATCCCTGGTGTGGAACATGGTACTGGCTGCCTCATACTGTGCATACTGTGTTTTTCTTCAGCAGGAATGTTTAGAGTTTATTGGAAGGTGGGTGGTGCTTTCCTTTCTGATTAACAATCATGAGTTATTGTTTGAAGAATTTACAATAAAATATGTTCCAGTTTGTGGCTGTAATCTGACAAAAATGCGAAAAGGTTCAATAAGTGTGAAGATGTTCAAATGTAAAGAAATGTTGAATCTTTCTTTTAATTTTGCTCTAAAAAGAAGAAGGTCCTCTTTAGCTCAATATCACATGTCATCTAGCAACCCATGTCTTTACTTAAGTTTAGTTTTACAAATTAATTCAATTTCTTTTCAAAGTATTTTGTTATTTGATTATTCTTTACCTCTTGGACATACATATGAAAATTCTTAAAGAAAAAAAATTGTTTATCAAATCTTTCTAATATTTGGGCAATAAATCAGTGCTAATTTGTAAATCGTCAGCGTTCACAACCCTGTGGTTGAGTAGTTGTAATTCATTTCTTCAGTGTGCCACATCATCATATCATTACATCATACAATTTAGCAGATGAGGAGACACCCATGGCTCCATCTTATCAAAATATTACACTTTGTTTTAAGATCAAGGGCACTGTTCTCATTCCATTCCCAAAACGTTGCCACATGCAGAATAAAGAGGATAACTGTATATCCTGACAGAGGAACTGTCCTAATTTGATAAACTACAGGGGAAAACATTAGTTCTGACACACAACAGGCAGGTAACACTAGGGTGTAACGAACTCACACATCATCAATGATTATTATCCTAAGAAAATCTAAATATCCTAGTTCACAGAGCATCTCTGTAAGATTCAATGATCTCATTAAGCAGAAGGAGATGTAGGAACACTGGGAGGAGATACTGTCAAGACTCAGAACAGGAGGACCCAGTATGCAAGGCAAGACAGACAGTGGGCTAACTTCATAAGTGTTTATTAAAACAATGATGAAACAGATCTGCAGTGGCAGTGGCTAGGACGTCTAAGGCAGGAGCCTCTTGAGAAAGGAAACACAGGTTAAAGACCATGTAAACCTAATGGAGGAAAGTTGTGAATGTTAGTCATCAACTTGGTTTACTAATTCAGTCCGTGACCAGAGAACAATGTCCAGCCGGTGGGGTGCCAACAATATGCGCCAGGTGCTGCCCAGAGTGTCCCAGATACTGCAGCCCCTGAGAACAACAAACATGAGGGAGTCAGAAGCAAGGTCAGGCAAACAGATCAGAAGAGGAACGGGCAGGCTCAGAGGTCCAGGAGTCCAAAGACAGTTCAGGCAAACCATTCAGATGGGAACAGGCAGGCTCAGTAGTTAAGAGGCTGAACAGGTCACGATTAGGTAATAAGAAACATGAAAGTAATGCTAAAACCCTCTCACCACTGAGATCAGACAGGCAAGCTCAGTGGTTTAGAGGTAGAGCGGGTTAGGATCAGGAAATTAGAAACACCAAGGAACACTAAAAATACTCTCACCACTGGCCAGAGAGAGCAAGAATAAGCTGGCACTGATGGCTGGAACAAAGAAAGTTTAAATAGTTGTACTTGTTGTACTTCATATAAACTCCACTATTCAATCTATTTTAGCTGGAATATCCTGGAAAACATCAAAAAGACTGGATTTTTGCTTACAATTTAGATAGAACTAAATGTAGTCTTACATACCGCCTTCACGAAGCAGATGAGAAAAAGCATCTATTGTTGACCTGGTCAACCCTTGTTTAGCACCCATTGAACATTCCTGGCCCATTTATTGCTGAGGTAACTCTGCAAGGCGCTGAACTGTGTCTCACTATTTTTGCTGCTGTTTTGGGGCTGTGCAGCTCCCCGACTGCACCACAGCTACAGATTTGAGATCATCAATGACTTACACTTTAAACGGAGATGTACGTGAACTGGTGCAAGTGATTAAATAAATTAAAGCCCTGCAAAGTTCTCTTCATTGTTGGATCAGACTAACTCAAATCTCCCATAAAGGTGCCTGGTGAACTGAGTGCACTGGATTTCTGAATTGCTGAACTGGACCAAACATTGTTCCTTCGTTTCCATCCGAAGCAAGAGCAGATTTCATGGCTCCATCTATCCATTCTGGTACGTCTCTCAGGTCCTGCAGCAGAAAAGAAGATCCACATTTTAAGCTGCTGCTTGATTGTACTGACTTTGTTTTGTTTCGCCTTCAATCTGTTCAGACCACAGAATATGTTGTAAAAAGCTTGTTTTTTTTTTTTTTTTTTTTGGGGGGGGGGTCTCCTATGGATGCAAGTTCTGCCCTGCCTTTCATTTTGCATTTTATTTTTTTTATTTAACAAGGGAAAAAATCTCATTGAGATTAAAAAAACCCTTTTTCAAAGGAGTCCTGGCCAAGAGTCAGTAAAGTTACATAAGATACATTAAACATAGATACATTAAAATAAATGACAGGTACATAAAAATAAAAATAAATCAAGTAAAACAATAACAGATCATTGAGGCTGCTTCAAATTCTTTCACTTTCAACTTAAAAGCATTTAAAGATAAAAACTCAGTCATCTAGCATAGTCACTTTTGGGAAATGTATCCTCCTTGTTTTAGTGAAGAAGAGTTTTAAACTGTAGAGTTTAAAAAAGGGATGCACTGGGGAGGTGGTTTGTTTGAACCCTTTTGGTATTAAACACATGGTAAACCAACCAGATGGTTCAAATTCACACTTGAAAACAATTTTACTGTAAAACTAATTCTGTTATGCAGAATGCTGAATATAGCCAACTGTGATCAGATTCATGCAATTGGCTCAGCACTAAATCATCACCTATGTGGGGTGTGTTCTTATGTTTAGCTGAAACAAGGTAGATATCTGATAGGCTGCACATTCTTCTGTTAGATAAAAATCATTTGTGTATCAACCCAAGTCAGGGGAGTTTCGGACATCTGAACACAAATACAGGAATGTTTTCTGATACTATGCAGCTTGTAAATCAAGATATTCTTGTTTATGCTTCACAGATACTGTATGGTGTCCTGGGGAATTTTGACTCCGTTGTGATAATATACAGATTGTTAATTTATCTCTGAGACTCTTTTAGCTCCATATTAATCTCTTGTATGTTTACAATTGCAATAAGGATTCTGAATCAAAGTGATAGCCAAATATTTAGAATCAATTTAGATGATTTAGATTTACAAAAATGAAAACATATTATGAATATTATGCCTAAACATACATGTTGTCTGGGGTTTTAGTTAAACTAGACTTGAATGAAAGTGAGAAAAAAAATACATGATACATTTATTGACTTAATGAAGATCTGACAGTAGTTATTATTAAAACACTTTATCTAAATTATACTTTATCCATGTAGCATTGAAATGGTTCTGTTTAACATCTCCTGCGTTTTAGGGAAAATTTATAATCAATAAAAGTATTAGGAAAGTAAAGGCAGTTCCCTCCTAGGCTCAGAGGGCTGCAGCCAGGAGGCTTAAGTCTGTATCTAGGGTGACAGAAAGAGATGGGAGGGGAGGTTTATTTTGGGGTCTGAGTTGTGGGTCAGGACAGGGAGAGCTAGAGGTGGCAGTGGTCAAAGCGGGTCTCAGATATCAGCACAGAGAGGAGTCTCAAGGCAGCTGCTCTTTGGTGAGTGTCTTTGTGGTTCTCCATTAGTGTTTTACTTTCTGTTTTGTGAAATGACACATTTAGTGCCAAATTTCTTATCGAAATTTGTTTTATTTCCCAGTAACCTTTTGAGAAGTGTCTAAGACGTTTGACAGAATTTAATTTACTGCTGACTCATACAAGATCCAGGAAAATAATTTAACCACAGACAAACAAGGGCTAACTGTCAAACTAACACAGATGATGCATGAAAGTCAAGTTCAGATGGTTGAAGAATATCTTTGTTACTTGGTCAGAATGAAGTTAATAAGTTGAAAACTTAAATAAATAAAGTTGTGCAAACCTTTTTCAATTACTTTTTATTGTTTAAAGTCATTAATTTATATTGGAGCTGCATTTTCTTTTAGAGAGTAAAAAAAGAACAAAGGCACTGATCCATAGATACCTTCTATGTTAGGAAAGTAAACTAGCTCCATAGGTGGCTCTGTCTAGGAAAGAAACAGTTAAACAGATAAACTTAGACATTTGTCTATGTCAAAGGGACTAAGAAGAGCAAGTTAGTTACAATAAAAGCAGGCCCCATAGTTATGTCTAGGAGAGAAACAGGACCAAGAACTGAAACGGACCCAAATCAATCATCTATAATAAAAGTTGCTGATAGGATCAGCACCACTGGCGTGAGAAAGTCAAACCTCCCGGCCTTCTTGTCAAATTATGAAAAAAAGCAAAAAAAACATGAGGTTAGGGTTTGAACTAACAAATAATAAAGAAAAGTGGTCTGTACGTCCTCTGTCAGCCAAAGCCCATAGCAGCATTACTACAGAAAAAGCTCAGAATAAGTTAAGCCACTCTAACCTTTATCAAAAAGGAAAGATTTAAGCCTACTCAAAAAGTAATTTCAACAGGCATAGCCTCATAGCCTCTCATATTCATGACAAACAACAACAAAAAATCCAAAGTAAAACAAAAAAGAAAGTATTAGTCAGTATGTAACTCATTTTACAGAGTACAGTTTATTTTCAGACTTCTATTCTCTTTTGCCCTTGTTTGTCCTTGTTTGTCCTTGTGTGTCTTAGAATGAAATCCATAATGTTCAGCTAGTAAAACAACCACAGATCTCCTTCCTTCTGTCTTACCCACTGCATGAAAAGTGAGATTTTCGTCCCCGTAAACCCCCGTAAACTCCCGCAGATCTGCCTGATTTTCGTCAGTTTCCGACAATTTGCAACCCGCGCTTGTCCGCGTTTGTCGTGCCACAAATTGTCGGAAACGGACTCTGACGTATGTGGAGAGCGATCAGCTGTACTAATGGCCCTAATTAGCATATGAATGCAGCAAACCCGCGTGGCTGGCCAGGTCTGGCTTGAATAACCTACTCAGTATTGGCGGAAACCACTATTCTCAAACAAGTGAAATTGCTCGTGATTGGCAGCAAAACCACACGTGGCCACGCCAGGCTTTAATTTTCTTACTGAGTATTGGACGGAATCACTTCTTTTTAAACAAGTAAAGTCGTTCGTGATTGGTTGGCATATATATATATTTACATATAAATGTACATATATATATATATTTATGAATATATATTTATTCATTCATATATTTATTCATGCATATGCTGTGTATTTATGTTATCCTACACTACTACACAATTATTAGTCTACCATCAAGGACATGAATGACTTTATACAGGAAATGAACAATTGCCAGGAAGCTGTTTATGCAAAGAAAGAGCTTTATTAAAACACACAAAACTATATACAACGCGTATCCAAACACATGCGTATCTAAAAATTACAACTTCGTGAACGGTCCGTTTGCTTCCTCGGGGTTGGAGGTAACTGGCAGCATTCCCTCCGGGGCAGGTCCGATGTGCAGACGCCTACTGTGCGTGGCCCTGTACTTCGGCATCGCTTCTAACCGGGACTGCAGCTTAACACAGAGTTCAGTGAGATCCGGCCTGTGAAAATGGCGGCGACCGTACAATCCATCCAGAGACCCCGCCAACGACGCCATCTTCTTCGTCGGACATGAGGCCGACGATGGCGGACTTCCAGAGTTCCACTTCCTCATCTGCTAGCACACTCTGCCTCGCTTTCAGCAGCTGAAAAAAAAAACAATGAATCAGCGCACTGCGTATGGACACAACACATCTATTAATGCACCTGAAAAATAGTCACCAAATAAAGTCTTACCCTCTTTCTTCTGGCCCGACTCCGAGCAGATAGCCTCCGCACGCAACGTGTTGGCTGGCTGCGTATATCTGAAGCTCCTGCGTACTGTCTGAAAATACGTCTTACAGGCAGCTGGAAAACAATTAAATGAGAGTGGTATGAATAAAAAATCAAACGCAAGTCACAGTAACAAGGAAGGAGAAAACATTAAAACAAGTCACTTACACACAATGTCGTCTTTATCAACATCGTGCAAATCTGGACTTGCTGATATGGCTCCGAGCAAATAGGAGGTCTGTGAAAACAAAATGTACAGCTATGATCGGTATCCATCCGTATCCATTTCCTTTTACCGCAGAATGAAAGCATATTCTTTAAATCTTACCCTTGCTCCGGTTCATAGCGCTTGCATTTAGTCTCCGAGTTGTGAAGACGGCGTACTGCTTCCTGTGAATCAAAAAATACACTTTAATAAAGCCTGTTCTTGCAAGGCTACTATTAGCCGTAGCTTTAGGCTAGGCTGTTATTAGCCGTAGCTTTAGGCTAGGCTGCTATTAGCTGTAGCTTTAGGCTAGGCTGCTATTAGCCGTAGCTTAGGCTAGGCTGCTTTTAGCCTAGCAGGCAGTAATCGAACATATATTTACCGCTAGCATCTCTTCTTTGAGTTTGTCTTGTTCGATGCAGAGTCGCCATCGCGTCCAAGAGGAGTTTTACCCCGAAACCCCACATACTCCGCTCCAGACCGCCTGCACAAAGCAAAGCATCCATCCGCCGCTGTGGCTCCAGAGCTACGCTCTGAGTTTCTTGGAGATCGTAAAGAGCATGCGCGAGATGAACCGGGGTTTCCGCGGATCAATAAAAATAATTAAAAAATCATTCATTTTTTTTTAAATCAAGGCCTTAATTGGCACTAAAACTATTTAAATATGTTTATCGAAGTATTTATAATTCTTTAATAAAAAATGCTTATAAAAACAATTTCGTCAGATATATTATATCGCTCCAGGCGGAGAAAAAGCTAGAGTATATATATATACGTATATATGTGTGTGTGTGTGTTTACATACATACAGGAGTCATGGAACTCTGCTTACAGCTCCTTCATATGTCATGTACACTAATAACTTGTGTACATGGTTCTTGTTGATGGCATTAAAATCATTTCAAATAGCATTAAAATAGCATTAAATTAGAGTCACTCATTCCTGTATGAACCCTGTGAGCGCTTAATTTAATATGACATATTAAAAAAATCCCACCATCATCCAGCATATGTTCAGTTTCTGCCCAAATATATATATATATTTTTGTAGATTTTTGTAACGGGGATAAGGATAATTCAAAACTGCTTTTTTTTTTTTTTATGAACTTGTTCACTACTCCCAAACTCAGCATCTCTTTTCATTCCTGTAATAAGAAGTTTCTTTTGAATGGATTTGATTAAAGTTTAAGTCCCTCGGTATAAAATAAATATTTTGATGGAGATGAGAAATCTGCTTCCTCGTTGGTGAATAACCAATAGTTTGGATCCAATCAATTCAATTCAATTCAGTTTATTTATATAGCGCCAAATTCACAACACATGTCATCTCAAGGCACTTTACATTGACTCATTGACTCAAATACAATCCCCCACACTAAGCATGCTTGTAGCGACAGTGGAGAGGAAAAACTCCCTTTTAACAAGAAGAAACCTCCAGCAGAACCAGGCTCAGTGTGAGCGGCCATCTGCCGAGGCCGACTGGGGTTCAAGGAGACAGAAGCAGAGATACAAAAAGCAGCTGTAAAAGGCGGCCCCGTCCAGGAAACACACAGCCAGGCAGACGAGCTCCAAGGCAGCTCCCATGCCAGAGGACGAAGAGAGCACATCCACTCAGTCACAGTCAGAGAAACAGGACCACACTGGAAAACAGGCCGATCTCCAACATCTATAAACAAGGGTGTTGATAGAAGCAGCACAGCTGATGTTTCTTTCCAGGATGACGTCACAGCCAAACAGGAACAGACGAGGCAAAGCTACTCTGAGGAAAAGCAGAGAGAGCAGAAGGTTAGAGATTGAACTAACAGATTCTGTAGAATAGGAGAACAGAGAGAGAATGAAGCAGAATGATGAAATGGGGTCCCTATGTCCTCCAAAAGTCTAAGCCTATAGCAGCATAACTATAGAGATAGCTCAGGATAACCTGAGCCACCCTAACTATAAGCTTTATCAAAAAGGAAAGTTTTAAGCCTAGCCTTAAAAGTAGACAGGGTGTCTGCCTCACGGACTAAAACTGGTAGTTGGTTCCACAGGAGAGGAGCCTGATAACTAAAAGATCTGCCTCCCATTCTACTTTTAGAAATTCTAGGAACCACTAGTAAACTTGCAGATTGAGAGCGAAGTGCTCTGTTAGGAACATAAGGAACAATCAGATCTCTGATATAAGATGGAGCTTGGCCATTTAAGGCTTTATATGTGAGAAGGAGGATTTTAAATTCTATTCTTGATTTAACAGGAAGCCAATGAAGAGAAGCCAGGATAGGCGAGATATGATCTCTCTTTTTAATTTTCATTAGAACTCTGGCTGCTGTATTTTGGATCAGCTGAAGGCTTTTAACTACAGTTTGTGGACTTCCTGATAGTAAAGAATTACAATAGTCCAGCCTTGAAGTAACAAATGCATGGACTAGTTTCTCAGCATCACCCCTGGACAGGATATTTCTAATTTTTGCAATGTTCCTCAGATGAAAGAAGGAAATTCTAGAAACCTCTTTGATATGGGATTTAAATGACAGGTCCTGATCAAAAATAACACCAAGATTTTTTACTTTATTATCTGAAATCAGTTTAATCCCATCCAAATGAAGTGACTGGCTAATCAGGTTCTTTTTCAGAGACTCTGGTCCAAAGACTATAACTTCTGTTTTGTCTGCATTCAGAACCAGAAAGTTAAGAGTCATCCAGGTTTTTATGTCTTCATCATAAAATAAACGGTGTTAGTTTTTTTTTTTTAATATATAAGAATTGTGCTATAATTTCTAGTCACCGATCTGTTGCTGCTATATTTTAATTTGACGAACCGGAATTTGTCGATGTTCTTTTTCCTGTTTGGTGCGATTGCAATTGCGGATCTTGACCTGGCCGGACCTTATGACCACAGTGTACCAATCTTCTGATGGCTACTTCCAGCAGGATAATGCGCCATGTTATAAAGTGAATCATCTCAGACTCATTTCTTGAAACTTTTCCACCTAAGTAATTGTGAATTGAGCATATTGACAGACAACATTTTATTTTTTATCTTAAATGCAATTTTTTTTTTTTTATAATTACTGCTCTAAATGTATTGCTCTGTCAGCTAAAGATCTGTTTTGGTCTCTATACTTTAATTAAATAAATCAATTCAAGCTAAAATGTAAGAGACTATACTGAGCCTGATCTCTTTGTATCAGAGATTTTCTTACCTTTTAGAAAAATGTCACTTGGAGTAAACCCCCCCCTGCAACCCTGATTTGCATTTGTATAGCTCACAGCATGTTCATTTACATGTTAAAGCCTCCCCTAGAATTCCATGGGGGGGAGGCATGGGGGGAACACTGCCTAAGAAAGTCCATGTCAATTTCTGACAATTTACGGGAGTTTTCGGCGAAGCCTGCAAATTGTCGTAAACTGCCGCTAACCTGAAGTTCCACGACAATCTACAGTGCCGCATATTGACGAAAATCCCACTTTTCATGCAGTGACCCATTTAGTTTCATGTACTTATTCATTTAACTGTTTTAGTTAAATGTTTTCATATGATGAGAGGATCCACTGTGCAAAACACTTAGCTCGAAGTAGCTGAAAATCATTGGCAAGTGGAATACAATTTGAATGAGAAAATGATCCCCTTGAAGCTTTGGTCCATACATGCGCATGCATATGACCCCAAATAAACTAAAAGCCGTCTAACCCTGGCAACCTCAATATCACAGCAGGTCTGATGTCCCATTCAAAGGCTGGTTGCATTCGCTGAATATGACCCTGCCTCTCCGCCGTGTAGGAATGGCCACTACTGGGAACCTGTCAGAAGAGCAGGTGCACTGCTCCATCTGTTTGGACGTCTTCACCAACCCTGTGTCCATTCCGTGCGGACACAACTTCTGCCAAGGCTGCATCCTGGGATACTGGAAAACAAGCCCTTTGTATCAGTGTCCCATGTGCAAGAAGTCCTTCCACAAAAGGCCGGATATCAGCGTGAACACGGTCCTGAGGGAAATCGCAGAGCAGTTCAAGCAGATAAGAGTTAAAAGCACTGAAGGAAAGGGACGTGGAGAAGAAGTGGTGAATAAAACAAAGAGATGGGCAATGGAGAGAAAGGTAAAGGAGGATGAGGAGAGGCTTTTGGAGAAAAATCAGAAGCAGCACCTTATGGAGGAGCTGAAACAGAAGCAAGAAAAGAGAAGAGATAAGCAGGAGGCGAAGAAGAGTGAAGGAGAGGAGCTACCGCCACTAATCCCACCAGTTCTGGCCTCTAAAACCTCTCCTCCACCATCACCTCAAGATTCACCTCAAGCCTTAACACTTCAAGCATCACCTCCACTCTCACCTCACACAACTTTTCCTTCGCTTCCTCAACCCTCACCAACATCTCTGACCCCTCCTCTCCCATCTTCTTCCTGGGAGGAGGTCCTTTGTGATGTTTGCTTAGGCGAAGGCCGCCCAAAAGCCATCAAATCCTGCCTTGTGTGTCTGACTTCTTACTGTGATGAGCATCTCAAATCCCACACTGCCAGGTTCACCAAGCACAAGCTGATAGAGCCTGTGGCCAACATGGAGGACAGGATGTGCCCCAAGCACGAGCGTCTCCTGGAGCTCTTCTGTAAGAAAGATCAGACCTGCGTGTGCGTCCTCTGCACTGAGACCGACCACAGGGCGCATTATACCGTTCCTGTGGAGAGAGAATGGTCTGAGAAGAAGGTGAGAAACATTTATCAGCACCCATACAGTAGATAGTCCAGCATGCAGCATGTATGCTCTCTTATACATGCAGGATTGTTTGGCTAGGGCTGGTGCTTCTCTAAACTCAGCTCAACTTTATTTAAAACAACCATAGCTGCTACAATGTGCTGTACATAGCAAGTAAAGTTAAATTTGTATAAAAACAACAGATGTTCAAAGACGTTCAAGACATTCAAAGGAATAAAACAAAAATAGAACAGTGAGAATCTCATGCTGTGTTAAAAGCCACAGAATAAAAATAGGTTTTAAGACAAGTTATAAAAATAGACAGTGAAGAGGATTTTCTAATGAGGAGGGGGAGCTCACTGAAAAAGAGTTGTCCCCTCTGAGCTTCCATTTAGACCTTGGTACCTCCAGCAGCAGCAGGTCAGCTGACCTGAGGCAGCTGAGGAGAGTCCAAGCCATTTAAATAATTAAAAAACAAATAAGAAAGTCTTAAAATTAACTCTCAAATAAGCAGGAAGCCAATGGGGGGGAGGCCAGAATGGGAGTTATGTGCTCCCTCTTACGTATTCCAGGACGTAGGAGGCGTGAGGCTGGATTTTGCACCAAATGGAAATGTGCTAAGGAGGACCTGCTCACCCCAAAATAAAATATGTTACAGTAATCCGGCCGAGATGCAACAAAGGCATGGATTACTGTTTCAAAGTGCTGTTGTGCAAGAAAAGGTTTGACCTTTGCCAACTGTCTGATATGATGAACTTTAAAACACAGCTGAATTGCCGTCCAATTTAAAATCATTGTCCATCTTAAAACCCAAGTTTGAGATGACAGGCTTAAAAAAAGACCTGGGAAAAGGCGCAGTCAACATGGGGGGATTCACCATCACACCACCATCACTTCAGTTTTTTTTTTTCTCATAAGATATAGAAAGTCCCTAGCCAACCAGGCTTTAATGTCACACTTTAATGTCCCTTGCATGCCAGTGCAAGGGAGAGGGCATTTTTTTTTTAACAGTCACATATATCAGAATATCATCAGCATAAAAACGATAACAGATGCCATGCCTTCTTATAATTAGAAAGCTAAAGAAAGCTAAAAGAATTCAAACGCAGGACTGTCTTGGTGCTAAATAACAGTGCTGCCAAAAACATCTCCATAAGCCCCTACAAACATGTAAAATAATAATATATATTAATTGCAATTTAAAATTATTGGTTGGAACGTTTTTATCATGTTTAGACTTAAATTTAGCTAATTGTGCATCAAATATTTGGGAGCTAAGGTAAGGCAATTACGGCATGTTAATCTGTTATATAGTAAACTTTTACATTGACAACAGGCTGGTGGTTATTCATTCAGTTTCTTTTACAGGTGTTACAGAGTTTATAAACTAAATGAGGTTACTCTAAACTTTAGGTATATGTCCAAGCGAAATAGATTTTTAAATGATGTGCATCTATTCACCCTGCTCAGCTATATGTGTGGAGAGATAAAGGCCACGGCTGATTAAAACAAAAAGCAAATATTTTTCATCATCTGTGACATACAGTAGGTTACACTTTGTAACATACATATAGCCACAAAAAGATTGCAAATCAGAGGCAACAGGCATGGCAAAACACAACTTTCCTAGACACTTTCCCAATCAGATGCGAATCGAAGACCAACCGGCCATTCTCCTGGGTTGTCTCATGTTTTGTATGGGTTTTGAGTTTGGCATTTGAATCAGAACATCAGTGCTCGAACTACAGATTGCTCTACTGTGAGCTGACAGAATGGATAGATGCCAAAAATTTCCAGAGTGACTGAGTAAAAATATGTTTGCCTCCAAATAAAGCCTGTTTTATGGTTGCAATGACCAAGATGACTGATAATTTGCAAAGGCATTTACTGAGCAGCCATCCATCCATCCATCCATCCATCCATCCATCCATCCATCCATCCATCCATCCATCCATCCATCCATCCATCCATCCATCCATCCATCCATCCATCCATCCATCCATCCATCCAATATAAATAAAATGAATTGAACTGAAAAGGAGGCATTATTTTTTATTTTTTGTGCTGAGAACTCTACCTTGTTCTTAGGATGGATGCTTAAACTGAAAACAAATGTAAATTAACATTGGCATTACTCTTTTATAATGAATATGTAAATCCTTCCAACCATAATTACTTTGCAGGAAATATTTAAAACAACTTGAAAGAGCCACAAAATTATTTATTGGAAACTAAACTGTGCAAGGATCTAATTGGTGCAGCATGAAAAATATTAACAGCAAGTACAACTTCTTAGTGTTAGCTGTTCAATGTAAATTAAAGTTATCCATTAAACCATAATTGAGCTTTCTATTAGATTTAAGCAGAAATGTAGTAGCAAGGCACTTTCTATTTCACTTAATGAATATGTCATTATCAGTAAAGAACTTTTTTTTAAATAAGGGTGTATGTTTACACAGTGTTAAGGACTAGCTACATCAGCAACCACATGCCACTTCCAAGCTATTTTAAGTCTGGGATTTTACAGAGGGAAAGTTTATTTATAAGTATTCTAATCCATGCAGAAGTGGACATCCCTCAATCTCCCCCGGAGGTCCGAGCACGCATTGCTCAGAAGAACTACAAAAAAACAAACAAAAAAAGACCTCCATTTCAGACTTAAAAACCTTAAAGGAATAGTACACCCAAAACATGATTAGCCTTCATTTTCTACTCACCCCCATGCTGAACAACACTCTGGAGTACTTTTTTGATATCTCAAATGCATCTGGAGATCTGGGAGGCTTCTTGCTGTCTGGTGACGTTCAACTAATGGAGGTCTATGGTGCCCGAGACAGAAAGGTCCATAAAAGTCCACAAAAAACGTGTCAATATTCCTCCATACTGCTCGTCCAATGTATTCCAAGTGTCCTGAGTGGGTAGCATCCAGACTTTACTCGAAACAGTGTCATTTAGAATGTTTTTAGAGCATAAACAGTAGTTTATAGGATTTCCTGAAAGCGCGCACATGCGCGTTCACGAGCCTACGGAAGCCGGCAGACCAAACCAGCGCATTCAGCTCGGCAAAGAACTCATGCTCTTCCTCAACACTGAAGTCCTCAGACATTTTTCTTTCGTTGTTTCTTTCTTTGCACAGGTAAACAGCACATTTCTTCTTCTACGCTTGCATTATTGGCAGAGCAGACGCTGAATGCGCACTTTCATCTGGTTTGGTCTGCCGGCTTCCGTAGGCTCGTGAACGCGCATGTGCGCGCTTTCAGGAAATCCTATACACTACTGTTTATGCTCTAAAAACATTCTAAATGACTTCGTTTCGAGTAAATTTTGGATGCTACCCACTCAGGACACTTGGAATACATTGGACGAGCAGTATGGAGGAATATTGACATGTTTTTTGTGGACTTTTATGGACCTTTCTGTCTCGGACACCATAGACCTTCATTATTTGAATGTCAGCAGACAGCAAGAAGCCTCCCAGATCTCCAGATGCATTTGAGATATCAAAAAAGTACTCCAGGGTGTTGTTCAGCATGGGGGTGAGTAGAAAATGAAGGCTAATCATGTTTTGGGTGTACTATTCCTTTAACATTGAAAGTGTTAACCAACACCTCTAAAGGTTGTTGCCTTCTGTAATACAAGTACCCACTACAGCAGGAACCTCTTCTGCTGAATTAAAGGATTTAAGTCTGAAAGAGTCAAAACAGGAGTTATCTGAAAAAGAAAAACTATGCAGTTGTGTAAATTGATTTCTTTGAGCTTACACATTTCTTTAATTCTCCCAATATTTCTGTTTATGCAATCACAGACTCTGACACATTAAAAGGATACATTTGAGGAGCATGCATGTGCTCTGTTCAGCCTTAACGGATCTAAAAATAAATACAAATTTCATAAATTAAATTTATTTGCTCTTAACTTAAGCAGGACAAGATTATCTAACTACAGAATGAGTTTTTTTGCCCTTTATATCAGAGAATTACACATTATGCTCTTTACAAAAGATATCAAGCATTGCTTTTTCTTATTTTAAATGTAATTCGCCTTATTCATTTGATAAATTGACTTACCTGCTCCAGTCAAGAGAAAATAAAAATATTGCTTATGTTTCAATTTTTGCATTGAATCTGCTGAAAGTCTTCAGTTTTAATCTTGAAACCTGAATGATCTCTTTTACATTTCTTATTTATTTAACCTATATTTATACTTAATATAGAAGTGACTTGACTCAGACACAGAATCCACACCAGAGAGTTGTGTTGTTATTGTGACCTAGTAGCTTATGTCCACTGCAAAGATTTATCTAAAAAAACAAAAAGAAAATATATTCAAATAAGTGTATTTGCCCTTAATATGAGCAGGTAAACAAGGTGATCTGTCGATGCAATGAGTATTCCTGCCATTAAAATATATAACATAATTAGATATTATGTGCTAAAAAAAGATAATGGAGTTGCCTTTTCTTAATTTGAATATAAATCATCTTATTTCACTGCAAAAATGTTAAATCCAAGTAGGTCAATCTTTCTTAAAATAAGTCAGTTTTACCATTTGCCAATGAAATAAGACAATTTACATTTAAAATTAGAAAAAACAACTGCAGTTTCTTATTTGAAGTGCATTATATCTAATTGTCTTATTTTAAGGGTTAAAAATACTAATTTCATTGGCAGATCCTCCTATTTACCTACTGAAATTAAGGGCAAATACACTTAATTTAGGAGATTTTTACTTATTTCTCGATGTTTTTCTAGTGTTCATGGAACAGTCATCCTACTCATCTGCTTAAAACAAAGTAAAATACACTTATTTCAAGAAAAAAAATGACAAACTTCTGAATGTATTGTGCACTCTCTGATTGTACAAACTGTAGCTGTTTGACTTTCCAGCTGCCACATCTTGGGTGCATGTCAAGTTATTATAAAAACTGAAAATCATTCTGCAAACATCCAGAAAAAAATCAACACAATATATAACCTATCTGTAATAGCCTAAACATTATGTTACATTTCCTCATATCAAATTAGCCGAGGGTTAAAGAGGTTTGTTTTTTGTGATGGTATGCAGGCGCTGCTGAAAAAGACAGAGATCGACGTCCAGCAGATGATCCAGGAGAGAGTGAAGAAGGTGGAGGAGATCAAACAATCTGTAGAGCTCAACAAAGTGAGTCTCACCTTGTAGCATTCTTTTGAGCCATTTTTAGCGGTAATCACAACACTTTTTATCATGCCTTTTCCAAAACAATATACAGTGCAACACCTACTTCTTAAATAAGTTTGTTTTTTCTCCAGCGTCTTGTTTAAGGGAATTAATAGCTGTCACACAAACACATTAAGAAATATGTCCACACAAGGCAGTCATGCTCTCTCACCAGCTTTTATATTAATGTTTTTATGTTTTTAACTTTAGGTCAGTGCCAGAAAAGAAATTGAGGAGAGCGTGCAGGTCTTCTCAGAGCTGGTGCGCTCCATCCAGAAGGCTCAGTCCGAGCTGGTTTTGGTCATTGAGGAGAAGCAGAGGCAAACGGAGAGGTGGGCAGAGGGCCTCATCAACGAACTGGCGCAGGAAATCTCAGAGCTAAAGACAAGGCACACAGACCTAGAAAACGTGGCTAGGACTGACCATATTAACTTCCTGAAAGTAAGAAACCACTTATTCAAATAGAAATCTCTATTTCTCTTTTCCTCTATTGTTATTGTGACTGTCTCATAAAGGCCAGCGTTGTCATAAAGATTACTGCTACAGAGGAAAACACTCTGCCTGGCCTTTTATGGTCAGAAGAAATCAAGCCGTAATAAAACCGGTGATGTAACCCATCGTGTGCGTCACATACGCTCTCTTCTCCAGTCATATCATATCAAGGCCACAACATAGCAGATAAAACTTGTGACACGCTTATCTGAAATCTGTATGAAAGGTAAGCAGGTGAGCTATAAGAATCATCAGAGCATAAAGCAAGAGAATAGATGTAAGAAAATGATCCTTCATCCTTTTGTATTTATTTAAATGATAAATTAATAGATCAATGTTTTTCTTGCTTTAATACAAATAAAATTTCCTTAAAAAAGCTGATCTACAAAACTTTGTATGCATTGCTTTAAAGATTTTCTGACCAGAATCAGAATACAGAGCTTTGAATAAGTAACAAGTTACATGCTTTTGTTTGTTAAACCTGTTGTATTATATACTGTATCACTGAAATCAAGAGTACTACAGGTTGGCCTATGTCATAATTTATGTTTTAAATAAATATTACCTGATTATGAATTAATGGGTACATTATGGCAGTCCTTAGGAGTCAAAATGTAGTCCAGTTCAATTTAATTTATAGAAGCCTCCTTTGAAAAAAAAAAGTATCCCTTTTCCCCACTTTGCTTTTGACACTGTACTATTTTTTATTAATTAAACCTGATAAATGTAAACACTAATATAGGTCTCAGGCTTGAAATTGGATCCCCCTTTGACTATTTTCTTCTGAATTTAAATAAAAATGAAAAATACCTCTTTTTTGTACTTTTTTTTTTGCCTAATTACTCAATAACTTTGGATACAATTATGTAGGTATTCACCCTTACATTGAGAAAATATGTTGTTTCTGACAAGAACACTTATCTTTCATATCAAACAGGTCAACAAAACTGTTTTTTTTTACATCTGTGAAATAAGGAGCATAGCAAACTGTATCATTCTTTCATGATCTGTAACTAATGTAACTCAACATTGTAATAACTTTTTAAAACGATAAAATCTGGAATGCCTAAAGGCTGGCGTTCCAAGATCATTTACATTAAATTTCTGTTTTCGCGTGCCCTGCTTTACAGAGCACGTCAGGTTACAATAATGTGTGGAAGGTGCTGAAGAAATGAAGACAAGTTAGTTTGCTTACTTCCTTTTCCTTTAAATGATGAAAACCAATATAATTTGAACCATGCATTATTTATATCACTTTTACCCAATTTACACTACCCTTAAAAAACCGAGCTCGGATCAGTTAACCAGGCCAGGCTCGGTTCTGACGACCGTTTACACATCACACTATCTCGGTTCCTCGCCTCCTAGTGATGATCTGCGGTATTACTGCCAGTATTGAAGGAGGAAATCAAGCAGTTAGTGGCGGTAATGCACCAAAAGTTGTTTGCCAACCGCCATAAAACACAAGAAGAAAAAGACGAAGAAGGAGGGAATGAAGCAAATCAAAATGGCGCCGCCCGTCACATTCAGAAAGTTATGCTTGATTATTATTGCTGTACTTTAGTGTTATTATTTAAAATGCCATTATTTAAAATGTTGCGTTTTGCTAATGCGCTCTTGTTAACAGAGAACCGATCCAGGAAAAAAACAGAGCCGTGCCCACCTCTGGAACTGGTCTGCAGTTTGCTTTCCATTTACACACGATAAGTTATCTCAGTTACTGAGCTCGGACCGATGTCGGCACGGTTTTTCAAGGGTAGTGTAAATAGGGTATTTGACTTTGTCCAATTGGATTACATGTTTCCAATGGCTTGACCTGGTCTGGCTCTAGTTCACCCCACCATTTCAAAAGTTTCCATTACAATGACAGGTACAGACCTATTTTGGGCCTCATCTATCATTGTACCTTATCCTAATCAGGGCTGAAAAAGGCCAGTAGCAGTACTGGAAAAGCAGTATTGTATACATTTAAAGATTGCCCAAGTGGAGTAGAGCCAGCCAAAGTGGAGCCAGTGGAAAAGAGACAATACTTGTTTTAAATGGAGTAAAATAATCATGACATGAAAATATTTAAAGAGTGTTTTCATAAAAAATTGTTATTATCTAAAATGTTATTTGGTATTCGGCCTTTCTCTGCAGAGCTTTCCAGTCTTAAGCGCCACCCCGTCTGTTAAAGACTGGTCTGGAACCAATGTTGCCACTGACGTATGTATTGGCATGATCCGGAGATCTGTGTCTAAACTGGAGACAACACTAGAGGAAATTATTGACAAGTTGTCTGATAGTGGTAGGGAATCTTGATTTTTTCTTTACATGGGTATAAAAGAAATGTAAAATCATTTGTTACAGGTGCTGTTAATTTAATTTAATTTAATTTAAGAAAAAAATAATTTTTTCTCTTGCAGAGATTAACAAAATTCTAAAGTATTCAGGTAATAATTTGCTCTATTTCCGCTGTCAATTATTTTTTATGCATCTAGCAGGGTCCTGTATTTGAGTCTGTTGTTTTGTGTTTGCAGTCGATGTAACACTGGACCCTGACACAGCCAACCCATGGCTCCAGCTCTCTCAGGACAGACACCAGGTGAGGCATCTAGGAGCCTGGCAGGAGCTTCCAGACAACCCTGACCGCTTCGACACAGTGGTTATAGTACTCGGCCGAGATGGTTTCACTTCTGGACGACACTATTGGGAGGTGCACGTGGGGGAAAAGGATGACTGGTATCTCGGTTTGGCTAAGTCTTCTGTCAAAAGAAAGGGTAGGATCTCTGTGAGCACAACTCATGGTTATTGGGCTCTGGCCATGAAGAAAGGCCAAGGCTATCGAGTGTCAACATCTCCGCCACTGCTGCTCTCCCTTGAACCGAAGCCAAAGAGAGTTGGTGTCTACGTCGATTACGAGGAAGGACAAGTCTCTTTTTATGACATAAAAGCTCGGACCCATATTTACACTTTTGAGGATACTTTTACAGGGAAGATTCTGCCATTTTTCTACCTGTACTGTTGTGACAAAGCCTCTGACACAATGGTGATATGTCCCGTACAGGAGAAAAGCCTCATCAAGTAACAGTGAGAATATATGTTTCATCATGAACATGAAAATCCTGGAAGAGGCTTGGGTTGCTGAAATGCTCACCTGATTTTAATTATATTCCAGTTCAACGTATTAATGCTGAGTGTTATAGAAGAGGTGCATACAAGTACTCAGTAGATAGATGCTGTTTCAGAAGAATTATCATGACGTTTTTCTGGTGAAAGATGGTGGAGCTCTGAATTGGAGGTTGGCTTAAAGCTCAACACTCTGTGTCTACATTTAAGACTTTTATTAAGAGTTGTTCTTGAGTTCCGTGTTTTATTGACAGAGTTGACTAATAAATGCTGCTTGTCAAGTATGCTGACAAATCTGAGAATTGAAAGCACTAAAGAAGTTTAAACCACTATTAAAATGCTAGAATGGTAGTTTAAAGGAAAATGAAACATGGCCATTGTAACAGATATGAAATAAAGTATTTAGATTGCTGAAAATATTGTAACTGGCTGACCATGATGTAGGTTGGAATGGATGGTTCCCTGTTTTCTCCCAATTGGTTTTTTATTTATTTAGAAATAAAATCTGCAGAACAGCTGAACCTCTCCCTTATTGAACCCATAACACACTGTATGAAATTGTTTGCATTAGCATGTATCACACACTGTACACATGGCACAATTATGTATTTTTCTTAGGTTGATATTTTTGTGAAGCTAGACAAGCAGGAACCATCCTGATTTGTCTCCCTAGCTCCTTGCAGACTGCCAGCACTATTGAGAAAGCACATATGGTAACGACTAATGCCTCTTCGTTTTGGCTTGAGAGTTCTAACCCATTTAGACTATTCAGTTAGATCCTCAAGCTGGGTTCGACAAGAATGTAGAAGAATAATAACTTGACAGATGTCCAGTGATACCTTTATAACACAAGTGTCGAAGTCTAGTTCTTGAAGGCTGTTATCCTGTAATTTTTTAGCTTTGTTTCTGCCTTAAGTAAACCTGAAGTAAATAATTAGCTAATTAAAAGGAATCTGGAGAACATGACTGCATGCTGAGGAGGTCATTAGACCATGTGATTCTAATGTTTTACATTGGTGACATATCTAAGTTCCTGGATACTAGTCTACTATAAGGAAAGTAATCCACAACAGTCCATTGCCATTCAGTCTGCTATGTCCAGCTTTTTTTCAAGAACATTTAGTGGAAGGAACAAATATGATTGGAAAAGGAGCAACAGTGACAACCAAAACCTTGAAATTTTTTCAGGCAAAACCCAATCAAGAAGCTTCACAAGCAGTGGCATATGGCCGGAGTTAGCACACCAAGAGTCACTGTGCACAACTTTATGCTATGCATGAGCTGCAAATGTTTCATTCCTCGTGTCAACTTAGGAAGTGTCTTACCTGAACTAACGAGATTGAGAACTTGATGATTGCTCAGTAGAAAGTCCTATTTTGAAATGAAAGCAAAGTTTGCTTTTAATTTGAAAATCGTGGATTCAGAGTTAGTTTCTAAAAGTGTGAACATTACATGATCATTTGTTATTGCACAATTCCTTCCAGAAATTATGGTACATAATATATTTAACAGCAAGGCATACAATATCGCCTGTAAACTGAAGATAAGTTCTATTTCTACTACTGACAAAACTATGACAGTTGAGGTCTGTGTAAAGCATAGCCAATAGAAACTTAAAAATTGCTATTCAATGTGCAGCCGTAACGATCATAAAACGATGACCCAAAATTCAACCAGATGCAAGAAGTGAAAAAATTTAAAATTAAAATAAGAGCTGAGTGACCAGGCAGAAACAGAGGGAAATGTTTCCATTGTTGAATTATGGCTCACAAACTTTCTGGGAGTTCGAGGAGAAACTTAAATAGTTTCTGAAAAAGCTGGTTGTTTTTTGTCATCACAGGTGAATCTGTGAAGATTCCTGAGTCCGTCCAGGTTTGTTTTGTTGGAATCCTTCTTTGACAGTGTCTCCTTGGTCCAGGGGATTCAAAGGGTCAGATCCATGAGATCAGAGACAGGCAGAATAATCAAGGAGAGAAACCAGAGTTTGGAATCCAAGAGCACGTCCAGGGTCAAAGCCAGGTGATCCGAGATCCAGAGATAATCCAGATTGATCTGATGGAGATAATCTAAGAGCACGGTCAGGGCCCAGAAAACAGGTAAGAGAGCCAAAAACTCACTATGACAGTTCAGCTCAGAGAATCAGGAGGCAGAATGGGGTCACAATCAGGCAGACAATCGGGTAACAAGAATGCTGGACAAAACTCACGAAGGCTCGTAACATTCTGGCACTACTGACTGGTCTGAGAGCTGGTTATATACTTAGGTGACCAGATTGGTCTGATGAAGGCTGATTTAAACAGGGCTGAGATGACAGGTGTGATAAATCAAACCAGCACTAGGGCCAGGAATCCTGATAACAGCAATGAGTGAAATTAAAATTATAAGCATTTAGGCCTACCACTGATGCTGCCTTTTCTCATTAATCCACTTATACACACAAATATTCCATGTCTCTGGTCCCAGTGCCCTCCTAACCACCTGCACAGTTCGGATATATAGTGCTTATTATGGCAACCATGGACGCACTTGAGCTGTAGCTTGGAGGTCAATACCAATTTGAAGCATTTTGCAAATACAGCTCACTGCAGAACTGGTATCAATGGTATCAACTTGATTAATTAATGTTTTTAAGCTTGAATATCCTAAGTGGACTAACTCCTGAATTCTCACTTCCTAAATAAGGGGTCTGGAGTTAAGATGATTACAGATTTTAATTAGAATAAATGTATAATTTTTTATTTTTTTTTGCTTAGTCTGAAAAGTAAACTAAAGTAAACTACATTTACACCTTGTTGTCCTAAATACCTGACATACCTTTTTCAGGTATGGGTTGAAAGGTAGAACTAAAACAGCCAAAACCTTTAAGGTTCTGCTGGTTCCTACAACTAGAGAGTCTTATATGAACCTATGAGTTGCCCTGCTCAATGCCCAGGGTTATCTCTGCCAGCTCTCAGTGAACTTGACAGGGCTGCTGTGTGTAAAGGTTTGATGGAAGTATTGCTGAGTAAACCTGGGTCTATGCTCAACAGCACCGTGACCGTAATGCAAAACAGAGAGATATTTCCCAGAGCTGTAGAGATAACCCCCATAAACAAAAATGCTAACATTTTTAATCAACAACTTGTTTAATCTTTATGCATCCCACCAAGCCCTCACTGGGTGCTGGTTTTGTTTTCATTTGTCTAAAGGTTCAACATCCTCTTTGGTTCTCCTTGCATGTCTCTGGTTCAGCACAGCTAGCAAACAAAACTTACTCCAAAATGATACCACTGTGTATTCAGAGAAGGTTAATATTACCAAACATTTACTTTAGGTTACAGAGAAACAACATCCCTTAACAGAGATAAAAAAGTTCTAGGATATGCACAACAGTATCCTAAGCAGAGGAGGAGAAGGCTTCATTCAGGTAAGCCCTTTGAAATTGATTTCAGAAAAACTATCATTTGAGTATAAGAACCTTTTTTGACATGCATAAAATAAGTTGTAACAACAGCTTCATATTTGTAAACAGCATTTCAGATGAAGTGGAGTAGGTTAAAATACCAGTTCTTCTCCAGATCTTGGTTAGAGTTTGATATGAGTGCACAGTGTGAGATCCATCAGAGCTGTAAATGCTATTTATTTTCAAACCCCTAGGTGTCATAATTTCCCTTTATAATTTTGTGACAGTAAGACTGAAATAAATCGTCTTTCAGAACATGTTTTGTTGGTTTGCCTCTTGAATTGAGATGTATCAAGGCATGGAGCATTCTAAAAAGAAGCTGTGGAAAGATGTGATGCAAGGCATGCTTTTCCAGAAGAGGCCAACCCTATATGAAGGTTTGTGCAATTGATGTTTTATAAGATGAAACGATGAAATAGCAACTGCTCACAGAATTGGGAAGAACAATCAGGCTCATATGTTTGTAAAAAGCAGCACAAACAAATGCTCGGTATATGCATTGAAAGATGGGTTGTTAGACAAAGAATTTGACTCTGTTGTTTGAAACTTTGGAAAACTTCATGCAAAACGTCAACAGATTTACTGTTTTAACTAGACATCATCTGATTACCACAGTTCTGACAGGCAATATAATATATATAATCTTCTTTGATTCTGTAGGAGTTGAACATTAGTTGAGCCTACGCCATTTTCAGATATTCTCTGTTAGAATTCTCTGTTGATCAGAACAACAACTTCCAACGAGCTACGGTTGTTTGTTGATGTAGCCTCTGACATTACATTCTTAATCATACCCCTGCGATACCTTTAAAACTCTCATTCAGAAAGGGTGAACCCAATTATGAGTGGTGTTTGCAGCATGGACAATCTTCATGACTATAATATCACACACTTGTCAGTTTTAGACTCATAATATTTCAGTTCCAGATATAAATAAGTAATAATAATTACTGAACCAGTAATGGATTCTCTTTAGCAAACCTATCATTCCTAGAGGATGATTGAAATAGTATTTTACACTGCCTGGCCAAAAAAAAAAGTTGCCACCTGGATTCAACTAAGCAAATAGGTACAACCCTCTTATTGGATTATTACTGCATGGGCGATTATCTTTCAGCTGGCAACAAGTTATTTAACCCCAACTGGTGCAATGACTTGCATCTCATTTCCTAAACAACCATGTCGAAAGACACATCCCGTGGTCGTGGAAAAGATGTTAGTCTGTTTGAGAAGGGTCAAATCATTGGCATGCATCAAGCAGAGAAAACATCTAAAGACATTGCTGAAACTACTAAAATTGGGTTAAGAACTGTCCAGCGCATTATTAAAAACTGGAAGGATAGTGGGGACCCATCATCTTCAAGGAAGAAATGTGGCCGGAAAAAAATCACAGGCTTGTGCCTACTGTACAAGCCTGTGGGGGCGGTGTTATGATCTGGGGTTGCTGCAGTTGGTCAGATCTACAGTAGGTTCAGCAACAGTATGTGCTCAAAGAATGAGGTCAACTGACTACCTGAATATACTGAATGACCAGGTTATTCCATCTATGGACTTTTTCTTCCCTGATGGCACAGGCATATTCCAAGATGACAATGCCAGGATTCATCTGGTTCAAATTGTGAAAGACTGGTTCAGGGAGCATGACACATTATTTTCACACATGGATTGGCCACCACAGAGTCCAGACCTCAACCCCATTGATAATCTTTGGGATGTGCTAGAGAGCACTTTGCGCAGCGGTCAGACTCTACCATCGTCAATGCAAAATCTTGGTGAAAAATTAATGCAACACTGGATGGAAATAAATCTTTTGACATTGCAGAAGCTTATCGAAACAATGTCACAGCGAATACGTGCCATTATAAAAGCTAAAGGTGGGCTTTTTTTTTTGTTGCCGACTTTTTTTTTGGCCAGGCAAAATATTGCAGCTTATTGTTCCCTCAAAAAGAAGGCATATTCGAAATTATATTCATATTGAACATAAAATGAATAACTCTGATAAATATTGTTGTGCCTATTGTTTATACAAATTTCTGATGTATTTAAAAAAACATTTTATTTGAATTCTTCTTTTTACAAAATTAGACATATGTCTGTGCAAACACATTGTTAAACGAGTATCAGTGAAAATAATTTAAAAAGTATTAGAATATAATACCTCAGGTTTGATGATTGAGCTATACGGATACTCCACATATCAAGTGATTAAAGGGCTAGGACATAGTTGGTATCTCAAAAATATCAAAGTAAAAGTGTTATAAGGCCCAGTTGTAGAAGGAAGGAAAGTAGCTCACATGACATAACAGGCTTTCTAAATATATAAAATGAAACTGAATTGGATGTTCCCTTGGATGCAGTTGCTATAGGTAGAAAGAATTGATTTAAATGTTTTGAAGGGTCATAATGTTCTAACCCACATACAGATTTTGAATGTGATTACTTTTTTAGTTGCTTGTTAGTTAGTTGCAACAACCCTATCAGGAGGAGTGTGTCCTGCATGTCAATGACTTAACGCATTTAGCCGGTTTTCCTTATAGAAACCTTTTTCCCAAACTGATCGAAGGATCTGAATCAATTGTCTCTGTAAATTGTCTTGAGCTGATGTATTGTGAATTGGTGCTATATAAATAAACTTAACTGTATTAAAATATATGTATATGTGGCATGATAACTGATGACTTTTTTCATCAAGAAAAGAGAGATATAAAGCAACATTTTTTTCAAGATGACAGATATCTTTCTAATTTGTATCCTCAAACTTAAAAAGCAGTTATAAGTTTTATTTGTTTCAGGGGTTTTTTTTAAGCTTGTGAACTGACCACACCCACAAAGTGCTAAAGGCTGAGCCTCCTTTTCAGTTTCAGTGGCTTTGTTTCACTGGAGGAGATGAACTCTGAAACACTTTCTTATGGCTTTAATCCTACATGTAAAATATTCCGGAAAACACTGGAGTTTATTGCATAGGATGTGATACAGCTGCGGTGAGTTGTTTTTGGAGGGATCTGGTTATTTCTGTTGCTTTAAAATCATTATAAGCGATGTAACAAAATAATAAAATGTTTTACCCCATTCCGGTGGATATGACTCACTGGGCGTGCCAGAGTTAGATTCCTTGTTTGCCTTTAGGCAGATTCCAAACATTTAACTGACTTTGTGTCTATTACTTTATGTTCTGCTATGTAACTGTGTATCATGGAGGACTGTCTAGTCTTAAATTAAAACACACGCTGCATTTTTAAATACCAAATACTTAAAAACAAAAGCTGTAAACCATGTATCTAATTCAAAGATCACACCGGGTCAAAAACACATTGCAAAATTATTTGTCAGTTACCAATTTATTATTTTAATATCAAACTAATTACCATTTTCTAAAATTTGCAGTAATAAAAAATTTAATTCAGCGAAGTTTATTTGTAGTTATTTTTGGGTCTTTCTTTAACTTACAGCAGATTTTCTATTATGAGTTGAAACATGCACTTTTATGCATGACTGTAAAGTTGCAAAGAAAATAATTGCTGCATAGGTCATTGATTGATGTGTGAAAAGTTACCAGTTTAGCTTCTTTTCCAGTTAACGGAAGTGGTTAGTTTTTATATACAATTCTGACATCAGACATAACTTTTTCATTCACTCTTTATACACGACTCAGCGCTAAGTTTAATTAGGGACCATTTTTCTTCATCCTGCCTTATTCTATCTCTATTCGCCCACTCTGCAGTATTTGTTAATTCAATCTCTATCTCAATCTCATCTGGTCTCTTCCTATTTAGCTGTGACTCAATCCTGGAGAGAAATATCAGCTGTGCTGCTGCCATCAAGACCTTTGTTTATGGATATTGGAGATTGGCCTTTTTTTCAGTGTAGTCCTGTTACTCTGACTGTGACTAACAAGATGTTCTCTTTTCATGTTCTGTCATGGGGGTTGGGTCGTCTCTCACCTGCCTGGTTATGAATTTACTGGACGCTGCCGCCTGTGGAGCTTTTGACAGTTACCTTTTGTATCTCTGCTTCTTTCTGTATCTCTACTTGTGTTTCCTTGAACCCCAGTCGGCCTCGGCAGATGGCTGCCCACTCTAAGCCTGGTTCTGTTGGAAGTTTCTAACTGTTAAAAGGGAGTTTTCCTCTCCACTGTCGCTACAAGCATGCTTGGTGTGAGGTATTGATTTTGAGTCAATGACTCAAAGTAATCAGCTGGTTATTCTTGGATAGAAAACTTTGAGCCAATCTGACTGTATTATCTCCCTGAATTGTCTCCATAAAGTGCCCTGAGATGAGGTGTTTGAGAACTTGCATTATATGAATAAACTGAATTGAATTTAAATGAATTATTATGCAACTCGTGAAATAATCTTCAGCATCCTTTTCCACACATATTTCCTTTTTCTGCTGTTTATTTGTAGTGGATAGAAGTTACCATATATATATATATATATATATATATATATATATATATATATATATATATATATATATATATATATATATATATATATATATATATATACATACCTGAAAACATTTCTTTTTTTTAACTATTGAGCTTATCTTCAATGATCAGGCAAACATATTGACCAGCCTTATTCTAGTTCTGGTGTCTTTTTTCACCTGCTGACCTACTGAAGGTATGTTTTTTTCTGGCTTTCACTCCAATTGCTTAAAGTTGCTGCCACTATTGTTGATTAAGGTTTGATATGACCATTGCCCATTACATTTTTAACAATTTTTTAGGGAGAACTGAGGAGCTCTGACTAACAGAGCAATGTTATGGCTCCTCTTGGTCATGCTACAGATAATGCATATTCTGTAAAAAAGTTGGTAATAAGAATTTCTTTTCCCTCCTTCAGAGATCATATAATGTCTACTAACAGCATCCTGGACACTTTACCAGAGGAACATTTCCGTTGTTCTATCTGTCTCGACCTCTTCACAGAGCCAGTCACCACACCTTGTGGTCATAACTTCTGTAGGACCTGCCTCACTCAGCAATGGAGAGATGGCGAGTTTTATCAGTGTCCAAAGTGTAACAAACGATTCTTTATGAAACCAGAGTTTTCCACGAATGAAGTAATTGCAGAAATGTCAGTCCAAATAAAGAGAAGAAAAATCGAAGCACTTGAAAGTGTCAACACACCGTGGCAGGTGAAATGTGACGTGTGCACAGATGTAAAGTTCAAGGCCTCCAAATCGTGCCTTGTGTGTCTGACTTCATACTGCGATGGACACCTGGAGCCTCACCAGCGGGTCCCTGGCCTGATGAGACACAAGTTAGTAGACCCTGTGGAGAACCTGGAGGAGAAGGTTTGTGAAAAGCATGCAAGGATCCTGGAGTTTTTCTGCAGAAAGGAACGAGTGTGTATTTGTCTGCTGTGCTGTGAAGTGGAACACAGAGACCATGAGACAGTTCCTGTTGAAGAGGAAGGGGAACTGCAGAAAGTGAGATAATTTATATTGTGCACTTTGACTTCACAATGTTGTCAAACCACAGAGCTTGATAATATGCATTTTGTTCAGTTATATTGATTATCTTACAATTGTATATTCCAGGAAAACATTGAATCCAACCAAGCAAAAATCAAGCTGATGATTAATGAAAGACTGGAAAAGATAGAGGAATTTCAAAAATCCTCAAAAATGAGCAAAGTGAGCTTTTAAAAAAGCATTATTTGAGGAAAATTGCTTAAATCCGTGGTAATAACAAAACTATCTTTCAATAGGTGAACGCAGACAATGAAACTGAGGATGCAGAGAAACTTTTCGGCAATCTGGTGTTTAGAGTGCAAGATGTTCAAAGGACAGTGAAAGAATATATTGATAAAAAACTTCAAAAATCCAATGTAAAAGTCCAAGGGTTGATTGAGAAGCTAGAAGAGGAGGTTGCATCTTTGAAGACGAAACACGACAAGCTAGAGGAGCTTTCACAAAATGAAGATCACCTTCAACTTGTGCAGGTTAGTGAGTCTGCAAAGCGTTACACCTTCTCCTACAGCAAATTATTTAGGAATGATTTGATAAATGTCAACTGAAAGATTTACAGTAGGCCCAAGGAGGCACATAATGATCAGGGAAGGTTCCTGTAGAAAGTGTTGGCAAAAGGGAATGACATTCAGCACAGTTCTTTGAGCTGACTGGGTACCTGCCTCCCATTTCAAATTTTTACCCAATCGCAGCAGCAGTTGCAGCTTGATTTTGTTTCAAAACTAGTGGAGTTAACTGATGAATCAAACTTTCACCAATCTGATTGGGGGGAGATGCGCAACCATCTTCGGAACCAAAAGGTAAAAATAGGCATTGTCTGTATCCGAATGTCCACCCTGATCACTATATAGGGCACTATATATATTGGTTAAGCCATTTTATGTGAGTGTCCAAACATCCAGTGGAAGAAAAAGTAGAGGACTCGAAATTTCCCAAAATGCACCTTGAAAAGTAGTGATCATCCATGGTCACTCGACAAGCAGATATATCCCAGAATGCATTTGCATGCATGCTTAGCGAGGAGAGCTCTCCTCCAGTATGGGATTTGTTTTCACAGCGGCCCGCTGTCACTACCCGACAGCAGCGACAAATAACAAAAATGGTGCAGGCACAGTGCTTGGGGCAGATTTACGTCACCAACAGGGAGTGAAAAACAATCATCTGTCTTAACGGTCAGTTAACTGTGTTCACCATAAAGTCCACTATATAGCTCCTGCTCTATATATTGATTGAGGGATCCAGGTGTTAGGGCGGATGTTCAGACACAACCATCATTTTCTTGTTTTCAAAATGAAATAGAGGATATTCCAGCTAAAACGGGCATGATGTTTTTTTTTGCTTTAGCCTTAAACCTCTGGTTGACCACATACAAGTCATTGCATTTCATTAATTCGAAACATTTATGATTTGTGATTATTGATACATTTACTTTGTATTAAGACTACAGTCCCCATTTGAACATGGTTAAAATTTGGAAAACATATCTCAGTTGGAAAGGCAATCATGACAGTTATGGAGTTCTAGTACTGTATTCACCAAAGAGATTTGTACTGCTACTGTTCCTCTCCTGGACAACCTATCATAATAAACCCCTAAGTAATTTTTTCTTAACGAATCTCAGGTATCTGGACTTGAACCGTCATTTTCAGGTGTAGAGTGGAGGAAAACCAACTGCAATATTCTTTTGGACAGCTTATCAGCAGTAGATGGATGTCCTTTATCGCAGCACACACTGTCATGCATGCGCTCCTGTTCAAAGTGTGGCTCAGTATTTATTGCGTTTTAGATTGCAAATTCTTGACAACCAAGATTATCACAGAGACCAATAGGATCGCAATAAATGGGTTTCTAATTAGGCTGTAACCTTGGCATCAAAACAGCCTGTGATTTAAAAAAAAATCTAATTCCTATAGGACCAATCGATGCCTTGTATGTTGTCGGCATATTGAATTTATTTCCTGCACCAGAAAATAAAATATGCTGCTACCAATAATTAAACACATGCTTTGTCCATGTAGATCACAGGTAGGAATCAGTAGTCTATTGGCAGTAATTTGCAGTAAACTGATATAAATTATGTAAAACAAAAGGTAGAAGGGTAGTTAATGGTCTGGGAGCAGAACCCAGCACTGCAATGTGGAGGCCCTCCAAATGTTTATTGACCTACATGGCAATCGTATAACCACCCAGAACACCTTCTGAGTTTTCCACAGTTGAGCAGGACTCTGATGATACATAACAATGTAGTCCTCTCTAGTGTGAAGTTGTCTTACATTTCTAACAATGTTAGAACTATTGTTTTTCATATATTCTATCTTAGTCCTTTAGTTCTTCAACTCATCCTACGAGTTCTAATTACATATGAAGAACCTTAATTTGAGAGAAAATAAACAAAAGCTTTTCCAATTTTTACATAAAGACTCATTTTGGTACAGGATGCAATGAGTTATTGAATGAGTTACTTACATGTTGTAATGTGTTATGATTTACATGGGAGTCTGCGGATTTAAAATGTTATTTCCCATGAGCTCCGATCCGTAGTGTCTCCCAGTAATTTCATCGATTTTTCAATGAAAGAGAAAAGTAAGCTTATGGGGGATAGAAATGTCACAGCATCTGGCAATACAGTTACCTTTCTACACACTCATGGATGTAAATCTGCTATTATTCATTTACATTTTTAGTTTTTTTGTGAAATTACAACTTATAATAAAGCTTTTTTTATTGCAAGTTCAAGTTTAGTAGCTGTGGTCACTTTTCTTTGTGGCACCCTCCAATTACTCTTAGATCAGTGGTTCCCAACCCTGGTCCTCAGGGACCCCAACTCTACATGTTTTAGATATGTTATGTTAATCATCCATTCTTTTCTGGTGTGTTGCTACAAAGGAACACCTAAAACATACAGGACAGGGGTCCCTGAGGAACAGGATTGGGAGCAACTGTTGTCCTGTGATACACAGATAAAACAAATATCTTCCCATTTTTCAATTTGATGTTGGCAAGTATCTTTATGTGAAATCTTTGAACACAAATCTTTAAAAATATAAAAAATGTGGTCTTATGTTTGAGCAAACCCCATCTCTGATAGTTTTAGTAAAACGGTCTGTAGTGTTTTAAAATGTCAATAACTGTCATGATTTTTCTAAGGCTTGGTGGTGGAACAGAGAAACACAAAAGACAAGACAAACAGACGAACACAAAAACTGGGATCCTGACAATAACTAAATGTGGCCAGCAAAGAAAAACAGCAAAAAGTTCTACTCTGCTAATATTTTATTTTATATTTTGTTATAAAGTAACAAGAGATATATACCTATATGCTTGGGAAATAATCATCTCAATTCTCAGCAAATCAGCCTTATCAATGTTTTACTGTCTGTTTAAATTCCATTCATTCCATGATTACCTTGAATCTTCTCAGACTTTGCAGGCTCTGGACACCATGTCAGCAGGCAAAGACTGGTCCAAGACCAAGGTTTACCCTGACCTGTACATTCAAACAATGAGGCGAGCAATGGATAATCTTGTGAACATTTTCCAAAAAGAACAAACAACACTGACAAACATGGGTAAAAATAAATGATGTGCATATTTAGTTGTTTTCTACTAAAAAAATGAAATTCTTTTAAACTGTGTTTATGTTTGACCCCTCTTAGAACTGACCAGAATGAAAGAATACAAAGGTCAGATAATTTTAAGTTTACTTTTATTTATTGCTGTTTGCTAAATATTTTTGATAAGACCTTCTGTCTCATTTTTCACAGAATCAGTAACATTTGATGAATCCACTGCTGGGGTTGGCCTCATAATAACAGACTTTGGAAAACGACTTAAGTACTCAAAAACTGCAAGGTCATCAACACCGTCTTCGAACTCACAAAGGTTTCGTCTGCCAATGGTTTTTGGGATGAATGGCTTCACCTCTGGTCGTCACTACTGGGAGGTCCAGGTGGGCCTGAGGAACGACTGGGATATTGGTGTGGCCCTGGAAACAATCGATAGGTCAGACGATGATGTGAGAAAAGACAAGGGATTTTATTCTATCGGAAAATCTGGTTTTGATTATGAGGTTAACGAAAAACCCCGTAAAGTTCTCCATCTTAGTCCCAGGCCAAGACACGTGGGGGTGTTTTTAGACTATGAGGCGGGTCGAGTGTCATTCTTTGATTTGAACAAGAAGTTGCATATTCATTCTTTCAAAAAAGAGTCTTTCACAGGAAAGCTTTTCCCATATTTTTACCTGTACAGTGGTGCAAAGAGGTCTGAGCCTTTGGTTCTCCATTTTATGCAAGATCCAGGATACTTGCTGACTCTTATTCAACCTATTTGATGTGGTAAAAAAAAGCAAAAAACCAACTGAATAAATCCTCTAGTGAGATTCTCAATTAATTTTCTGTAATAAGAGATTTAAAAATGCAAATACAGTAACAACGACAGTCCGTCATATTAGTTAAGATCAGTAGAAAGAGAAAATTTTTTGTCTTACTGTACATATTTTTGGTTTGGTGCACTTTGGTGCTACCAGAGAAATTAGCTTTTGTGACACCCAGTCAACGTCCTACTGCTGGACATCAAAAATGAAGTCTTCTTAATCAAACTGTTGGACAGAAGATAACATCATTGCTGAATTAATCTCTTTGTTTCTTTGTTGTGATTTGCTTTAAATCATATTTTAATTTAATTGAAGCTGAAGAATTAACTGAATTTTTAGCTTCTTTTTGCATTACATAGCAGTAAATGTTGTTTTATAAAGTAGCTGCCATTCAAAATGGCCCTTCCAAGTCAAAAGCCAGCCCAATGGCAGCCGGATGGCAGTAAAATCCCCTCCAACTTCCAGCCACTAGCCTTCTCCTGGGCGTGCATATTTGTTTACTGTATTTTTTTACAGGGTCTGACCAGGAGGTACTATTCTTTAGATCTTAATATCCACAAATCCTGACAGAAAGAATATTTTAGTACAAATTTTGAAGGCATTGTAGGGGACTAGCCTAGGACTAGCCAAGGGCTCATCAAGGAAAGTGCAATTTTGAATGGCTGCTACTGAAAGGCTTTCTTTCCTGCTGGTCCCTGAACTGACTAAACCGAAAGGAAAAAATGTACTTATAATGATTTTAGATGTGAGGTTAAGCAAGTGCAGCATAAGGACCTATCCTTTTTGCATGTTTTCAAAGCCCTGTGTTCAATTAGCTGGAGTTTATATTCAACACACCACAAATGTTTTTTTAATAATTTTGCAATTTTCCACTCTGTGGTAGAATATTATTGCATGTTTAATTTGAAATTTAGTTTGGATTTTCAACAAAAACCAAAAACAACAACCTTTACTTGAGTTTCGTTTCAGTCAACTGTTGTGACCTGACCACACCCACTATGTGCCAGAAGCTGACTCTGCTGTTCACTTTTTGGTAGATCTGGTTCCTTGGCAAAGATGTAGTGCTTCTAGTTCCTTATTGGTAGCTTTTATCCTGCAGGTCAGTGTATGTTAACATCACTGGATTGACAGGATACAACAGAACAATCCAAACTGAGGTGAGTTTTTCAGAGTTTGTTTAGCATCATTAACATAATATCATATTATTATCAGAAATATTATATATAATTTTAGATTGATATGAAGGTGACTCACTGGGCGTGTGTGAGTTGGCACTCTGCTGTGCCCTCAGGTGATTGCAAACACCTATCTCCCTTTTCGCTCTATGCTTCTAAAAAAAAATACACCTACTCCTTAGATGTTTTAAAAGCACTTAAATGCAGCATAATTCATCTAAAACAATGATAGCTCTTTATAGCCGTAATTTTTGGTAAAGGCTTAATATTTTTCTTTGAGAATAAGAAAATTATCATTTTGTAAATTTTGTAATATATACCCCTCACACACACATTTTTTTTCCACATTCCCCTGGTCAGACTGTGAGAAAATGGTTCAGCTACCAATAGCACTATTGTTGTGCTGCTAAAGAAAACTAAAGGAAAGAATAAAGATATCTTGCAGAAAAATCTTGATGTGATCTTTTTATTCAGTTTTTTAAAAGAAATTACTTGGATGCAGTCTTTAGTTTCAGAAAATCTTGCAGAACAGGGAATATCATTAGGTTGACTGACAGTGGATAAGGAGACACCTCAGTTTGAACTGAAACCTTTTATGCTGTTGGTTATGGTATTATTCTTTGAATCAAGCTATAATTTTACAGGTTTTAAAAGATTTTTCTACTCATATCTCTTAGAATTTTTCTTGACACTATTAATCATCATGGCAGAAATGCATTGTGGTGTATGTCAAAAGTGCATGTTTCTTTTGTATTGGTTTTTTTCATGCAGAACACCTTGGGGCCTGCAGTGATGATCCTTTTCAACTAATGTAGTGGTACATGGTGCAAGCACCATGTAAATCCTTTTTTTGACAGCAAAGTCAAGTAATTATAATTAGACTACCAAACTAAAAAAGAAAAATGAGAGCAACAAACATGGCAACACAGACCAGGGGAAACATGCTGCAAGTTGCAAAAACAAATACAAGTTAAGAGTTAAGATGCAATCAGAGAAACAGACAGCAGCAAAGTAGAAACAGCTGTTAACCCAAAACCTGCTGAAAATACATAAACTATGTATTGTATAAAGGTACTTGGCACCGTACAGTGGTGAATATTATTATACTAGAAGTATGTGAATAGTTCCATCTAAAATTAATAAAAATTGTTTTTTGAATGGTTATTGAGTCAAATATTTGGCGGATAATGTTTGGTTTATTGAAAGGTTTTATCTATACCTGTGTAAATGGGTTTGGCTTACATTTAATGACAGATTCTAACATATCTGCAGTGTTGGGGATTATAAATCTGATACAGTACTGCTGTTGAAGCTCCATGAAAATGTTAAATAAATAAATATAAAAAACAGCAATGAGAACTTCGGTATTAATTCTTTTCCTGCTTTGTGTCAACTCTCACGGTGGCTAGGCGACAGAGCATATGGGTGGTGAAAGCCACGGAAGGTTGGACCTGTTTGAATGCACAGCCAAAACTATTCTGGTGTCCTTATTTTCACAAACCTCAAAGGATCCAGTCCAGGTAGACCGGGTCCTTTGAGGATTCAGCCTTTGAAAACTAACACACCCTTAGTGATGAAGAAATATTCAGAGGAAAACTTACTTTTGAGTTCTACCATTTGATGTCCTGTGGACGGCATTCAGTTTATGATTTTGCCAAGGGTCTCGCCCATAGATATTCATTCATAGTATTATCTATGTTCTGATCCCATATGAGTTGATGAACATCATAAGCTGGTGAACATCTCTCCCTGGTGGCCTGGAGCACTTGCATCATACTGTAAGGTGCTGCTTTGGAGCATTTCTTAACATGAAGGTGTTTTATGGGTTGTTACTGTTGTAGTTTTATTCGCAAGGGTGTGAAGAGTTCTGTGTCTGAATCTCAATTTGCGTGTGTATAGTAGGATTTGAAAATGTGTGAGATTTGTATGTCTGTATAAGAATCTGACACACAACTTTCCGCACACATATGCAAATAATATTGCAACCTTAAAGCCCCCATATGTTTTTGCTACTTAAACTGTCCTGTTTTTTGTGCAGTTGTGGGTAATTTATGTGTCATTTTCTTTTTTGTGTGCATTTGCCAGTCTACCTTTTGAATTTCAAAACCTCAAAAGATGAAACCATGTATTTATAAAGCATTTGTACCCTTCGTCAATCGTAAATTATACCTAGTAGACCATTAAAAAAAATAAATTCTACAAAAATACCATCTTGGCCAAAGTATTTTATTCTAAGTTCAAGAGAAGCACCAACAACCCTACAGTTGTAGGTAACAGGCTTTGAAGTTCTGACAATAACTCACTCACCTGATAAAAAAAATAAATAAATAAAAGCACATCATATAGAGTTAGGTTGGGCCAAATGTAAAAGTGTTCAAATCGCTATTCGCAACTCCAACAAATGGCGATGGAAGATATGTTTGTGCAGGTGACTTTGTGGGTAAATATCAGCACCCCTTCTAAACCACTGGTAATATTGTTAAAGCTCAATAAGGTAAACATGTTTGTTATTCATTTGTTTATCTGAATAAACAAAATCGAATAGACTGAAAACTAGCGAGGACATTTTTTATTTTTTATGGAAAGCGCAGTGGAGGTGATCATTTTCCTTTTTTATTTTTTGTGTTTTCATTTGTGTTTGTTAATTTGAAATCAAATCCCTAACAGCCTGAGCCGCCTGGCACAGCCAACTCTCTCTGGTTCTGGTTCAGCTGTTTAAAAAAATAAAATAAAAACAGCTGGTCTCTGGTTTTGGTGCAATTATTTCTTTCCTTCCAAGTTTAAGTAGATAATTCACTGCTGCATGGTGGCACTGGGGGAAAAAAAGCTGCAGCTAAAATGGGTTTATGTGTACCAATAAAAAATGTTTTTTTTAGTCTTTAGTCTTAAAAGTAGACAGGGTGTCTGCCTCACGGACTCAAAATGTTCACTGGTGCCACAGGAGAGCAGCCTGATAACTAAAAGATCTGTCTCCCATTCTATTTTTAGAAATTCTAGGAACCACTAGTAAACCTGCAGATTGAGAGTGAAGTGCTCTGTTAGGAACATAAGGAACAATCAGATCTCTGATATAAGATGGAGCTTGGCCATTTAAGGCTTTATATGTGAGAAGGAGGATTTTAAATTCTATTCTGGATTTAACAGGAAGCCAATAAAGAGAAGCCAGGATAGGAGAGATATGATCTCTCTTTTTAATTTTCATCAGAACTGTGGCTTAAAGTATGGTTTGTGGACTTCCTGATAGTAAAGAATTACAATAGTCCAGCCTTGAAGTAACAAATGCATGGACTAGTTTCTAAGCATAAATCCTGGACAGAATATTTCTAATTTTTGCAATATTCCTCAGATGAAAGAAGGAAATTCTAGAAACCTCTTTGATATGGGGTTTAAATGACAGGTCCTGATCTAATATAACACCAAGATTTTTTTACTTTATTATCTGAAATCAGTTTAAGCCCATCCAAATGAAGTGACTGGCTAATCAACTTATTTTTCAAAGACTGGTCCAAATACTAAAACTTCTGTTTTGTCTGTATTCAGAAGGAGAAAGTTAAGAGTCATCCAGGTTTTTATCTCTTCAGTTAAACAGTGAAAATTAATCCCATGCTGTCTAATAATTCTACCGAATGGGAGCATATATAAAGTAAAGAGAATTGGTCCTAGCAGTGATCCCTGTGGTACTCCACAGGTAACCTATGAGCATGCGGAAGATTTGTCATTAACGTGAACAAAATGAAATCGATCAGATAGATAAGATTTGAACTAGTCTAATGCTGTGCCTTCAATTCCAACAAAATATTAAAGTCTTTCTTAAAGAATATTATAGTCAACTGTATCAAATGCAGCACCGAGATCCAACAGGACGGGCATAGATACAAGTCCATTATCTGAGGCCATGAGAATATCATTAGCGACTTTCACCAGAGCTGTTTCAGTGCTATGATGAGCTCTAAAGCCAGACTGAAACTCTTCAAAAAGTTCATTATGGTGTAAGTGATCACACACTTGTTTGGCAACTACTGTACTTTCTGAAGAATTTTAGATAAGAAAGGAAGATTGGATATAGGTCTATAATTGACCAAGTCATCTGGGTCAAGAGACGGTTTCTTAAGCAGAGGTTTAATTACTGCAACCTTAAAAGCCTTTGGCACATATCCCTGTAACAGAGATAGATTAATCACATCTAAAATGGAGGAGGAGATCAAAAGGAATACCTCTTTAAATAACCTGGTTGGAACTGGATCTAACATACAAGTTGAAGGCTTAGATGCAGACAATAATTTTGCTAACTCTGAAAGTTCAACTGGATCAAAGCAGTCTAAACCCGGTTCAGATTCCATGACTACCTCAGATACAATTGCGGATAGAGGAGTGCTAATGATCTTATTTTTAAAGAATCCCATAAAATCATTACTTCTAAGAGCAGGTGGAATGAACGGTTCAACTAAGCTATGGCTCTGGGTGAGTTTGGCAACTGTATTAAAAAGAAATCTAGGATTATTCTTATTCTCCTCTATTAATTAGGAGAAATATGCTGCTCTTGCTTTACAAAGGGTAAACTATTTTTCCAGACTAGGTAGGATTCCCGTAGGTCTGTGGAGCAACATTTTTTCTCCAGTTTTCTAGCATTTTGCTTCAAAGTGCACAGCTCTGCATTAAACCAAGGAACAAGCTTTCTTTTTTTAACGGTTTTCATTTTCAAAGGAGCTGCGTTGTCTAAGGCAGTACACAGAGAACTAGCAACCCCGTCAGCAAAATCATCAACCTGTGAAGGGGAATAAACTAAGCTTTTGCACTCTGCAGCACTGCTCAGCAACACAGAGGAGAGAGAAAGAGAAGCAGATTCTTTAAAATGTATAACTGCACTATCTGATAATGATCTACTAAAATTGAACCTTCTTTTGGAGGAGGAGAACTCTGTTAAAGTAATCCCAAAGGTTATTAGAAGTTGTCAGAGAGGACAGGGTTGTGAGGAAATACTGTTATTTCTTCACATTCTATGCCGTATGTCAGCACAAGCTCCAAAGTATGAAGATGAGAATGTGTGGGACTATTCACATTTTGAACAAAGCCAATATTGTCTAAGATAGCATTAAAGGCTGCTCTTAAGCTATCGCTGTCATGATTCTTTCTAAGGCTCAGATCCACATGCAATGAAGACAAACAGAGAGACACAACATAAAAGTTCAACGGGTTTTATTGAAGGGTATATTGAGTTTGCAGTGTTGGGAAAGTTCTCTTTCTACGTGAACTAGTTCAGTTCATAGTTCATAATTCAAAATTTTGAACTAAGTTCACAGTTCCAAAAAATGAACTTCATAGTTCTTTTTATTTATATATATATATAAAAAACTGTTTTCTCACCCCTCGTGGGGTGGTATGTGTCATTCTCAAGCTCGGTCCTCTACCAGAGGCCTTGGAGTTTGAGGGTTCTGCGCAGTATCTTAGCTGTTCCTAGGACTGCGCTCTTCTGGACAGAGACCTCTGATGTTTTACCTGGGATCTGCTGTAGCCACTCTCCCAGTTTGGGGGTCACAGCCCCCAGTGCTCCAATTACCACTGGCACCACTGCTGCTCTTACTTTCCACATCTTTTCTAGCTCCTCTTTCAGCCCTTGGTATTTCTCAAGCTTCTCGTGTTCTTTCTTCTTGATGTCGCTGTCGCTTGGGATTGCCACATCTATCACTACTGCCTTCTTCTGCTGTTTGTCGATCAACACGATGTCTGGTTGGTTAGCCATCACCTGTTTGTCAGTCTGGATCTTGAAGTCCCATAGGATCTTAGCTCGGTCATTCTCAACTACCTTAGGAGGTGTCTTCCATTTTGACCTTGGGACTTCCAGCCCACACTCATGGCAGATGTTCCTGTACACTATGACAGCTACCTGGTTGTCGCGTTCCATGTATGCACTTCCTGCCTGCATTTTACACCCTGCTGTTATGTGCTGTATTGTTTCAGAGTCATCTTTGCACAGTCTGCATCGGGGGTCCTGCCTGCTGTGGTAGACCCTGGCCTCTATTGATCTTGTACTGAGTGCCTGTTCTTGTGCTGCCATGATTAGTGCCTCTGTGCTGTCCTTCAGTCCAGCCTTTTCCAGCCACTGGTAGGATTTTTTGATATCAGTCACTTCTTTTTGTCTGTGGTATATGCCGTGCAGCGGCTTGTCCCTCCATGATGGTTCTCCTTCCTCTTTCTTGTCCTCACTTTCGATTTTCTCCTGCCCGAGGTATTCACCAAGCCATTTCTCTTTGGGGGCCATCTTTCTGATGTACTCCTGGGTCTTAGTTGTTTCATTCTGGACAGTGGTCTTGACACTCACTAGCCCTCGGCCTCCCTCGCTACGCTTGGTATACAGTCTCAGGGTGCTGGATTTGGGGTGGAACCCTCCATGCATTGTGAGGAGCTTTCTTGTCTTTATGTTAGTGGCCTCTATCTCCTCCTTTGGCCATTTTATTATACCAGCGGGGTATCTGATGACTGGTAGGGCATATGTGTTGATGGCTTGTATCTTGTTTTTCCCATTAAGCTGACTTTTCAGGACCTGCCTTACTCTTTGTAGGTATTTAGCTGTGGCAGTCTTTCTTGCCATCTCCTCGTGGTTTCCGTTAGCCTGTGGCACCCCAAGATATTTGTAGCTGTCCTGCACATCTGTAATGTGGCCTTCTGGTAGTTCAACCCCCCTCGGTTCTGATCATCTTCCCTCTCTTTGAGACCATGATGTATATATATATATATATATATATATATATATATATATATATATATATATATATATATATATATATATATATATATATATATTGCTCAATTACACCATAGCCTACTGTAGAACCACAGACAGCAATTATTTTATCAGTTGGAACACTTTAACTGTGCATCAGATTTTATCTTCATATCCAGTTTTGAATCCTTATCCAACCAGGATTTACCATTGAGGGGACAGCATTCCCCCATTGCTGCTTTAACGCTTTGTTGCTGTCCATTCACTTCACACTAGTAGCAGCTGCAGCTTTCACCCCTACAGTATATTCTCAAAAACATCAGAAAAAATGTGCTGCTTGAATGGTCTTGTTTATGAGGAATTATTAAAAGAAAAACAGGAAAGTAGTCTTTAAGGTGCAAATGTTTTTTTTTATTTTAATAATTTTTTCCATTTGAAATTCCATTTCAATACATACTAAAAAGGAATACTGGAATCCTGGAAAATTATACCAGGCAGGTTTAAGTGCGGATTTTTTTACTGAAAGCCGGCGGGCAAAGTTTGCAGAGAAATGTAAGATTGTTGCCATCATCCTCACCAACCACCTGGTCATAAACCTGTTTTTAGTGATCATACTGCTGCTTTGTCGCCTCCACGGTCGCCTTCATGCTGCTGTGGCTTCCACGCTGCATTTTGTTTTGATGACGCACGCGGCTGTAGGCTACGACACTGGTAACTAGTGTTGCCAGATTGGGTGTTTTCCCCGCTACATATTAAGGCCTGTTTACGGTGTGATTACGGTGAGGTTTCGCCTGGAGGGCTCTAGAGAAATCTGGCAACCTATTGAACGAAGTTGAACTGAGAGAGCGTGCCGTTCACAGACACCAGAATGAACGAGTTCACAATAACGTTCATCAGGCAGTAATGCAGTACGTTCAGTTCACGTTCGCCCAAAATATGAACAAGTTCATGAACTTTCGTTCAAAGAACGCGTTCAGGCACAACACTGTGAGTTTGGCGCAGAGTTGCTCCAAAAAAAAGAAAAGGTTTTCTTGCTTTGAAATTTGGATCAGGGAAATTAAGGGTTAAATGTTCAAAAGAGTTGTAAGTATTAACTGCCTGGGGAGTAACCAGTAAGTCAAACTGAAAGATTGTTGCTACTCCTGTTCCTTGCCCAGAACTTCTGGGTATGTCAAAATTTAAACAGCTTAAAGGAGTTTCCTCATTTATTTAAGCAGCAAGAGGATTCTCTGAGCATAAAGGTTTCTCTAAGGCAACATAAATCAATATGATAATCAGAAATCAAGTCATTAACTAGCAGACTTTTAGAGGAAAGAGATCTTATGTTAAACAGACCACATTTAATCGTTTAAATTTTTTTCCCCAATTGGAGTTATTTTAATTTTAATTAAATTATCATGATTTACTCCTTTGGGAATATTTGCTAATTTATTAGATTTTGGTCGTGGGCAAGACACTGTTTTGATGAAGTAAAGAGTGGGTAACCGTAGAGAAGGTGCAGAGATGTGTGTTAAACTACAACAGTGCTTCCTGGTCTGCACCCTGGATGGTCAGGGTTTTGGAGGACTAATAAATGTGGCCAGATTCCTAGAAAGAAGAGCTGCACCATCCAAAGTGGGATGGATGCCGTTTCTCCAAATCAGACCAGGCTTTCCCCAAAAGGATAGCCAATTATTAATGTAGCCCACGTGTTTTTCAGGACACCACCTAGAGAACCAGTGGTTGAATGTCTACATGCGGCTAAAGTCATCACTGGTCAGATCAGGGAGGGGACCAGAGAAAATTACGGAGTCCGACATTGTTTTGGCAAACTTACACACCAAAGCAACACTAATTTTATTGACCTCCAATTGGGGTAACCGGGTGTCAGTACCGCCAGCGTGAAGGACAATATTACTGTATTCAACCTTATTCTTAGCCAGCAGTTTCAGGTAGGATTTGATATCTCCCGTTCTTGCCCCCGGGCAACATTTTACTATGGTCCCTGGTGTCTCTAATGCCACGTTTTTGACTATGGAGCTGCCAATCACCAGAGTGGGCTTCTCAGTGGGTGTGTCACTGAGTGGGGAAAACTGGTTAGAAACGTGAACGGGTTGGTGGTGACCAGTTGGCAGAGATCCACGACTACGCTTTCTGCGTACAGTTACCCAATCGCCTGGCTGCTCAGGCACTTTTGGAGGACAGCTACGTGGGGAGCCTACTTTAACTTCTGGATGTTCAACAGCCTGAAGCCTGGATTCTAACTCTGACACCCTCGCCTCCAAAGCTACAAAAATACTACACTTATTACACATCCCATTATCACGAAAGGAGGCAGAGGAATAACTGAACATCTGACACAGAGAGCAGGAGAGAGGAGAAGAAGAAGGAACAGTTGGAAGAGTCAAGGGAGGGAGAGAGAGAAGCCATTGCAATGCTAAGCTAGCACTAGCCTAGGCTAGCTACTCCTCACTAGCAGAAATAAAACCGTGTGATGCTGACAAGTTCTCAGAAGAAAAGTGCAGCAGAAGGCGTTATGTTTTAAAGTAGTTCTGGTCTGAGTTACTCAGATACAGAGATATCACAGAAGAAATAACTTCACTTCAGATGAAGATCGTCTGGACAGCTACAACCTTAGAAAAGATTTGCGGTCCAGAACTATGCCCTAGGCCTTGAAGGGTAAATATTATAAAATGAAATAGAAGTTCACCCAACTACGGTTTAGCCAAGAGCTCCTATAAGTTGCTTACTGGGGCTGACCTATCGTCAAGGTCAAAACCTGGGATGTGGTTCATTCAAAGCTGAATGAATTTAAATTTCCAGCAGCTTAAACTCTCCATACACTTACTTTACTTTTGTTATTATAATTCAGTTTCATTCAGTTTATATTTATAGTGCTAATTCCCAACATGTCATCTCAAGGCACTTTACAATTAAACCAGATAATACAGTCAAATTGATTAAATTTTTATTTATTTAAGGAAAACCAGTTGATTGCAACGAATCACTGACTCAAATGCAATCCCTCACACCAAGCATGCTTGTAGCGACAGTGGAGAGGAACAACTCCCCCTTAACAGGAAGAAACCTCCTACAGAACCAGGATCAGTGGGAGCTACTGATATTTAAGAAGAAATTGACAGTCTAGTTTTATTTTTTATCATCTGACAGAACTATAAACCTTTTTTGTTTTTTTCTACAGAAATGTCATCATACAGCGTCCTCACTTCATTACCAGAGGAACATTTCCGTTGTTCTATCTGTCTGGACTCTTCACAGAGCCAGTCACCACACCTTTTGATCAAAACCTCTGTAGGACCTGCCTCACTCAGCAATGGAGCAACAGCAAGTTTTATCAGTGTCCAAAATGTAAGTGAAATGTCAGTCCAAATAAAGAGAAGAAAAAGGGAGGCACTTGAAAGTGCCAACACACCGTGGCAGGTGATATGTGATGTGTGTACAGATGTAAAGTTCAAGGCCTCCAAATCGTGCCTTGTGTGTCTGACTTCATACTGCGATGGACACCTGGAGCCTCACCAGCTGGTCCCTGCCCTGATGAAACACAAGCTGGTGGACCCTATGGAGAACCTGGAGGAGAAGGTTTGTGAAAAGCATGCAAGGATCCTGGAGTTTTTCTGCAGAAAGGAACGAGTGTGTATCTGTCTGCTGTGCTGTGAAGCGGAACACAGAGACCATGAGACAGTTCCTGTTGAAGAGGAAGGGGAACTGCAGAAAGTGAGTCCTTAGATGTCGAACACTGTACTTAAAGTGCTGCCATGATGTATTTTCCCCTAGTGGATTTCTTGTTTTTTTTTTTACTTTTATATACTGTAATTATTAACCATGTAAGCATAATGTTATGAATATAAAATTCAAATAATTCCTTTCATGAACAAATGAGAGATTTATTATCATCTTTGTCTAATTAATAGAATTACTTTGATCTGAAAAACCGGTGGGTTATAACAAAACAAAAAAAAAAAGAAATCTCTAGGGGAGCAAATGCTTCCTTACTTTTTAAATATGGTATAACTGACAGCATAAATCAAAGAAATGGATCAACCTGTCATCTGAAGGCAGGACCATGGTACCCCTTTCTTCCTCTTCTTTTAATATGGTAACACAAAACACTGCCTAATTGTTGTCATGATTATAGATTATGATGTGTGAAATTTATATTCTATTTCTATTTTCACATAAATTATGTCTCAGTTGTAAAATGTTTTATTAGTTTTAAGTCAGAGTTACATGACTTGTTGAGTGAATTCCTTTTTTGTCTTGACAGAGGGGTCCAAGTTATGGAAGAAAAGTCATGACAGGATTCGTGTCATCAGTGGGAGTCAGGTCATCTGGATCGGGTCCTTTATCAGTTTCAAGTCAGAACCACACCTGGAGATGCTGCATTCAGCTTCTATGCTCCATATTTCTGAAAAGATTCAGATCAGCTGAAACACCATCTATTTGCATCCAGATTGAAGACCCACCTGTTCTCAGCTGCATTTAAATATTTTTATTTCAATGTTAGTGTTAGTAAGATTTCTTGTTTGGTGTTCAATTTTAAATCATGTTTTTATTGTTTTACTTTTTAATGCTTTCTTTTCTTCTGCATCATACTAATGCTTTGCTTGGTGTAAAGCACTTGAAATTGTGGACATTATAAATACTATACAAATAAAGCAGCCTTGCTAACTTTCCAAAAAAATTTGTCTTGTGTTTAAACAGAACCTGTGAGTGGAAAGAATTTGCCAGAGGTCAATAATGGGATAAACTACCCCCTTAAACAGACCCTAATCCACCTTCTGGGTCAGGGTTACTTGATATGCAGGATGACCTTAAAAAATTTAGTGTGTCCCCCTGGCCCGTCTATGAGTCAAATAGGACTTGGCAGAGTTGTGCAGTCCTGCAATGCCCATAGGATACCAGGTAAGTTGTGGCAATATTTGTATGTATATAATTTTATAACAGCTGACAGTTTTGTTCAGGAATGAAAAAAATCTTTAACAATTTTAGGCAGAGGGATCCTAAATCAACTTGCAGTTGCGAGATGGCCAGCAAGAATTCCAGTAGAGCAGTTGCCTGAAGCACCATAGATGTATGAACAGGAGCTGGGGTCCTCCCTGACTTGGGGATCTGCTTTTGGCTCTGACCCATTTTCAATAGACGGAGACTGATGCTGTGCTGAGCAGCTATTTGAAGAGAGGTTTCCAGACATTTCTCCTCTTTTTGGAGAAGTTGTTAACTAGACTACAGCGTGTTTCAGGAGGTGGTGTTACTTGATAAGTGTTACTGAAAGACACGTGAGATAAATCTAATGGCTAAATGGATATTAATAAATGAGAAGCTTGATAAAAACGGCATATTTTAATATCAAAAATACACGTGTAACAAATATAAAACCACATTTACTTGAAGTGACTGCTCTGAATTTCCTGAAGAACTGATACTTGTTTAAAAGTGTCAGGTTAACATGTTTTACTGAAAGCCTTTTTAACTTGTAATGTGGAAAAATGAAAAAAGTGCTTTACACTTAAATATTAGATGCTGAATTATAAAACGCAATTTCTTTAGAATTTATAAAACAACAAAAAAGTTAATATTGAACTGTATGAAAAAAAGAAAAACATTGGTTGTCACTGTAACGGACATACATTAAGGCAGCAACAACTTGTCCAGTGCAGGCAGGGCCTCAGAGAATCCAGTCAGCTCCAAGTCCACAGCATGACACTACAGGCAGCGGCAATTGTTCCACTCCACAATGCATGCCTCTCACCCGACCAGGCTGCTGCAGCAGGTTGCAAACATGGGCTCATCTACTGGACATGTAGATTGAAAGAGGGATAAAGAATTTTGTAAGTAGAGCATTGACAGATAGTTAATATGCAGGGATTGCCAGCACACAGAATACTTCTGTAGAAAATGTACGACAAAGAGAATAACAGAAAGGACAAAGTATGTTTTAGCAAGAAGTAAAACTTTTCTTTTATCACCTCAAAAAAGTTCATGTTGTGGTGCTACCTGAACTTTTGGCTGTGCTGGTTGGGCATTTGATCACCGTCCGATTGGGAAAATATGGCCTTGTTGTTGTCAAAGCCATGTTGTCCCAAGCCATTGCCCCCCTCAACTCCGACCTGCACTGTCGGTCACTTTACACCTGTTTTGCACTATTCCCCCCCACACACACAATGTGTGCCAGTACTGTTTACATTTCCTTTTTCTTTTAATATATTTATATGTTTTTTTAATTTTTCATTTTTTATTTGTATTTTTTTCACGGTACCTGATATGGAAGTCCCAAATCTCATTGTATCCGTTGCAGAATATAATGACAATAAAGGCTTTTTGACTTTTGACTTTTTGTCATCTGTCAATTAGTTTCTTGGATCTGGACCTCTGGCAGACGTTTAGATTCAGGTCAGGTAACTATATGGGTTAATGTTCTCATTCATATCAACACACATGCAACACATTTAAATATATATATATATATATATATATATATATATATATATATATATATATATATATATATATATATATATATATATATATATATATATATATATATATATATAAAGTCATAATGTAACTTCTTAAATTATGTAATTAATGTAATTTCATTAGCCTATTATTTATTTTAATATGTAAATTTCTTTGTGCAACTTATGTATGAAACGTGCTTTATAAGTGAAAACATGATTTATAATTAAAACTAAATTCACCATTGAACCAAACAGAACAAGCATAACACAATCAGAAAAGGATCAAATAAATATAAACATAAAGAAACTAAAAACATGAATCAGTGTCCCCCTCCTGTAACAATCCCCCTATTCAGGGAAATGTTACCTGCATGACGTCACTTTGCTTTGAAATGATTTGCATTCGAAATTGATAAACTTACGTTGCAGTGTACTGACTTTGCTAACGTAAGTAAGCTAACCATATTGTTTTAATGTAAATAGCATAACTAAGGTCAGGGAATTAATCACATCATTGGTTTTAATATAAAAATATACCAGAAGCAGTTCTCGGCAAGGCGTGTTGCCTGAGGCAGCTCACACTGAGCGTTGCTAGGAGCTGCCTGTTGCCTCTCCAAGCAAACTTTACGTCAAACCAGATCATATCTGGGTCAATCAACTTGCTTCAGATAAAAAAAATAAAATAAAAAAAGGATGATGAGCGTTTTTCATTTTTTCCATGCTCGACTTTATGCACAAAATAGGAAAACGGATAACAGATCAATCCGTGTATCATTCGTTCTTTCTATTTTCAATTGCCAATCAAAAAACAAAAAATAAAAAATTGACTGGTTATTTTGTTTTTTATGGTTAAACCAAAAACGAAAAAAGGATTGGTTTTTAATCCGTGTATCATTCGTTCTTTCTATTTTCAATTGTCAATCAAAAAACAAAAAATAAAAAATTGACTGGTTATTTTGTTTTTTATGGTTAAACCAAAAACGAAAAAAGGATTTGTTTTTCATATATCAATTCTAAGCTCAGATCAAGAATACGAAATGGAAAAACGCAGAATTTGATTTTAATATTTAATCGGTACAGTTTACGTGACCCGGAAATAGCTCTTTGCGAGGCAGTGGGGTGATGAAGTGGCTACCATGGCGATGCTAGAACGCTGTTTGTTGTTGCTAGTTAAAAGTACAGTGCACAGAAAAGTTTCAAGAAAAAAGTTATACCTGGAAAATCCTGCTGATTTTCTCCGTTGTCTTGTCCTCCTCCTTAAGAGTCACACGCTTGGATCCTCGACCGTAACTGTCCATGGCTGATAGGTCCGACTGCCTTATCTGGTGCAGCTTGATCGAACGTGGTGGGGGTAAGCATAGATATCCATAATAAAGCCTTTATTATGGATATCTATGGGGGTAAGCCAATTGTTTTTTTTAGCTAAAGCTCCACCAAACTTCCGGGTCATGTAAACTGTACCGATTAAATATTAAAATCAAATTCTGCGTTGCTGTCCGTTTTTCCATTTCGTATTCTAGATCTGAGCTTAGAATTGATATATGAAAAACAAATCCTTTTTTCGTTTTTGGTTTAACCATAAAAAACAAAAAACAAAATAACCAGTCAATTTTTTATTTTTTGATTGACAATTGAAAATAGAAAGAACGAATGATACACGGATTGTTTTTCATATTCCAATTCTAAGCTCAGATCAAGAATACGAAATGGAAAAACGGACAGCAACGCAGAATTTGATTTTAATATTTAATCGGTACAGTTTACGTGACCCGGAAGTTTGGTGGAGCGTTAGCTAAAAAAACAATTGGCTTACCCCCACCACGTTCGATCAAACTGCACCAGATAAGGCAGTCGGACCTATCAGCCATGGACAGTTATGTTTTATTTCGAGGATCCAAGCGTGTGACTCTTAAGGAGGAGGACATGACAACGGAGAAAATTTGCAGGATTTTCCAGGTATAACTTTTTTCTTGAAACTTTTCTGTGCACTGTACTTTTAACTAGCAACAACAAACAGCTTCTCGATCAACATAGTGTGTGGTTCTAGCGTCGCCATCGTAGCCACTTCATTACCCCAACTGCTACGCAAAGAGCTATTTCCGGGTCACGTAAACTGTACCGATTAAATATTAAAATCAAATTATGCGTTGCTAATCCGTGTATCATTCGTTCTTTCTATTTTCAATTGTCAATCAAAAAACAAAAAATAAAAAATTGACTGGTTATTTTGTTTTTTGTTTTTTATGGTTAAACCAAAAACGAAAAAAGGATTTGTTTTTCATATATCAATTCTAAGCTCAGATCAAGAATACGAAATGGAAAAACGGACAGCAACGCAGAATTTGATTTTAATATTTAATCGGTACAGTTTACGTGACCCGGAAATAGCTCTTTGCGCGGCAGTGGGGTGATGAAGTGGCTACCATGGCGACGCTAGAACGCTGTTTGTTGTTGCTAGTTAAAAGTACAGTGCACAGAAAAGTTTCAAGAAAAAAGTTATACCTGGAAAATCCTGCTGATTTTCTCCATTGTCATGTCCTCCTCCTTAAGAGTCACACGCTTGGATCCTCGAGCGTAACTGTCCATGGCTGATAGGTCCGACTGCCTTATCTGGTGCAGCTTGATCGAACGTGGTGGGGGTAAGCCAATTGTTTTTTTTAGCTAAAGCTCCACCAAACTTCCGGGTCACGTAAACTGTACCGATTAAATATTAAAATCAAATTCTGCGTTGCTGTCCGTTTTTCCATTTCGTATTCTTGATCTGAGCTTAAAATTGATATATGAAAAACAAATCCTTTTTTCGTTTTTGGTTTAACCATAAAGAACAAAAAACAAAATAACCAGTCAATTTTTTATTTTTTGTTTTTTGATTGACAATTGAAAATAGAAAGAACGAATGATACACGGATTGTTGCTGTCCGTTTTTCCATTTCGTATTCTTGATCTGAGCTTAGAATTGATATATGAAAAACAAATCCTTTTTTCGTTTTTGGTTTAACCATAAAAAACAAATAACAAAATAACCAGTCAATTTTTTATTTTTTGTTTTTTGATTGGCAATTGAAAATAGAAAGAACGAATGATACACGGATTCAGATCATTATTTCTTCTTCTTTTTTGTTTTGAAAACAAATATTGAGAAAACAAGTGAATTTCTGCATTTTTAATTTTTGGTTTTAATTTGAAAAGCAAAAGAACAAATGATACATACGGATACGGATTCCAGAAATGCTTTTTCATTTTAAGAATGTGGCTGCATTGCTTGACTCATACATGAAATTAGAAATCAATCATCCTATTTGCATTTTCTTCTTTAAGACTGCACATTTTATGCCATAATCAAGGAGAAAACATGTGATGGTCTGCCAGCAAAGCACTGTCCATAACCCGAAAAAGAAAAAGCATTCTGAGCGGCGGGCGCAGCAGGTGACGTCAGCAGCCGCTCTTCCTCAGGTCCTTGCTAACCAGACAGCTAAAATTCCTTCCTTCCTTCCTTCCTTCCTTCCTTCCTTCCTTCCTTCCTTCCTTCCTTCCTTCCTTCCTTCCTTCCTTCCTTCCTTCCTTCCTTCCTTCCTTCCTTCCTTCCTTCCTTCCTTCCTTCCTTCCTTCCTTCCTTCCTTCCTTCCACTATGGTGTCAGCATAGTTGCCACTGCCACTATGGTGGCAAGCTCTGCTGGCAGCGGCCACTATGGCAATCCACTATGGAGCCTGCTTATTGGCAGTAATTGTAACTTTATAAAAGTTTTGATGCATGTTACATCACATTAACATCACAATGTAAAAAAACTACTTAAAGGTACTATAAATAAGTTTTCTGCCAAAAAACTGCAAAAAATAAAATAAAATAAATAAATAAATAATTTCTTGCCAAAAAACGGCAAGAAGAATAAATAAAAAAATAAAATAAATTATTTAACGAAAACCGGCCTCTGCCACTTATTGGCAGATAAACTATTTCTTTCCATCAACTAAATGGAAAAATAAGTTAGTGGCTGCGGCCAGTAATACGCCGTGCCAGCCAGTACTAAAGCCTTGTCAGGCTGACGAGCCACCGGATGTGTCACAGCGAGCCACATAGGCTGCGTCTCAATTCTCAGGCTGCGTACTTCGGAGGACGCATTTTAAGGCCGGTGACGTCACAACGCTGCGCAGAGGCCGTCCCATTTGGCAAAAATTCTGAGGACGCTTAAAATGCAGCCATAAAATGCGTCCTCCTTTTCCCCGAATTCTGAGGATGCATTGCTACCGTCCTTACTGGCCTCGCCTCCCACTAGATTCCCCGAGGTGCTTTGCACGCTTTTTTTTTTTTTTTTTTTTTTAAGTAGTTGAAGAAGAAGAAAGTTGGATTTTCTTCAAGTTAGGGACAACCAAAAGCAGCAGCAGCGACGGCAGTAGTGCGGAGAACACCTTTAAATGTAAGTAGTTTGTTTTTGTTTTTTTATCTGAACATCTTTTAAAATACATAGTGGTAACAGAGCCACCGGGATGTGTAGGACCAGCTAAAGCTTAAAGCTAACCTTTTGATACGAGATGCTCATCAACATATTAAAAGCCTTCATACAAATATCACCATTTTTTATTTTAACCTATATCTTATTGTAACTGTGCTGATAGCCGTATCCCTCACTAGTCGGATCTATTTATTTTCATACAGTTTATTACAAAGTATTAGAACTGTTAAAGCTTAATGCAGCTGAAGAAATAACATTAGTCCAGCTGTACTGGGCTGTTAATACTGTAAACATTTTGTTTCAATACTCAATAATGTATAGTTAATTTACAGTACAGTATAACAAGGTTTAAAGTATAATTAACTTGAAAAACAATACCGGCGTAATTATACAGAACAGTCATTTTGTCTGTTGACATAACAGAAATATGCTTTACATGTCATTTTGTTCCAGGGAGCAGACAGAGGAGTGGATAAAATGACCACCTTATCATCAGGGCCAAAAATACTGCTGCAGTCAGATGGAGGGAAGAGTTGAGGCAGAATTCCATCTACATGTTGCATTTCTATGTAAAAGTCACACAAGTTAAAAGAAGTCCTGTTCAAACACCAACGTACAAATATAATCTTTTGATCAGGTTCAGGTTTTGATAATGTACACACACACACACCTATATATATATATATATATATATATATATATATATAGGTGTGTGTAGGGAAATTACATCTTACATTTATTATATTCATGTTAATTTACACTTTGAGTAAGCTTAAAAAAGTAATCCCCAGGTGACCATTCCAAAGTCTTTTTCTGTAGAATTTCATCAATCCATCCAAATCATGAAACATTCCTTTTTTCTAGCTTTAAAGAAACCCTACAGAAAATAGCATCTGTTGACACAAATAGTTTTCCTCTACTTTAGGAATGCAAAGATCCAGGGACAGGGCAAATTTAGAACAACTTCTCAGTGACAACATCAGTTTAGTTTTAGAGAAGCAAGTATTTACAATAAACTATTAAAAACATTTTTAACTATTGACATTAGATTTTAAAATTAACTACAAAAACTATTTACAGAAGATATAAAATAAATATTACTAGAGAACATATATATATATACAATTTGACTGAGCAGGAGTCCCTGGTGGTGCTGCTGGACTGGATGCGATGCCACACAGATGACCTTGGAGTCTTCTGACTGCGAGTGGGACATCATCTGGGGGGTCGGGGTGCCTCTCTCCACTGTTCACCACATCGTCCATCAGGGTTTGCAGGGCTGACCCAATCGACGGCTGCCATGTTACTAAAAAAGTTTAAAAAGACGCAGAAAATAATGACTTTCCTAAAACTGTTTTCATAACCCTTAAATAAGAACAGCTAAAAAGTGATTATACTTGCCATCTAAATGTAACGGTGGTCGGGTAGACCCTCCTCCAGGGGCAGACACCTCGGCAGACAGATGGTCCCTACATGGAGACCCACTGACTGCCTCCAACACCTTCTCCCCCTCCTCATCCTCTGGCATGTCATCCTCTGGGGCCGTGATGTCACCGGCTCCCTCCTCATCCTCTAGCATGTCGTCCTGCTCTTCATCCTTTGCGGCCGTGATGTCACCAGCTCCTTCCTCATCCTCTGGCATGTTGTCCTGCTCTTCATCCTCTGGGGCCGTGATGTCACAGGCTCCCAGGCAGATGTTGTGCAGGACAGCACATGCCCGTTATGACCTGTAGAAAAAAAATGACAAAAATATTTACTTTTATTCAGTCATCTATCTTTTTTTCATTATCTCTATTACATGATTTATTAGAAATAAAATTTTACTTCATCTAGATCCACTATTTAACTTATTTTTTTGTTTTTATATTTAGATTTTTTTTCCTGCATTATGTTTTTTTTTATACATATAAAGGCCTATATATATATATATATATATATATATATATATATATATATATATATATATATATATATATATATATATATATATATATATATATATATATAATTGCAATTAAAATCAGGCAGTAAGGGGATAACAATTTAGACAAAAAATTATTTATTTCTCAACAGTTTGGCTTCTCAACACAACATTAGTGATGGTGAAAGTAGTGATTTAAGTCAGTTATTTACAGGGTTTGTACACATTTAACTATTCAATTCAAATTACTAAAGTTACAAACAAATAAATTACAAACTTACAAATAAATATAAAATTTGATATTTAAACATATTCATCAATCTGTGACAAGCGTTTATTTAATAACTGGTATATTCTGATCATTAGCAGGCCCCTGTGGGTTAGAATAATAGCAGGTAGATCTTACCTCTCCACTGCGCTCTGCCAGACTGAGAAAAATCCAGCTTTATTTCTATTTGCCAAAAATGTATTTCCTGATTTTTGTTTCTTTCAGGAGTGTCATTCAGTTGCTTCTGATGTTAATTTTTGGAAAGCCCAATGGGGAAATTCCATTTGGTTTTCTCATGGTTCGGAGCATTCTGCAGGAGTTATGACGTTAAAACATAGATTTAAGGGGAATATTATTGCCTCTGAAAGTGACTTAATGGGACACTATATCTGTCAAGTTTTAGCTTTTGAAAGCCATTGCTTCATTTGTGCTAATATTTATGGTTACAACAACAAACGAGAGAATGATAGACTATTTTACTTAATAGATATTTTTTTTTTAGAATGGCTAAAGAAATTCCCCAAAGCTATAATTATCATGGGAGGAGATTTTAATACTGTTCTTGATGGGGATCTTGATAAATGGCCTCCAAACAGACCTAATGCCTCCAACTCAACTGTCAAATCCTTTATGGAAAAATTCAACTTGACTGATATCTGGAGAGCTGTCCATCCTCATGACTATATATTCACTTGGAATAATAAATCGTCAACAAGAATGTCTAGAATTGATTTCTGGTTAATATCAAACACAGTAAACAAGGAGAATGTAACTGTTAAAATACTTCCTACTCCTCTCACTGACCACAAAGCTATTGAATTAATTTTAAATTTTTCAGACAAAAAACAATCTTTTTACTCACCATCATACTGGAAAATGAACAGTTCCTTACTGCAATTTGAAGAAGTCTCTGCAAATATATCAACGTTATTCAATCAGTATTGGTCTAAAGCTCATGTAGATGCTCGCTATAACCTTAATTGGGAATTGTTCAAATTTGAAGCTGGCAAATTCTTAAGAAAATTTAGTAGTAATAAGGTCAAAACTATTAGAGCAGAAGAAAAGTGTATAGTTTCCAGAATTGTTGAGATGTCTTATTCAAATCCTTCCACTTTAAGGGATTTAGAACAACAAGAATTAACTGAATTATAGATTAAGTTAGACAATATATACATAAATAAAAGTAAAGGTGCTTTTGTTAGATCAAGAAGAAAATGGATGGAAGAAGGAGAACAAAATACCCATTACTTTTTCAATCAATGTCAATAATTTCTATTAGCAGACTAAAAATTAAAAACTCAATAACTGATAATCCTGATCATATTGCTAGATACTGTTGTTCATTTTATGAGAATCTGTATTGTTCTAACCTCTGTCAAGCCTCAATTGATTCCTTATTAAATAATTTAATAGTTAAACCAATTTCTAATATCGACCAGAAACGATGTGAGGAGCCAATCACAATTCATGAAATTCTTGATGCTATTGCAGATCTCAAAACCAACAAATCCCCTGGGACCGATGGTCTAAGTGCCGAATTCTATAAACACTTTTCTAATGACTTCGCCCCTTTTTTACTGGAGGTCTTTAATGAAAGCATTAAAAATGGCTCTCTGCCTGCAACTCTTACTCAGGGTTTAACTACACTCATACCAAAACCCAACAAAGACCCTTTATTTCTCGATAATTGGCGAACTATCTGTCTTCTTAATACCGACTATAAAATATTAGCCTTGGTGATTGCTAAAAGATTAAAATCAGTTCTTCATTCAATCATTGACGAAACTCAATCAAGATTTATGAAAAATCGGCATATCAGAAATAATATAAGACTTGTTCTTGATATTTTAGATTATCCTGATTTTGTTTCTGATAATGGACTTATTTTATTTTTAGACTTCTATAAGGCTTTTGACACTGTAGAACATGGCTTTATATTTCAAAGTTTAGAAAAGTTTGGATTTGGAAAGCTATTTGTAACGATTATCAAAACTCTATATCAAAACAACAACAGTTCTATCAAATTAAGGAATGGCTCCTCTCCTAGATTTAACATCAGCAGAGGAATCAGACAGGGGTGTCCAATCTCCCCCTACCTGTTTCTTTTGGTAGCCCAGCTTCTGGCAGATCATATTAAAACCAGTCCTCTGAAAGGGTTAATTGTTGCAGAAAAATAACTTATCCTAACACAACTGGCTGATGACACTACCCTGTTCTTAAAGGACAAGGATGAAGTTTCATTAGCAATTCAAGAATTAAATAATTTTTCAAAAGCTTCTAGTCTGCACTTGAATCTCAAAAAATGTGAAATTATGGCAGTTAAAGATTGCACTGAGACATCAATTGAAGGCATTCCAGTTAAAAACAAGGTTGTTTATTTAGGCATAACCATTACAAAAGAACAAAAAAATCGTAGCTCCTTAAATTTTGATCCTTTAATTCTAAAAGCTAAAAAGAAACTTAATCAGTGGTTGGTTAGGGATCTTTCACTACGAGGTCGTATTATACTTTGTAAAGCTGGAGGCATTTCTAGGCTCACATACAGGTGCTGGTCATAAAATTAGAATATCATGAAAAAGTAGATTGATTTCAGTAATTCCATTTAAAAAGTGAAACTTGTATATTATATTCATACATTACATACAAACTCATATGTTTCAGATGTTTATTTTGTTTAATTTTGATGATTACAAATGACAACAAATGAAAATCTCAAATTCATCATATCAGAAAAATAGAATATTACTGAAGACCAATAAAAACAAAGGATTTATAGAAATGTTGGCCAACTGAAAAGTATGAACATGAAAAGTATGAGCATGTACAGCACTCAGTATTTAGTTGGGCCTCCTTTGGCCTGTATTACTGCAGCAATGCGGCGTGGCATGGAGTCGATCAGTCTGTGGCACTGCTCAGGTGTTATGATAGCCCAGGTTGCTCTAATAGTGGCTTTTAGCTCTTCTGAATTGTTGGGTCTGGTGTATTGCATCTTCTTCTTCACAATACCCCATAGATTTTCTATGGGGTTAAGGTCAGGAGAGTTTGCTGGCCAATTAAGAACAGGGATACCATGGTCCTTCAACCAGGTACTGGTAGCTTTGGCACTGTGTGCAGGTGCCAAGTCCTGTTGGAAAATGAAATCTGCATCTCCAAAAAGTTGGTCAGCTGCAGGAAGCATGAAGTGCTCTAAAACTTCCTGGTATGTGGCTGCGTTGACCCTGGACCTCAGAAAACACAATGGACCAACACCAGCAGATGACATGGCACCCCAAACCATCACTGACTGTGGAAACTTTACACTGGACTTCAAGCAACGTGGATGAAGTGCCTCTCTTCTTTTCCTCCAGACTCTGGGACCTTGATTTCCAAAGGAAATGCAAAATTTACTTTCATCAGAGAACATGACTTTGGACCACTCACCAGCAGTCCAGTCCTGTTTCTCTTTAGACGCTTCTGACGCTGTCTGTGGTTCAAGAGTGGCTTGACACAAGGAATGCGACAGCAGAAACCCATGTCTTTCATACGTCTGTGTGTGGTGGTTCTTGAAGCACTCACTCCAGCTGCAGTCCACTCTTTGTGAATCTCCCCCACATTTTTGAAGGGGTTTTGTTTCACAATCCTCTCCAGGGTGCGGTTATCTCTCTTGCTTGTACACTTTTTTCGACCACATCTTTTCCTTCCCTTCGCCTCTCTATTAATGTGCTTGGACACTGAGCTCTGTGAACAGCCAGCCTCTTTAGCGATGACCTTTTGTGTCTTGCCCTCCTTGTGCAAGGTGTCGATGGTCATCTTTTGGACAACTGTCAAGTCAGCAGTCTTCCCCATGATTGTGTAGCCTATAGAACTAGACTGAAAGACCATTTAAAGGCTTTTGCAGGTGGTTTGAGTTAATTAGCTGATTAGAGTGTGGCACCAGGGGCCATCAATTTTGAACCTTTTCACAATATTCTAATTTTCTGATATGATGAATTTGAGATTTTCATTTGTTGTCATTTGTAATCATCAAAATTAAACAAAATAAACATCTGAAATATATGAGTTTGTATGTAATGTATGAATATAATATACAAGTTTCCCTTTTTAAATGGAATTACTGAAATCAATCTACTTTTTCATGATATTCTAATTTTATGACCAGCACCTGTATGCTGCTCAGGCTTTAGATCTTAAAGGGATAGTTCGGTATTTTTGACATGAATCTGTATGGCAACCCGATCACCAGCGGCATGCAATCACACTGACTTACCCCTGGCAGCGTCCTGTGAGCAGAGTTATCGTCCAGTTTTGATCAAGCCGAAAGTAGTCCTGCAGGTTTTTAGGAACAGCGAAATAAAACGTTTCTCTTCCCAAAACATTATGTGTCCAAAAGAGTGATATTTTCGCATCCCAAAAACATTGTAGTTGAAAAAGTCACACGTCGTTATCAATTGGTCCTATTTTCTCTCTGTTCGTATCAGTGCGCGCCGTCATTCAGACAGCGAGCCCAACAACAGCCATGTCTCCTTCCGCGGCGGAGGGAGACATGGCTGTTGTTGGGCTCGCTGTCTGAATGACGGCGCGCACTGATACGAACAGAGAGAAAATAGGACCAATTGATAACGACGTGGGACTTTTTCCACTACAATGTTTTTGGGATGCGAAAATATCACTCTTTTGGACACATAATGTTTTGGGAAGAGAAAAGTTTTATTACGCTGTTCCTAAAAACCTGCAGGACTACTTTCGGCTTGACCAAAACTGGACGATAACTCTGCTCACAGGACGCTGCCAGGGGTAAGTCAGTGTGATTGCATGCCGCTTGTGATCGGGATGCCATACAGATTCATGTCAAAAATACCGAACTATCCCTTTAATAAAGGCACTGAAAAAGAAATAGACAAATTGCTCTTTAACTTTGTTTGGAAGAATAGAATACATTACATTCGAAAATTTACTTTAATTAACTCATATGAAAATGGAGGGCTTAACTGTTTATCTTTCTCCACCTTAAATAACACATTCAAAATAAACTGGATTCGCCAGTTATTCGCATCTCAAACTTCTATATGGAATACTATTCCGTATTACATTTTTTCAAAACTTGGGGGTTTAACCTTCTTCCTGGTGTGTAATTTTGATGTACATAAACTTCCCATCAATCTCTCTAATTTTCACCGCCAGGCTTTTTTTTCATGGTCACTTATCTACAAGCACAACTTTTCGTCTCACCGGTATTTTATTTGGAACAATAAGGACATCCTGTACAAGAAAAGATCATTGTTCTTGGATTCTTGGTTCAGGCATGACATTACTCTGGTTGATCAACTGGTTGATGACAATGGCACATTATTGAGTTATGAGGTCGCTCTCTAAATTTGACCTCCCTATTTCTTCTGGAGAATACGCAAAGGTTTTTGGTGCTATTTCGTCTGGGATCTGCATGTTATATAGACAGAGGCCAAGACTCGATTCTTCTTCATCTCCCTCACTGGGCCGGATTTATCAAGATCCAATTTTGCGTGCAGTAATTTTCGCTCGCAAACTGGAATTTTGCGCGAGGGGCTGAACCATGGTTTGCGGGTGATTTAACAAGAGCGATTGCGTAACTGGTGGCAGGTGCAAAACTGTTGGAGACGCCCTATTTAAATAATGGTTTTGTGGTTTGCGGCAAAGTAGTTTGTAGTTTGTGCAAACTAGTGCATTAAGAAATTTAAGTCTTACAGTGACCCCCCCCAAAAAAAAAAAAAAAAAAAAAAAAAAAAAAAAAAAAAAAAAAAAATATATATATATATATATATATATATATATATATATATATATATATATATATATATATATATATATATGTGTGTGTAGGGAAATTACATCTTACATTTATTTGGCAACCTTTATTCCCTAAGGTGGTATGTGCTGTAGTAAAAAAAAAAAAAAAAAAAAAAAAACCAGGTGTTTTGTATTGGCCTGTGACTGTGGATGAGATCCCCGCAGCATTTGGCATGTTGCTCCACAGGCGCAGGGGGAGAACCCCGACCCCGTCGGACAGCACTTCTGAAAAAACGAGATTGGGAGATCCCAGCTCTCGCTGCAACCGTAAGCTGGAATGACCCAGATGCAAAAAAGTGCAATGTTGCAAGGAGTTTTGTGATATCTGGTATTGCGTGGGTCCTCCTTGTGGCTGGCTCCAAATCCATTCGGAGTTCCCCCAACAGCTCCAAAATGGCAATGCTGGATAAACGATATGTTTTGATGATCGTTTCCTCGTTTATTCCAAAAATATTCACACGGAGTGAAAAAATGCGTTCTCTGCGTCTCCTTGCTTCATTTCAATGTCTCTTTCTTGCGACAATAACCGCTGCCATGTGTGCGCAATTACGCATACAGACCATTTGCACCTTCTTTTGAAACGTGTTAAATATAGAGTCAGATACCGTTAGCAAAATTGCTTTCAGGTTTGATAAATCCCTTTGCGAACGCTAAATTAATATATTTACATGTTCTCCTCCCACAAGACGCACTTTTGCGTGTAAACACCCCATATTGCATATTCATTGCAGAAAAAGTACTAAATGGATAAGAGGCGCTATTTAGCACGTTTTAAAGACCAAATCCTTTTAGCAAGCTGTTGATAGATCAGTTTGTACATTTTTTAGCGTGCGCAGTGAAATAGCTCACGTTTTTATACACGCAAACCTTTGATAGATCCGGCCCTCTGACTCCCATGGACTCTCCTGTTGGCAAAATATGTCTCACCTCATCTCTTCATAAGAACAATGAGTCAATCAGATCCCTCTTGCAGAGAGAGGTGGCGTCTGTTCCTGCTGTTCTATTATATTGGAACCGATTTGTGTCTGATGTGTCCTGGAAACACACTTGGCTGTTACCTAATCACTTTCTCCTTAGGCCTACTAACAAGGTGAAAGAAGTCTCATTCAAACTCATTCACAGGATTTATCCTGTAAAAGACTACCTAAAAAAGTTTAAACCTGATCTTCCTGTGAACTGCACTTTTTGTGATCTTCTCCCAGAAACTGTAAAACATTTGTTTTGGTTGTGTCCATACTCTAAGACGTTTTGGTTACACTTTTGCAACTATGTGAATTCAAATGTTATGAAAAATTTTCAGCTTCATTAGAAAAACATTTTATTTGGCTTTCAACTGCATAGTAAAATGTTTCCCAAACTTTTCCTTATCAATCTTTTAATTTTGTTGGCCAAATTTCACTTGCATAAATTTAAATTTCTAAAAAAAAAAAAATAACGGACTTTAAAGCTTATTTAATAGAAGTCAAACAATATTTTCATACAATTCATCTTTCTTCTCATCAGAAAGCTCAAAAATCCATAACAATCTGTTCCCAACTAGAAATTCTAGACAACTTAATGTTGTAGAAGATATATTTATTTGTATAATACATACACATATATATGACACTCCCCAGCGCATATGTTTGTATAATTGCATGTTTTTTTCTCCTAACTGTACTTGTTTATTATGACATACCCCCTAGCATATTTATTTGTTTGTTTGTTATTTGTTTATATATTGTTGTGTGACTTTAAGTGAAAAAAAAAAATAAATAAAAAAAACAACGGCTTAGGATCCTCCGGAGCAGCCTACCAGCGAGTCAGAGCGTGAGGCCACACGTTCCACATTTCCTGTCCAATCAGAACGCGGATAGAGTAAACCTCAGTTGCAACGTCCTCATACAAAACTATAGTGTCTGTTTAAAGAAAGTTTTTGGGCGAGGCGTTTGGTGCATGGCGCGTGTTTTGAAGCTGCTCTGCTTGTGGAGAAATGTCCTGGGCCGTGAGTAGTGAGGAAACAGGAAGCGATTCTTGTGGGATGGAAGAGGGAAATAGTGACAATGAAGGTTGGAAGATAGCAGCATCAAAAAATGAGAAAAAGCGGAAAAAACAGAGATCAGTTAAAGGGGAATCTAGTTCAGAACAATCCAGTGATGATCAATCCATACATTCCACAGCACAACAAAATGAATTCAAAGTCATATTCAAAGTCGTTAATCAGGCAGACTCTTTTACAAACTGGAATCCGGTTCACTTAACAAAAACCATCAATAAACTTGTTGGAGAAGTCAGAGGTGCCAGAATTCTGTACAGTGGAGACCTGCTAATTAACTGCAGAGACAGCGCCCAGCAAGGCAAAGCAATACGTATTAACAAAATTGACGGGATAAGAGTTCAGTGCAGCCTAATGGAGAACAAAAAGATCAGCAGGGGAGTCATTGGAGGAGTTCCTCTGAAAATTTCTGAAAAAGAGATTCTGGAAAACATAAGCGGTGCAAAAGTAAAAGAAGTAAAACGGTTAAAAACAACAAGAAACGGAGAAAGATCTGACAGTTTATCTGTACTAATTAAATTCGAGGAAGAGCAATTACCAAGCAAAGTATTCATCGGTTACATCAGTTACAATGTCAAAATCTACAATCCACCACCATTGAGATGTTTCAAATGTCAAAAATTCGGACACATTGCAGCAGTTTGTAAAGGGAAACAGAGGTGTGGAAGGTGTGCAGGAGAACATGAATATGGTAAATGTGGAAAAGAAGCTAAAATAAAATGCTGTAATTGTGGTGGAGAACATACTGCTGCTTATCGCGGCTGTGAAGCAAGCAAAAGGTCTGAAGAAATAAAAAAAATGAAATTTGAGCTTGGAATAACTTATGCTGAAGCTGCAAAAAGGATCCCATCTCAGTCAGAAAAACCCAAACCTACAGTTCAACACACGGCAAATTTCAAACCTCTAGAGAAATCTCCAAAAATTGATGAAGACTCACTAATTGTTAAAAAGACAAATTTTGTTCTTTTCATGGTGGAAGTGATTAATTGTACTGCTCAGACGACAAAAAAAACAGAAAAAATCAAAATAATAGTGAAGGCTGCAGAAAAATATCTGGATGTTAAAGATATGAACTGGGAGATGGTTGGAAGCATGATGGAAAGACCAATGGGACCATCAGAAACTGGCAGAGGTACGATGACCTAGAGTAAATTAAAATTATACGGGCAAATGTAATTTAGTATAATTTAGTATTATGTGGGTTTAAGTTACACAGGTTATTTTATTGTATTTTTTTTTTTTTTTTTTTTTTTTTTTTTTTTTTTTTTTGGGGGGGGTGAATCGTTTCCTGTTTCCTTGCTTTACTCCATATCAGTTGGTGGCGGTAATGCACATTTCACAAGTTTGCCAACCGCCATAAAATCTCATAAGAAGAAGAAGAAGCGAGTCAGAGCGTGCCACCGGAAGTGCCACCGGAACTTTCACAACACTGCACCTGCCGCAAATTGAGCTTGGCCCTGCTCGTAACTTCCTATTTCAAAATTATTATTTTAATGTAAATTTAATGTGTTGCCACATTAAACGCGCTCTTTCTGTTGGATTCCATGGGAGATGGTAAGAAGTTTTGTTTCTGTGTTCAATTAGTGCATTTTAAGCATGATAAGTGACAGCTTGATTATTGTTCTTAGAAAATGATATGTTTAGGAGCATTTGAACTTTGTTAAACAGCGAAATAAAAGCGATGTTAGCAGTTATTTAGCTGCTCTTATGCTACATGTAAGTTTGCTAATGAAAATGCTACATTCATGTGCTGAGAATAGTATTGTTGATGGTTAAAGGTGTTGTGGAACACTGACAAGAAAAAGCCTGTTGATTACTATTTTCTATGTGAATGCAGCTATGTGATATTTCATTATTCTTGGTGTGGGATTGTGTTTATGTATTTTTTCTTATTCATGTACTGTTTAAGAGTATTATGACCCTGTTTGGGCTTAGTTATTAATAATCGCTCCAATTATTTCTAGTTTGTAAGGTAGATGTGTTATTTTCCACAAGTTGTGCTCTTTCTGTTGGATTTCATGGGAGAAGGTGCTGTGGAACACTGTGACAAGAAAAAGCCTGTAGATTAATTCAATTCAATTCAGTTTATTTATATAGTGCCAATAGAGAGGTGTTTTTTCAACCCTGGTCCTCAAGGCATACTGCTCTGCATGTTTGGATGTTTCTGAGCTTCAGCACACCTGATTCAGATGATTGCAGTTCAACAAAGCCCGATAATCTGCTATCAATTGATAATAGGTGTGTGAAAGCTGGGAAACATCTAAAACAGGCATCTCCAACCTTGGTCCTTGAGGCCCGCTGTCCTGCAGGTTTTAGAGGTTTCCTTGCTCCAGCACAGCTGATTTTAATTGAAATTAACAGGCTTTTGGTCTTACAGATGATGGTATTATTTGGAAGATGGGGAAAAATATAGAGTTTGTAAATAGGAAACTACAAGAAGCATTACAGAATGTAGAAGCTTGGGCTTTAGATGGGGGTTTTAGGGTCTCAACATCTAAATCTAAATGTGTTGCTTTTACAAAAAGGAAATTAAACAATAATGTAAATCTCAAATTATATGGGGATGTTACAGAAATTAATACAAATACAAATTAAATATCTGGGCATCTGGTTTGATAAAAAACTTACATGGAAGATACATATAGATAAAATAGTTGAAAAAAGTAAAAAAAAAATTTAAATATAATGAGATGTTTGAGAGGAAAAGATTGGGGAGCAGATAGGAAAGCATTAAAGACAGTATATATTGGACTAATTAGATCAATTTTTGATTATGGTTGTATAGTATACAATTCAGCTTCAAGTACTTTATTAAAGAAAATAGCAAACAATATCAGGCATTAGGACTTTGTTGTGGAGCGATGAAAACTACACCGGTTTCCGCTCTACAAGTGGAGATGGGTGAGATGCCACTGGAGCTCAGGAGAGAACAACTAGCCTTAAATTACTGGGTAAATATTAAAGGACATAAAGAAATTCATCCTCCGTATGTTACACTGCAACCATGTCAAGAAAAAGAAAAGAAAAAAATTCATAGTTTTGGATGGACAATTATAAATAAAGTAAAAAATGTAGGAATAGATAATTTTGTAATCAGTCCTGTGGTTATTACTGCTATTCCATCATGGATCTTTGGACAGGCTGATGCTGATTTAAACTTATTGAAAAAAGGGAGACAGTTAGAAAAAAAGAGGTGGAAAGTTATATTAAAAAAAGAATATTCAGAGTATATACAAAAATATACAGATGCTTCTAAAACATTAAATGATAAAGTAGGTATAGCATTTGTAATCCCAGATTTAAATATTATGAGGAATAAAAGAATACCAGATAAATTGGCAGTGTATACAGGTGAATGAAAGGCTATCTTAATGGCTTTAGAATGGATTGAGGAAACAAAAGAAAGGGAGGTTTTAATTTGTTCAGATTCAAGTAGTGCATTAATAAGTATTCTAGAATTTAACTCAGAATCAAGGCAAGATATTATATTGGATATTTTTCAGTCAATTTTTAGGATTCGAAATGGTGGTTCTGTTGTTAAATTAGTCTGGATACCTACTCACATTGGTGTTATAGGTAATGAGTTAGCTGATAGTTTTGCTAAGAGTGCTGTAAAAAGGATGTTGATTTAAACATTAACATAACTAAAATGAGGTAAAGAATATTATTAAAATGTATTTCAAGAAGAAATGGCAAGAACAGTGGGATAAAGGAGGGAATACTAGATTTTATTATAGTATTCAAAATAAGGTTGAAGAATTAAGAAAATGTAATAGAATTAAAAAAGAAGAAGATATTATATCTAGGATAAGATTCGGACATACAGGATTAAATAGTACTCTTAAAATAATGAATAAGCATAATACAGGGTGTTGTATTTGTGGGAAATTAGAAACTGTCCAACAGACTGTGGTGGCAGAGTCTCTCGGGGGTTTTGCACATTTTTAAGTGTGTCGTATCCCACTTAAAAAGGAACGCCGTTTTTTATTTAATTTTTTTTACATTGGTCCCTTGATTTTATGGTATTACATCATGTTCTTCTCACCCATATGAGTTTTGTGTCGAGCCGGATGTAAATGTAAAATGTTATTTGGTCTAAAATAAATAACTGAATTTAAAATGTTTTATCTGAAATAACGGCAACAGTCACTTAATCAACTTGTCCATTGTGTTTTCCTCTCTAAGATAATGATTTGTAGGCTTCATAGTAGACCACAAGGAAAAAAAGAAAAAGAAAAAGCAAAAAAAAAAAGTGGCTTCAAAAATGCACTTTTTTTTTTTCACATTGGGCCCTTGATTTTCTGTTATTACATCATGTTCTACCCACCCATATGAGTTTTGTGTCATTTGAAGCGGTTCTGAAGATATTCTGTTAGGTTATATCTAGGGCTGCAACAACGAATCGATAAAATCGATAAAAATCGACTTTTAAAAGCGTTGGCAACGAATTTCATCATCGATTAGTTGTGTCGCACGATTAATGCGTCATCCGCCGTCGTCGTCATCACTGCTGCTTGACTGAAATGGGGGGGGGGGGGGGGGGGGGGGGGGGGATACGGCAGAGCGAGCCAGCGCCACAGAGTTGCCAACTCAGCGACTTTTCAGACCCCTCCAGCGACTATTTTTCAAAAAAGCGACTAGCGACAAATCTGGCGACTATTTACGGTGTCACTGGCGGCTTTTGGAGACTCTTGCGTGAAAGCATGTATCGTTCTTACTCTTGTCCTCCAGCGGCAGCTGCTGCCGTGGGGCGCCTCCCCCATCCCAACCCCGTTCTCCCACTCCCGCAGGAGTCCCTCTCAGCGCTGCAGTCAGAGCCGCAGGATGTTTACCCTCAGCGTCCAGACTGAAAATGAAGCGCGCATGCGCTGGGATTGACGGCGCTAATTGATCACAATAATTAAAATAACCTGCGCTTTGTAAAGCGAAAAAAGTCGTAACATGCAACTTTTGTAAAAACAAATTAACATGGCACGGAAGCACCACTGTTATGATGCAGTACCTGAAAAGAAAACACGTTGGAGCCTTCGATGGTAGTGAAGAGAGCTGATCAGCAGGATGAGTAACCATGTTTGTTCCGTTTTAAAGTTAGTTTCTCAGGTAGCTCATCTGATGCTTTCCTTACCTTGTTAGTAGGTTACAGACAGTGATAAGGTTGGCTACTTATTTTACTTTTAATTTCATTTGAATTAGCTTAAGCAGCATTTATATTTTCTTTATAAATAAATTAACTTGCAAATTATGAGGGCAAGGCTTTTAAAGTTTAAATCTTCTGGCAAAGATAAAGTAAAGAAGTTCCTGTAATTTATGGAAGTAAAGCAGAATAAAAACCAGCAAGATCAGTAATATGTCAATTAATTATATGCCACATTCCCGTGTAAATATCTGTCTTTGGAGGATGTGTTTTTTAGCACCCCTAGTTTTTATTCCAAATACAATTTATAATTTGAATCACAGGGCTATTTTTATCTCTATGGTTCAGTATTTTCTCAAGTAGCAACTTTAACTGCTATACTTTCCTGTCTTGAAAGGCAGACCTCTTCTTGTCTAAAAAAAAAAACTCATTTGTTGAAATGGGGGGACCTAGTGTTTGAGCCCTTTAGGGGCTTTTAAAAACAAAAATGCCTGTCTTTTTAGTGCTTTATGAAACAAAGTACCCTATATTTTGTGGATGTACAGCTACATTTCCAATGTAAGTTTGCATAGTTTTAACACAAACATTTATTTTTCATATTGCACCAGTACAGTTAATGAGCAACCTGTACTTGTGTGCTTGTTTGTTCTGTCTAAAATTTTTATTTTGGAATAAAGAGGTTAATATAAAAAATACTTTTTGTCCGATTCATCGATTTTTAAAATAATCGTTAGTTGCAGCCCTAGTTATATCCAAGTAACATCTTCCTTTGGGCAACGAGTTGAAGGCACAAACTAAACTGTTCATAATGTATCTTTTATAGTACGCCAGCATTCATAACATGTAGGCGAATCACTGTCCCCCAGACATCCGTGGTTATATTTTTTATATTTCTATTTTTAAAAAACAAAGCGGTGTGTGTATGACGTCATCAGTGCCAGCCGGCCACCATTCATTCATCCTGTCCGCTGAACTTCTGCTAGTTTTACTCACATGCCTGGAAGATGTCTAGTGCTACTACCACAGATGATCTCGCTCTCCAAATAGAATTGAACGATTCAGATTAATAAGCCGAATGAATATAAGGGGTAGAGCGTAGCCACCTGTGGCCCCGGCTTCCTGTTACGACTCCAGTCCGGTGTGCGGATGATGTTATACACGCGCCGCTTTGTCTTAAAAAAATATAACCATGGATGTCTGGGGGACAATGATTTGCCTACATGTTATGAATACTGGCGTCCCATAAAGAATAAATTATGAACAGTTCAGTTTGTGCCTTCAACTCGTTCCCCAAAGGAAGACGTTACTTGGATATAATGGAATATCTTCAGAACAGCTCCAAATTACACAAAACTCATATGGGTGGGTAGAACATGATGTAATTACAGAAAATCAAGGGCCCAATGTAAAAAAAAAAAAAAAGTGCATTTTTGAAGCCACTTTTTTTTTTTTTTTTTTTTTTTTTTTTTTTTTTTTCCTTTGTGGTCCACTAAGAAGCCTACAAATCATTATCTTAGAGAGGAAAACACCATGGACAAGTTGATTAAGTGACTGTTGCCGTTATTTGAGATAAAACATTTCAAATTCAGTTATTTATTTTAGACCAAATAACATTTTACATTTACATCCCGCTCGCTCCCTGAGGGTAAACATGCTGTGGCTCTGACTGCAGCGCTGAGAGGGACTCCTGCGGGAGTGGGAGAACAGGGTTGGGATGGGGGAGGCGCCCCACGGCAGCAGCTCCCGCTGGAGGACAAGAGTAGGAACGATACATGCTTTCACCTAAGAGTCTCTTAAAGCCGCCAGGGACACAAGAATAGCTGATAGGTTTGTCATTGTCGCTTTTTTGAAAAAGAGTCGCTGGAGGGATCTGAAAAGTCGCTAAATAATGTGACAAAGTCGCTGATTTAGCAACACTGCACAGGCGAACCGGGCAGCCGGGGCGGCATTTTTATATAGGAGGGCGGGACGCGCTACGAAAAATATAACTGGTGCCTGGACTGGGTCTCTCCCGGGGAGTAGAACCGCCACTGACCATCTATGAGTGTGGCGCGCATTCTTCCTGTTGCTTGGTTACGGCCGTAAGCAATTTGTCTCTCTATGGCGCTGGGTTACTGGCGATATGAAAGTACAGCTGTGGAATGTTCTGATAAACTGACAGATCTTTTAGTTGTTGTTGTTTTCTCTCTCTCTCTGTGAATATGCGGCCTGCCACAGTCTCATTCATTAATGGGAAACAGTGATTTATGACCTCGATGACCTTATGACCTCAGCCCTCTCCGTTCGGCCCATCCCCCATCCTTCCGACCTCTCTGACTTTATGACTTAATTACTTTATGACATCTGGAACCCTTTCCATCTTTCCGCACCATTTGATTCAAGCTGCAGGTGTTTGACTCCCACCGTACCCACTCATAAGACTATGCCTTCTTGCATTTGATTGTGACAACTGTTTGATTCAAACACTCATTTCCCTCAAATTAGGCTTTAATTTGTGTTTAACTATTCCATACCTTTTTTCCACCCCCAAATCTTATTTTATTTTAAATATAGATATCTTTTAATCAAGCATCTTTTTACTTTTCTAAATGAATTTAGTGTCATCAATAGAGCTTTAAAATATGTTAAGACCAATCAAACATTGAAGCCTGTGCATCAAGGTTTTATAAATCAGGCTATGCTCACAAAATGTGTTACTCACAAACACAACCTGAATTGCTAGTAAGTTTCCTTTCTTAAATCAAGCTTTAAATGAGTTTATAGAACTCTATAACTTTTTTATCCACAAAACCCGCTTTAATTTTAATACAGATATCCTTTCATGAAGCTTCTTTGTATTGTTTAATTTTTTATTATGTACCTTCACAGGGGGTCCTTTTGTCAGGATCAAATTTCCTTCTTTGCTGTTTATTTAGGTGGGGTGGATGGATGTGTGATGTTTTTAATGGCTGGGAAGTTGAGACTCATGCTTGCAAGTGTTTGCACCCTATCAAAGATTTGTGTTGTCCTGTCTGAGGATAAGCTGTTGTCATCGCTTTGAACCAGGGGTTCATAATGCATGTGTAGGTAAACCCTTCAGATTATGTAAACACTCTCCTTTTCCATTTATATCTGGATGTTCAGCCTTCCATGAGTTGTAACTGTCACCTTTTCAGCAGACCGTCTTCACCATACTGTTGTAACCAAACACAAGAACAAATGTTCTGCTATTAGTATCACACCTGGAGGAAAGTTTGTGGCTTGAAAAATAGAAAATTTAAAACAATAAAATCTCACAGAACAGACTGTTTCTCTTAGAACTTGTTTACAAATGTGTATGTAGGCAAAACAACATTGTATGCTCATTTTTTTTTTAAATCTTTTTTATCAGAAAAATTAAATTTAAAAGAATAGGTGCAACTATATACAGTGAACAAAAAGGATTTTCAAACATTGTTATTCGTTTACAGAAAAAACAAAGAAAAACCACAAAGAGAAACTCATTACAAACCCATATCAACAAAAATACGTTCCCTCTTAATTATCTACGGTGAAAAAATTAGTTTATGCTCAAAAATTATTTAAATTGTCCAGTCCTAAAAATATTTGCATTTACTGAGCACTCCGAAAATGTCCTGAGAAAGTTGTTTGTCGATACTTATGAGTATTTTCCTGTGATTTTCAAAAAGTCCTATGAACAGTTTTCAGCAATCCAGTGACTTATTTTCAAAAAGTTTATAGTTCCTGCAAATGTATATTCAGTGTCTTGCGAGAGAGAGGATTATACTGCTTAAGGTGTGCAGATGAAAAGAGTGTTTTCTTTTTTCTGTGTTCCAAAAAGTCTTATCCAGTCCCACTCTTTGTTTCCTTTGCTGATGCCCGGTTCCAAACTTTCCATGATATCGCCAATCTTGTCCCAAAAGATGCCGCGGCCAGGGCAGAGGAGGAACAGGTGTTCAAGCGTCTCGGGGTCTGAGAGACAAACGGCGCAATCTCTGCCGAAGTTTTCTTTGTTAATTTGGTGCAGGATGATGCCCGTAAAAATCCTCCTATGTCTTAATAAATAGTCGGTATTGTTTGCTTGTTGTGAATTGAATTTGGCAGGTAAGTTTGACCAGATCTGTTGAACTATTTTGTTTGGGAATATTAGCAGCCATTTATTGTGGGATGTTGGTTCTTGTATGATCAGTGGAATGAGAATGTTGTACCATTTCTTTGTTTTAATTTCTTGAATGTGCTGTTTCTGGTTACCTAGAGAAAGAAGAAAATTAAGGTCATCATCCTGCACCCCCTGATGTCGTCTCCTCCCATCAATGATATTTTGGGAACTTTTAGCTATGATCGTTTTTTTGACAGAAATATTAGCCGCTTTAAAATGATTATAGACTTTGTTGATGTCCACTGACCCCTGATCATCCAATATCTGCCCAAAGATGTGAATGCCCACCTCTCTCCAGGACAGTAAACACAGCATCCTGCCCCCGCAGACCACGTCTGGATTGTTGAAAATTGACAGCGAGAGATGAGACGTGTACTTCATGTCTGTTGTCAGAAATGGTCTGACTTTATTCCAGGATTCAAAGATTTCAGCATGAAAAAGGTTTAGCTGTCTTCTTTGTACCGGGGTTGTGATGGAGCATAAATTAAAAATGGTGGTCAATCCAAAGGATGATGCAGCTTCAAAGTAGTCGTACCATATTTGATGAGTGGGTGAAGTTAAGAAGTTAGAAACTAGTTTGATTCTTAAAGGAATAGTACACCCAAAACATGATTAGCCTTCATTTTCTACTCACCCCCATGCTGAACAACACTCTGGAGTACTTTTTTGATATCTCAAATACATCTGGAGATCTGGGAGGCTTCTTGCTGTCTGCTGACATTCAAATAATGGAGGTCTATGGCGCCCGAGGCAGAAAGGTCCATAAAAGTCCACAAAAAACGTGTCAATATTCCTCCATACTGCTCGTCCAATGTATTCCAAGTGTCCTGAGTGCGTAGCATCCAGAATTTACTCGAAACGAAGTCATTTAGAATGTTTTTAGAGCATAAACAGTAGTGTATAGGATTTCCTGAAAGCGCGCGCCGGCGCGTTCATGACGCTAGGGAATCCGGCAGACCAAACCAGATGAAAGTGCGCATTCAGCGTCTGCTCTGCCGATAATGCAAGCGTAGAAGAAGAAATGTGCTGTTTACCTGTGCAAAGAAAGAAACAACGAAAGAAAAATGTCTGAGGACTTCAGTGTTAAGGAAGAGCATGAGTTCTTTGCCGAGCTGAATGTGCACTTTCATCTGGTTTGGTCTGCCGAGGTTTCCGTAGCGTCATGAACTCGCCGGCGCGCGCTTTCAGGAAATACTATACACTACTGTTTATGCTCTAAAAACATTCTAAATGACTTTGTTTTGAGTAAATTCTGGATGCTACCCACTCAGGAAACTTGGAATACATTGGACGAGCAGTATGGAGGAATATTGACACGTTTTTTGTGGACTTTTATGGACCTTTCTGACTCGGGCGCCATGGACCTCCATTATTTGAATGTCAGCAGACAGCAAGAAGCCTCCCAGATCTCCAGATGCATTTGAGATATCAAAAAAGTACTCCAGAGTGTTGTTCAGCATGGGGGTGAGTAGAAAATGAAGGCTAATCATGTTTTGGGTGTACTATTCCTTTAAGGCTTGTTTTTTGGCTCCGATGTCAATGAGTTTGAGTCCTCCCTGTTTATATGAAGCAATCATTTTATTGTGGGCAACCAGATTCCTTGACTGTTTCCAAATAAATGATGAAATCTTAGTGTTTAGTTGATTAAGTGTTGAACCTGGCAAATCATATACGGTAAGCGGAAAGATGATTTTTGAAATGATTAAACTGTTGGCTATTACTGTTTTTCCTTTGATGGTTAGTTTTCTCTGCTTCCAAAGGTTTAAGAGCTGTTGAACTTTGGTTAGAACATTTTTCCAGGTCTCATCTCTCGCCAGCCCATGCTGAATGCTCATAGTACTGGTAGCTGTATGACATGATGTTAATCAAGCCCTGTGCAAGATTTTTTATTTATGACATGCCTGATTTATTTAGTTTTGTGTCTAATCAGTAACTCTGTGGTCATCACTTAACAATAAAAACATTTCTTTATCTTTTCATTCTGGAGAAACTGTTTTTCTAACCCTTTTTATAAACATGTGTATGTATATATATATATGTATATGTATTAGGGATGGGACGATTAATGAAAACCGTCCGAACCGTTCGGTTCGACTGTCTCGGTTCGGTTTGCGTGTGTTTCGTTCGGTTCATGCGCTGCTCCTTTTTCTCATAGGCGAAGCGTTTACACTCCAGAGCAGAAGGTGGCGGTACTGCGACCAAAGCCAACCACCAGTAGTAAACAAGAAGAAGAAGAAGCGAAGCAGCTTAGCGAGGAAAAAAATCAGTTGTTGTGGAGAATTGTGTCGTAATGGCGAGTGGGAAAGAACAGGAGTTGGAAGACGCGCCAGCAGCACTTTATAGGTCTGCTGTATGGGACCGCTTTGCATTTAGAGTGACCTACGATGACGGCGGAAAGAAAGTTGTGGATAAAAGTGCAACAGTGTGCAAGCATTGTGCAACACGTTTTGTTTATGCCAACAGCAACATGTCATGCTAACCCCGAAATCCCTCATACTCCGTCAGCAACCCCCGCTCCGCCCCGCTGCGCTCCAGACCGGCTGCTCAAAGCAAAGCCTACAGCCTCCACTTTGGCTCCTGTCCGCTCCCCTCTGAGTCCCTTGGAGGTGGTAGAGAGCATGCGCGAGATGATTAAATTCAAACCAGCAAAACATACGGATATGATCCAGGGTTTCCGCGGATCATTTAAAATAATTACAATCCATTATTTTTTGGGGGATTTTTTCATTAATTTCATAAATTTTTATTGGATTTCGGTGTAACAATCAACATATACCGAATCGAACCGAACCGAAAACCGTGACCACGAAACCGTGAATCAAACCGAACCGTGGATTTTGTGAACCGTTCCACCCCTAATAAATATATATATATATTATTTCCCCCTAAATTTTCTAAATACAAGCAAGCACAAAATAAAGGTTTTAGGTAAAGGCAGGAATCTGTTAGACCATTCTATCGGAGACTTACTAGTTTAACATGGAAATAAGTGTTAAGCAAGGGAAGTTAATAGGTGGGTTTGGATGACTGATCAGATCTCTGTGTAGAGAAGTCAGTCACTGGAAATTAGCAGTTTCCTTTTTTTCTGGTGTTGCAAATCTAAAAGAGAAGCAAACTATTGCAGAGTTATCCAATGTGGTCTAAATCAGACATTGGTTGAGTGAACATGTAACAAAAACACAGCATTACTCACTATTATTTTAGCTGCAAAAATGTACAAAAAACACTTTAGGAACAGATTAGTGTGACATTCGCTGTACTGTTAAAATGTAAACCTAATATTAGAAACTGCACATCTTCTACTGCTGGTTCAGCCATATACAGTAGCAGAGATGAAATTTAGCAGTTGAGCTACTAGAAAATATTTGATCCATTATTATGAAAAGTGTTGTAGTTTTTTCTTTTTCATCTTCTTCCACCGTTATTTTTTTAGTCATCAACATTTGTTGTTTTATCCCCGGTACTTTCATTTTGCTTGTCTATCTTTTCTTATGAATAGAAACTCCATTTTATGAAAGCAACAAGATTCAAACCAATCTCTAAGTAGTCTTGAACATCTATGCCTTCAGTGATTATAGCATCATTTCTGCGTGTAACTAACCCATTTAACCATGTGACTATAATGTATTTAAATTAATTAGTTGTTTTTTGTCTGTTTGTTCTTTTACAATTTAACCATCATGTTTGTACACTCTATTGCAAGTTTGTTATCAATCCTGTAGGCAGTTAACCCTAACACCTAATATAACCACTCTGTCTAACCCTTTAGTCAGAGCTATATTGGTCTGCAGAAGATAAAACCATGTCAAAAAAAAAAAACCTAAAAGAAAAACCTACAAGATCTAGCGGTGTTGGATCCAGGAAGCATTCTAGATTATAAGTTTTACCGTATTCTGCAAAGAATGGTATTACATCCTTTAACTAGATTATCAATGAACACTGGTTAAAAGGATTTCACCTTTGTCACTTGTAGGTAAATTACATCTCATAGTTTAATTTGACGAAAATCAAGTCACAATCAATAATCAATAGCATTATGAGTAATCCTTCTTTTATTAAGAGTCCTTTCATAAACAAGTATATTTCTGAGAAGAACTTTTACCCTGGATTGTGTGCTGATACTCATAAAACCAAACCCCCCACCTCTGCTGTAGATGCTCCCTGGTTGTTCAGACTCTAATTCATCTACAGGCTCAAGTCTGCTCTGCATACCCACAACCAAAAGCCTTTGGTTGGACCAGCAGAAGAGCTATAATGTGAACAGTTAGTTTATTTTTTTTAATTTTAATTTTATTTTATATGCTCTAATAATCCCAGGGGGAAATTACTTCTCTGCATTTAACCCATCCCCTTAGGGAGCAGTTAGCTGCCATTGTGAGGCGCCTGGGGAGCAGTGTGAGGTTAAGGGTCTTGCTAAGGGACCCAGAGTGGCAGTCTGTGCGAGTCACAATCTCAGGATTCAAAGCCCTATGCCCTAACCACTAGGCCGTCACTCCCCCTAGTTTCCTGGTCATGTGGCTGTTTTTAATGCTTAGTAAAGTACGAGGCTACGGTCATCTTGAGTTACTCAATCACAAAACCATATGCAAGTGTTTTGTCAAAATTCCATCTGCACTGCATTGGTCTACAAAATAGACCCTTTTAATTTCTCCTATTGCCTAAAAATGTTTGTCTTAAGGTCAGATAATGTTTTGTGCTAACATTAGGGAACCCATAGTTGTTACAACTAGAACTATAGATGAATTGGTGCCAATTTCAAATTTAAATTTTTATCAAAACTTTGTTTACTCGTCAGGCAGAAGACAAGAATAATTTAGAATTTGATTTAGGTCTCAGCATTCTTATTGGGCATTTTGATAATTAGTCAAGTTCACTCAACAAAGTGTTTGTATGTTAGATGAAACGTTCACGAGAAGATTCATCCTACTGGATCTCCTCCATTTTAAAACATTGATCTTCTGTTTTGTGAATAAACTGAACATGGTTCTCTGACTCTGAAAACCAAGAAGGTAAAAAAAAAAAAAAAAAAAGCTTCTATCTGATATGGATCTAATCACGTTTTTATTCTGATTAATAGGGAGAGCTTTCCATAATTTTTTTTTTTTCTGCAAATCTAGCAGTTTAGACTATGGTTGTAATAGGAATGGTTGTATCCTAGCTTGAAATACAGTTTTGTCTGTATTTTGTAAATTGCAGCAATGGGTGCTTTCAATTTAAAATCAGTTCTGCATATCCCAAAATCTTTTGATATTACAATCCCATTCAATGACTGATGGGCCGAGGCCCCAGCATTTCTTTCACCTCATTTCCCATCATGCAAACACCCTACTTTTTGTAACATGCATTTGAAAATCTTTCTGATGCGTCCAAAAATTAAAATCGGAGGTTACTTCTCATAGCTAAAATACTTCTTAACAAAGTTGGTGTGATAGGGGGAAGATCCATCTAAGAATGGATTTCTGAGTTGATTCTGTTTAGAAAAGAAAAAGATCAGAATTCAAGAAAAGCACATTGTTTATTAAATTGCTCATTTCCTTGATATGTTAAAAACGCTTCTAAAACAAATTGTTGCGCTCTCATTCAGATTTTATTTAAAATTTCTACTATGGACTGAAAACATGTTCCAATTAGTTTGTGTAAACTGTTTCATTTAAGCAACTAAATGAAATAAACATTTATCCTATGACTGCTTGGCAGAGCGGATAGAGCTGAATCTTACAGAGAGAAAGAAAAAGTCAGGAGATAACATGACTTTCCTCATGTTTGCATCTAGGCATTGGTCCTTCCTTGTTTTTATTTATTAGAGTTTAACCAAGCTCTAAAGCAAAGGTCCTACCAACTACTGAAACATTTTAGAGACTACCAAAAGCAAATCAAACTAAATAAAAAGATGTTGATCACTGTCTGAGAATAAATCAGTAGTGAGTCTTTATTTTATATTTCTGAGTCATCAGTATGGAGTTTATGGTAGAAAGAGTAAGAATGTTTTTTTGGGGGGGAGATTAGGGATAATGGTTAGATTTAAACCAAAAATAAAAAGGGTAATTAAATATAAACGTGAACAAATTCTAAATTATTCTTGTCTTCTGCCTGACGAGTAAACAAAGTTTTGATAAAAATTTAAATTTGAAATTGGCACCAATTCATCTATAGTTCTAGTTGTAACAACTATGGGTTCCCTAATGTTAGCACAAAACATTATCTGAGTTTAAGACAAACATTTTTAGGCAATAGGAGAAATTAAAAGGGTCTATTTTGTAGACCAATGCAGTGCAGATGGAATTTTAACAAAACACTTGCATATGGTTTTGTGATTGAGTAACTCAAGATGAGCGAAGCCTCGTTCTTTACAAAGCATTTAAAACAGCCACATGACCAGGAAACTAACTGTTCACATTATAGCTCCTCTGGTGGGCCAACCAAAGGCTTTTAGTGAAAGAGCTGATTTTCCTGCCCTGGCCAAATAGCCCAGATTCAGGACCAGTAGGTTTAAGGTGAGGCCAGTGTATTTCTATAGCGCATTTTCAGTAACAAGAAAACGTTTTTTTACATCAACAAACCATGAAAAACAAAAATGCAGACAAACTTTAAAGAAAATAGAGTTTGGTTGTGGGTATGCAGAGCAGACTTGAGACTGCAGATGAATGTGAACAACCAGGGAGCATCTACAGCAGAGGTGGGGGGTTTGGTTTTATGAGTATCAGCACACAATCCAGGGTAAAAGTTCTTCTCAGAAATATACTTGTTTATGAAAGGACTCTTAATAAAAGAAGGATTACTCATAATACTATTGATTATTGATTGTGACTTGATTTTCGTCAAATTAAACTATGAGATGTAATTTACCTACAAGTGACAAAGGTGAAATCCTTTTAACCAGTGTTCATTGATAATCTAGTCAAAGGATGTAATACAATTCTTTGCAGAATACGGTAAAACTTATAATCTAGAATGCTTCCTGGATCCAAACCCGCTGAAATCCAGATCCTGTAGGTTTTTCTTTTAGGTTTTTTTTTTTGACATGGTTTTATCTTCTGCAGACCAATATAGCTCTGACTAAAGGGTTAGACAGAGTGGTTATATTAAGTGTTAGGGTTAACTGCCTACAGGATTGATAACAAACTTGCAATAGAGTGTACAAACATGATAGTTAAATTGTAAAAGAACAAACAGACAAAAAACAACTAATTACTTTAAATACATTATAGTCACATGGTTAAATGGGTTAGTTACACACAGAAATGATGCTATAATCACTGAAGGCATAGATGTTCAAGACTACTTAGAGATTGGTTTGAATCTTGTTGCTTTCATAAAATGGAGTTTCTATTCATAAGAAAAGATAGACGAGCAAAATGAAAGTACCGGGGATAAAACAACAAATGTTGATGACTAAAAAAATAACGGTGGAAGAAGATGAAAAAGAAAAAACTGCAACACTTTTCATAATGATGGATCAAATATTTTCTAGTAGCTCAACTACTAAATTTAATCTCTGCTACTGTATATGGCTGAACCAGCAGTAGAAGATGTGCAGTTTCTAATATTAGGTTTACATTTTAACCGTACAGCGAATGTCACGCTAATCTGTTCCTAAAGTGTTTTTTGTACATTTTTGCAGCTAAAATAATAGTGAGTAATGCTGTGTTTTTGTTACATGTTCACTCAACCAATGTCTGATTTAGACCACATTGGATAATTCTGCAATACTTTGCTTCTCTTTTAGATTTGCAACACCAGAAAAAAAGGAAACTGCTAATTTCCAGTGACTGACTTCTCTACACAGAGATCTGATCAGTCATCCAAACCCACCTATTAACTTCCCTTGCTTAACACTTATTTCCATGATAAACTAGTAAGTCTCCAATAGAATGGTCTAACAGATTCATGCCTTTACCTAAAAACTTTATTTTGTGCTTGCTTGTATTTGGAAAGGTTAGAATAAAAAAATATATGCATATGTTTATAAAAAGGGTTAGAAAAACAGCTTCTCCAGAATGAAAAGATAAAAAAGAAAACATTTTATGGTTAAGTGATGACCACAGAAACACAAAACTAAATAAATCGGTCATGTCATAAATAAAAAATCTTGTACAGGGCTTGATTAACGTCATGTCATACAGCTACCACTACTGTATGGTGTTGTTTTGCCTGCATACACATTTGTAAAAAAGTTCTAAGAGAAACAGTCCGTTCTGTGAGATTTTTATTGTTGTTTTAAATTTACTATTTTTCAAGCCACAAACTTTCCTTCAAGTGTGATACTAATAGCAGAACATTTGTTCTTGTGTTTGGTTAAAACATTACTGTGGAGACGGTCTGCTGAAAAGGTGACAGTTACAAGTCATGGAAGGCTGAACATCCAGATATAAATGGAAAAAGAGATTGTTTACATAATCTGAAGGGTTTACCTACACATGTACTGTATTATGAACCCCTGGTTCAAAGCGATGACAACAGATAGAGCTGAAAGTTGTCATTACTGGATGTTACATATTGTTATCCTCAGACAGGACAACACAAAGCTTTGATAGGGTGCAAACACTTGCAAGCATGAGTCTGAACTTCCCAGCCATTAAAGACCTCACACATCCATCCACCCAGACCTACAGGTGCTGGTCATAAAATTAGAATATCATGAAAAAGTAGATTGATTTCAGTAATTCCATTTAAAAAGTGAAACTTGTATATTATATTCATACATTACATACAAACTCATATATTTCAGATGTTTATTTTGTTTAATTTTGATGATTACAAATGACAACAAATGAAAATCTCAAATTCATCATATCAGAAAATTAGAATATTACTGAAGACCAATAAAAACAAAGGATTTATAGAAATGTTGGCCAACTGAAAAGTATGAACATGAAAAGTATGAGCATGTACAGCACTCAGTATTTAGTTGGGCCTCCTTTGGCCTGTATTACTGCAGCAATGCGGCGTGGCATGGAGTCGATCAGTCTGTGGCACTGCTCAGGTGTTATGATAGCCCAGGTTGCTCTAATAGTGGCTTTTAGCTCTTCTGAATTGTTGGGTCTGGTGTATTGCATCTTCTTCTTCACAATACCCCATAGATTTTCTATGGGGTTAAGGTCAGGAGAGTTTGCTGGCCAATTAAGAACAGGGATACCATGGTCCTTCAACCAGGTACTGGTAGCTTTGGCACTGTGTGCAGGTGCCAAGTCCTGTTGGAAAATGAAATCTGCATCTCCAAAAAGTTGGTCAGCTGCAGGAAGCATGAAGTGCTCTAAAACTTCCTGGTATGTGGCTGCGTTGACCCTGGACCTCAGAAAACACAATGGACCAACACCAGCAGATGACATGGCACCCCAAACCCTCACTGACTGTGGAAACTTTACACTGGACTTCAAGCAACGTGGATGAAGTGCCTCTCTTCTTTTCCTCCAGACTCTGGGACCTTGATTTCCAAAGGAAATGCAAAATTTACTTTCATCAGAGAACATGACTTTGGACCACTCACCAGCAGTCCAGTCCTGTTTCTCTTTAGACGCTTCTGACGCTGTCTGTGGTTCAAGAGTGGCTTGACACAAGGAATGCGACAGCAGAAACCCATGTCTTTCATACGTCTGTGTGGTGGTTCTTGAAGCACTCACTCCAGCTGCAGTCCACTCTTTGTGAATCTCCCCCACATTTTTGAATGGGTTTTGTTTCACAATCCTCTCCAGGGTGCGGTTATCTCTCTTGCTTGTACACTTTTTTCGACCACATCTTTTCCTTCCCTTCGCCTCTCTATTAATGTGCTTGGACACTGAGCTCTGTGAACAGCCAGCCTCTTTAGCGATGACCTTTTGTGTCTTGCCCTCCTTGTGCAAGGTGTCGATGGTCGTCTTTTGGACAACTGTCAAGTCAGCAGTCTTCCCCATGATTGTGTAGCCTATAGAACTAGACTGAAAGACCATTTAAAGGCTTTTGCAGGTGGTTTGAGTTAATTAGCTGATTAGAGTGTGGCACCAGGGGCCATCAATTTTGAACCTTTTCACAATATTCTAATTTTCTGATATGATGAATTTGAGATTTTCATTTGTTGTCATTTGTAATCATCAAAATTAAACAAAATAAACATCTGAAATATATGAGTTTGTATGTAATGTATGAATATAATATACAAGTTTCACTTTTTAAATGGAATTACTGAAATCAATCTACTTTTTCATGATATTCTAATTTTATGACCAGCACCTGTAAATAAACAGCAAAGAAGGAAATTTGATCCTGACAAAAGGACCCCCTGTGAAGGTAGACGTGGTCAACACCATGCAGAGGTCCTGCATTTCACCAGAGAAGACGCATCTTAAAGGATCTACTCCATCGTAAAACATTGATCTTATGTGTTGTGATCAAACACATCATGGTCCTCTCGCTCTGAAAACAAAGAAGGTTTAAAAAAAAATGTCAAGTTTTATTTATAATGAATAGGTAGAGCTTTACAATTGTTTACATATCTAGCAGAATAGACTATGGGTGTATTAGGTAGCATAGTAATGCTTATATCCTAGTTTGAAGGTGATAGTACACTCATTGAGAAAAATGCAAAGAGGCTTGATGAAAGAGTATCTGTAATTAAATTAAAGCAAGCTTTGTGGATGGAAAAGGTATAGAGTATAGAATAGTATTAAAAACACATATTAAAACCTAATTTAAGAAACAAAACCTAATAGCAAGTCGGGTTGTGTTTATGAGAGTAAATTCATTTACAAAAGTAAAAATGTGGCTTGATGAAAGGACATCTTTAAATAAAAATAAGATTTTGTGGATGGAAAAAGGTGTAAAATAGTTTAAACACTTTTTAAAGCCTAATTTGATGGAAATGTGCATGTGGTTGTGTGCAGGCAAAGGTTTAAAGATCGGTTGATGGTTAAGCTGGGAAAGAGTCATAAATTTGGCATACTTTGAGTTGAGGGTGGAAGGGTGACCGTTTCTGACAGTTTCTTGGTGCGTGATGTATTTAGGAAGGTTTCTGGGGGCAGGTGAAAGAATAGCTGAATGGTGACAGTAAATTCATTTAGAAAAATACAAAGAAGCTTCATGAAAGGATATCTGTAAAGTGTAAAGTGCCTTGAGATGACATGTGTTGTGAATTTGGCGCTATATAAATAAACTGAATTGAATTGAATTGAAATTAAAGCAGGTGTTGTGGATAGAAAAGTAATAGAGTTCCATAAACTCATTTAAAGCTTGATTTAAGAAAGGAAACCTACTACAAATTCAGATTGTGTTTGTGAGTAAAACATTTTGTGAGCATAGCGTGATTTATAAAACCTTGACGCATAGGCTTCAATGTTCAAGATTGGTCTTAACTAGGGCTGGGCGATATAGAAAAAAAGCTTATCGATAAAAAAAAAATGCATATTGATCGATATAGATAATTATTGAAAAGATTTGAAACCATATTTTATGTGCAGCTCTGCCTGGACTTTTTATAATATTGCTAAATGATTTGATTTTAATAAAAAACACAAACACAGACTTCGAATTAAATCCTTATTTAACCAACTTTTTTAACCATAACAGAACTGTTTTAAAGAAAAATAACTTAAGAGACCTAAGTTATGTTATTAAATACTGACAAAGAATAAACTAAAGTGACCAGAAAAGTGACCAAAATAAATATAACCAATAAATAAATGCCCCCCCACCGCCGCCGCCGCCCCCGTTTCCTGCTTTAACCTGAGTTATTACTTTGAAGTTTCTGGCCCCTCAGCATTTTTATCTCAATTGTTAGAACTACGTGGGAAACTGCCCAGAACTGAAAATATATATATATTTTCCGAAGATTCCTCGGAGGAGAGCCGCACCGGGGCCTACACAGCTCGTACTCCTGCGGCTGTGAGCGGCTGAGATGATAAAAAAAAAGTTGGTTTCGTTATCAGACTGGTTTTCACTGGTTCCCGACACATTTTCCAGATGACTGTGGTTTGTTTTTGGTCCGACTTGCCATGACCGAAATACTGCCAGACTGCCGAACTACAAAAACCTTTCTTTGAAACAATTTCCTCTGCCTCTCCTTGCTGCACAGCTTCATGTGCTCTGTGTTGTGGTTTGAGAGGGCGGCGCTTGGTGACGGCATGCCTGGGTCCGCGATTGTGATTGGTTGGGAGGAAGCAGTGACTAGCATAAACCTACATGCTAGGCTACAATGAGAAGGAAGGAAAACTGCGTGCGTTTCTTTTTTATCGAACTTTTATCGACCCTCTTTTTTTCTATTGCGCCACACGTCTATCGATCGATATATATCGTTATTGAATTATCGCCCAGCCCTAGTCTTAACATATTTTAAAGCTCTATTGATTACACTGGATTCATTTAGAAAAGTAAAAAGATGCTTGATGAAAGGATATCTGTATTTAAAATAAGATTTGGGGGTGGAAAAAAGGTATGGAATAGTTTAAACACATATTTTTGTTTTTTGTTTATTTATTATTAGGATCCCCATTAGCTGTGCTTTACACCTAGCTACTCTTCCTGGGGTCCACATCATTAAAATACAGTATACAATGTAAATTCATGAACATGTTTGACAGATGACAAATATCATATACATATCAATAAGACCGAACATTCATAGAATAGCGGAAAGTTACAATTTAAAATGTTAAAATTTTATGAATAGGTTACAATAAATTAGAATATGAAACTATTTCATTTATAGATAAGTTGCTCCTAAAAACGTCTTAGCTTGCATTTTAAAAGCAGACTTATGTACAATTTTCATAAGAATTAATGGCAATGAGTTCCATTCTTCCATTGCTCTGTAAGTAAAGGTGCATTTCAGAAAATTAGTTTTCGCCCTAGAAATTACAAATCGTCCTTCAGCTGCATGTCCTCTGGCATAACCATGAGAGTCCAAATTATTCTTAAATTGAACAAACAGAAACAGTGGACTCTGGAGTTTTAAGATTTTCCACGTTGAGAATAATAGCGAAGCTAGTGCCCTGTCATGAACCTTTAGCCAGCTTAGATTTGAATGCATGTTATTTATACTGCTCCTGTGAGAACAATTTAATGCTACACAGATAGCTTTTTTCTGCATTATTTGAAGTTTCTCTAAATCTTTTCTTTTTGCATTTGACCATATTGTTTAACAGTAGTCAAGTTGAGAAATTATTAATGTTCTTACTATAAACTTAGTCAAATCAGCTGGCAAAAATTTGCTACATCTTCTCAATATATCTAAAGCTCTGCCCATCTTCTTTACAACAGCTTCAGTGTGACTTGACCAAGACAGTTTATTATCCAAATAGACACCAAGAAGCTTAGCTTCTGTTACTTGATCAATGACTGTTATTTATAAACAACTTAATTTAACTTTGGGTGATGTTTAAGAGACTTGTTTGAACCAAGTACTAAAGTTTTTTTGTCTTTGAGATGTTCAAAACTAATTTATTAGCTAAAACCCATTGCTCTACAATTTATTTATTCCTTATTTAAAATGGAAGTTTATTCAGATATTGATTTTGCAGATGCATAGACAGTTGTGTCATCTGCATTTAATGTTAATTTAGCATATTTTAATACTAATGGTAGATCATTTGTGAAGATGGCATATAAAAGTGGCCCAGGGCAACTGCCCTGTGGAATTCCACAGTTAACTGACACCCTCTTTGAAAAACTACCATTGAAATACACACTCTGTGACCTATCTGATAAATAATTCTTCATCAATGTTAGAGCTGATGGTTTAAAACCATACAGCAGAAGTTTTTCAAGAAGCAGTGTATGATCAATCACATCGAACGCTGCTGAGAAGTCTACTCCACATATCTTTTGATGGTCCAATTCTGTGTACCGATCATCGGTTATTTGTGTTAATGTTGTACATGTGGAGCATCCTTTTCTACAGGCATGCTGGAAATTTGTTAAAAGATTATTTTTTGAGAAGTAAGATTGTATTTGGTCAAAAATGGCTTTTTTCAAAGATCTTACTTAAAGCTGGTAACAAGCTTATTGGCTGACTGTTAGGACCACAAAACGGCTTTTTTTATCCTTAGGCAAAGGTATAATCTTAGCCTCTTTCCAGGCTTGTGGAAAAATAGCTGTTATTAAACTGATGTTCAGAAGGTGGCAAATTGGATCAGCAGTATAATCTGCTGCTAGGCAGATTAATTTCTCATCTATATTATCGATGCCTGGTCGCTTCTCTTTACATACAACTTTAATTATTTTTTAAATTATTTCTACATTCAATTTAGAAAATTCAAAACTACAGGGCTTGTTTTTCATAAATTCTTTCAAATTATTTACTTCTAACCTGTCTGTTTTATCTGTTACTAATTTTCTCAAATTGTCCACTCTACTACTGAAAGAGTCATTTATATGGTTAGGAATATCTTTTGGCTTTGTGATAATAGCATCTCCACTGTCAATAAAGGTAGGATTTGTAGGAGTCTTTCAGCTCAACTCCCTATTTAGAGTTTTCCGAAGTTGTTTCTGGTCATTTTTTGTTCTTTCTAATTGCTGTGCAAGATACTCCTTCTTTTGATTTGGATTTAATTTAGTGACAAAATTTCTTATCTTGCAGTATTTTTGCTTATCTTCTACAGATTTAGTTTTTTGTGCTAATTGATTGGCATAATTTCTGTGAGACATATAAGTCTTTAGTCCATGATCAACCCAAGGTGCTTGATACCTTTCTAACAATCAGTTTTTAACAGGGGCATGCTTATTTATAATGGGCAGAAGATTATTCAAAAATATATCTAATGCGGTATCTGTATCATTTGCCCTAAAAACTTTTGTCCAAGATAGATTTTGAATGTCCTTTAGATAGGCTTAATTAGAAAAAGGTTTATAAGATCTTTTGAATACAATTTTAGGTCTAACTTTAGGGACTTTTGTTTTTCTAGTAATGATGACCATGTTTTGATCAGTACAGCCTACTGGTATTGACACGGCTTTTGTGTAATTAAAATTTACTGAGAGGTAAATATGATCTATACAGGTAGATGTGCTTACACTCCTGTTGTTTGTACTAATGCACGTAGGCTGTGTCACCATTTGCTTTAAACCGCATGCCTTACTTACACTCACCGGCCACTTTATTAGGTACCCCATGCTAGTAACGGGTTGGACCCTCTTTTGCCTTCAGAACTGCCTCAATTCTTCGTGGCATAGATTCAACAAGGTGCTGGAAGCATTTCTCAGGGAGTTTGGTCCATATTGACATGATGGCATCACACAGTGACCGCAGCTTTGTCGCCTGCACATCCATGATGCGAATCTCCCGTTCCACCACATCCCAAAGATGCTCTATTGGATTGAGATCTGGTGACTGTGGAGGCCATTTGAGTACAGTGAACTCATTTTCATGTTCAAGAAACCAGTCTGAGATGATTCCAGCTTTATAACATGGCGCATTATCCTGCTGAAAGTAGCCATCAGGAGTAGGGTACATTGTGGTCATAAAGGGATGGACATGGTCAGCAACAATACTCAGGTAGGCTGTGGCGTTGCAACGATGCTCAATTGGTACCAAGGGGCCCAAAGAGTGCCAAGAAAATATTCCCTACACCATGACACCACCACCACCAGCCTGAACCGTTGATACAAGTGAGGATGGATCCATGCTTTCATGTTGTAGACGCCAAATTCTGACCCTACCATCCGAATGTCGCAGCAGAAATCGAGACTCATCAGACCAGGCAACGTTTTTCCAATCTTCTATTGTCCAATTTCGATGAGCTTGTGCAAATTGTTGCCTCAGTTTCCTGTTCTTAGCTGAAAGGAGTGGCACCCGGTGTGGTCTTCTGCTGCTGTAGCCCATCTGCCTCAAAGTTCGACGTACTGTGCGTTCAGAGATGCTCTTCTGCCCACCTTGGTTGTAACGGGTGGTTATTTGAGTCACTGTTGCCCTTCTATCAGCTCGAACCAGTCTGGCCATTCTCCTCTGACCTCTGGCATCAACAAGGCATTTCCGCCCACAGAACTGCCGCTCACTGGATGTTTTTTCTTTTTCGGACCATTCTCTGTAAACCCTAGAGATGGTTGTGCGTGAAAATCCCAGTAGATCAGCAGTTTCTGAAATACTCAGACCAGCCCTTCTGGCACCAACAATCATGCCACGTTCAAAGTCACTCAAATCACCTTTCTTCCCCATACTGATGCTCGGTTTGAACTGCAGGAGATTGTCTTGACCATGTCTACATGCCTAAATGCACTGAGTTGCCGCCATGTGATTGGCTCCTTAGAAATTAAGTGTTAACGAGCAGTTGGACAGGTGTACCTAATAAAGTGGCCGGTGAGTGTATGTTAATCAGATGACTTTTTAATGGATACTTTTTGTCCATCCAATCAATGTTTAAGTCCCCTGTGAAAACAACTTCCATATTTAGGTCACACACCTTGTTTAACATTCTACCAATATTTTCTAAATAATTAATATTTGAAGATGGAGGTCTATAACAACATCCTATTAGAATAGGCTTTATATGAGGGACGCTGACTTGAAGCCATAAGACCTCTAGATCCTTACACATGACATCTTCACTTATTTTTACAGGTATGTTGCTTTGAATGTAAAATGCGACGCCTCCACCATATTGATTTCTATCTTTTCTGAACAAACTGTACCCAGATATGCTTAATTCTTCATTATCAAAAGAGCCATTTAAATGAGTCTCTGACAGAGCGAGAACATTAATATTCAGAGTATTTTCTATTTAATGCACTTTATTTCTCAAGCTACATATGTTTAATTGAGCAACTTTTAGGCTTTTATTTGGAAAATTGGCCATACTAGGTATCAGCCATGATGTTCTAACTGCAGATTTTTTCTAATCCTTGAGTGTTTTTTTTTGTATACATACATAGTTGTGTTAAGAGCTTTCAAATCATCTACTTCCCTTTGTGTGTACTGTAGACTAGTTTTTAATTCCTGTAGATCTTTTAGAACAGCATCCACTCTGGAGTTTGTACTATCCAACAAAACACTCAAACAAGCATTGAAGGTATTTTCCTGCTGCTGTAGCATTTCCTTCTAAAAAGTTTTCTGTACATATGAGATGTAATGTGTGTTGTCCTTATCCTTTTTGTTAGCCATAGTAGGCTGAGTTTGAGCAGCTCTGGGAGTATGGTGGTGGACACCCCATGAGTGTGGTCATGGGAGTCTGGTGTTGGAAACCCCCTGAGTGAGGTCCTGGGAGTCTGGTGGTGGACACCCCCTCAGTGTGGTCCTAGGAATATGGTGGTGAACACCCCCTGAGTCTGGTCGTGGGAGTATGGTGGTGAACACCCCCTGAGTGTGGTCCTGGGAGTATGGTGGTGGGCACCCCCTCAGTGTGGTCCTGGGAGCATGGTGGTGGACACCCCCTGAGTGTGGTCCTGTGAGTATGGTGGTGAACACCCCCTGAGTGTGGTCGTGGGAGTATGGTGGTGAACACCCCCTGAGTGTGGTCGTGGGAGTATGGTGGCAAACACCCCCTGAGTGTGGTCGTGGGAGCATGGTGGTGGACACCTCCTGAGTGTGGTCGTGGGAGTATGGTGGCAAACACCCCCTGAGTGTGGTCCTGTGAGTATGGTGGTGAACACCTCCTGAGTGTGGTCCTGGGAGTATGGTGGTGAACACCCCCTGAGTGTGGTCGTGGGAGTATGGTGGTGGACACCCCATGAGTGTGGTCCTGGGAGCATGGTGGTGGACACCTCCTGAGTGTGGTCATGGGAGTATGGTGGTGGACACCCTGAGTGTGGTCGTGGGAGTATGGTGGTGAACACCCCCTGAGTGTGGTCGTGGGAGTATGGTGGTGAACACCCCCTGAGTGTGGTCGTGGGAGTATGGTGGCGAACACCCCCTGAGTGTGGTGGTGGGAGTATGGTGGTAGACACCCCCTGAGTGTGGTCCTGGGAGCATGGTGGTGGACATCTCCTGAGTGTGGTCATGGGAGCATGGTGGTGGACACCCTGAGTGTGGTCGTGGGAGTATGGTGGTGAACACCCGCTGAGTGTGGTCGTGGGAGTATGGTGGTGAACACCCGCTGAGTGTGGTCGTGGGAGTATGGTGGTGGACACCCGCTGAGTGTGGTCGTGAGCGTATGGTGGTGGACAACCCCTGAGTGTGGTCGTGGGAGTATGGTGGCGAACAACCCCTGAGTGTGGTCGTGGGAGTATGGTGGCGAACACCCCCTGAGTGTGGTCGTGGGAGTATGGTGGCGAACACCCCCTGAGTGTGGTCGTGGGAGTATGGTGGCGAACAACCCCTGAGTGTGGTCGTGGGAGTATGGTGGCGAACAACCCAGGAGTGTGGTCCTGGGAGCATGGTGGCGGACACCCCCTGAGTGTGGTCCTGGGAGCATGGTGGCGGACACCCCCTGAGTGTGGTCCTGGGAGCATGGTGGCGGACACCCCCTGAGTGTGGTCCTGGGAGCATGGTGGCGGACACCCCCTGAGTGTGGTCCTGGGAGCATGGTGGCGGACACCCCCTGAGTGTGGTCGTGGGAGCATGGTGGCGGACACCCGCTGAGTGTGGTCGTGGGAGCATGGTGGCGGACACCCCCTGAGTGTGGTCCTGGGAGCATGGTGGCGGACACCCCCTGAGTGTGGTCCTGGGAGCATGGTGGCGGACACCCCCTGAGTGTGGTCCTGGGAGCATGGTGGCGGACACCCCCTGAGTGTGGTCGTGGGAGCATGGTGGCGGACACCCCCTGAGTGTGGTCGTGGGAGCATGGTGGCGGACACCCCCTGAGTGTGGTCGTGGGAGCATGGTGGCGGACACCCCCTGAGTGTGGTCGTGGGAGCATGGTGGCGGACACCCCCTGAGTGTGGTCGTGGGAGCATGGTGGCGGACACCCCCTGAGTGTGGTCGTGGGAGCATGGTGGCGGACACCCCCTGAGTGTGGTCCTGGGAGCATGGTGGCGGACACCCCCTGAGTGTGGTCCTGGGAGCATGGTGGCGGACACCCCCTGAGTGTGGTCCTGGGAGCATGGTGGCGGACACCCCCTGAGTGTGGTCCTGGGAGCATGGTGGCGGACACCCCCTGAGTGGTCGTGGGAGCATGGTGGCGGACACCCGCTGAGTGTGGTCCTGGGAGCATGGTGGCGGACACCCCCTGAGTGTGGTCCTGGGAGCATGGTGGCGGACACCCCCTGAGTGTGGTCCTGGGAGCATGGTGGCGGACACCCCCTGAGTGTGGTCCTGGGAGCATGGTGGCGGACACCCCCTCAGTGTGGTCCTGGGAGCATGGTGGCGGACACCCACTGAGTGTGGTCGTGGGAGCATGGTGGCGGACACCCCCTGAGTGTGGTCGTGGGAGCATGGTGGCGGACACCCCCTGAGTGTGGTCGTGGGAGCATGGTGGCGGACACCCCCTGAGTGTGGTCGTGGGAGCATGGTGGCGGACACCCCCTCAGTGTGGTCGTGGGAGCATGGTGGCGGACAATCCCTCAATGTGGTCGTGGGAGCATGGTGGCGGACACCCCCCGAGTGTGGTCCTGGGAGCATGGTGGCGGACACTCCCTCAATGTGGTCCTGGGGGCAGGGTGGCGGACACTCCCTCAGTGTGATACTGGGAGTATGGTGGCGGACAATCCCTCAGTGTGGTCCTGGGAGTATGGTGGCGGACACTCCCTCAGTGTGGTCCTGGGAGTATGGTGGTGGACACTCCCTCAGTGTGGTCCTGGGAGTATGGTGGTGGACACTCCCTCAGTGTGGTCCTGGGAGTATGGTGGTGGACACCCCCTCAGTGTGATATTGGGAGTATGGTGGTGGACACCCCACAGTGTGGTCCCACTGATCCTGTGGCTTAGCTTTGCAAAGCAGGCCAGGCCTGGAGGTTGTGCTGAGCACAGAGGCCCTGATCTCAATCCACCAAATATCTGATTTGTTGTTATCAATCCACTCTCAAGATTCTTCCAACTCAGCCTTATAAAACTTGCTTGGTTTGATGTTTAGTTTTGAAATAATTTTGTTAAGAAAATTAAGACTAAAATAGTTAAAACTAGTCTGTCATCTGTCACTCGGCAGACATCAGGAGTAGACCCTCCTAATATTAAAGCCTAATTTTAGGGAAATTAGTGAATCAAACAGGTGACAGAATCAGATGCAAGAAGGCATAATCTTATGAGTGGGTACGGTGGGAGTGAAACACCTGCAGCTTGAATCAAATGGTGAGGAAAGATGGAAAGGATTCCAGAACTCATAAAGTCAGGGAGGTCGGAATGATGGGGGATTGGCCAAAGGGGGAGGAGTGAGGTCATAAGGTCATCGAGGTCATACATCATTCATGGGGGGATGGGACTAGAGGGGGGGTGGGGTGGGGGAGTAAAGTAAAGCCTCATGCCACTTGACTCTCTGCCAATTCACAACATGTCATCTCAAGGCACTTTACAGTTCAACCAGATCATACAGTCAAATTGATTCTAAGTGTTCTATAAGGAAAAAAGATGAGTGCATTGAACCATTGACTCACATGCCTTTACACTAAGCATGCTTGTAGTGACAGTGGAGAGGAAAAACTCCCTTTTAACAGGAAGAAACCAGCAACAGAACCAGGCTCAGTGTGAGCGGCCATCTGCCGAGGCGAACTGGGGTTCAAGGAGACAGAAGCAGAGATAGAAAAAGCAGCTGTAAAAGGCGGGCCTGTCCAGGAAACACAGCCAGGCAGAGAAGATCCGAGCCAGCTCCCATGTCAGAGGATGAAGAGAGCACATCCAGCCAGTCACGGTCAGAGAAGCAGGACTACACTGGAAAACAGGCTGATCTCCAGCATCTATAAACAAGGGTGTTGATGGAAGCAGCACAGCTGATATTTCTCTCCAGGATGGTATCACAGCCAAACAGGAACAGACGAGGCGAAGATACTATAAGAAAAAGTAGAGAGAGCATAACGTTAGAGATTGAACTAACAAATTCTGCAAAATTGGAGGATGGAGACAGAATGAAGAAGAATGATGAAGTGGGGGTCCCTATGTCCTCCAGAAGTCTAAGCCTATAAGACCATATTCCTATAGAGATAGCTCAGGATAACCTGAGCCACTCTAACTATAAGCTTTATCAAAAAGGAAAGTTTTAAGCCTAGTCTTAAAAGTAGACAGGGTGTCTGCCTCACGGACCAAAACTGGTAGTTGGTTCCACAGGAGAGGAGCCTGATAACTGAAAGATCTGCCCCCCATTAGAAATTTTAAGTTAGAAATTCTAGGAACCACAAGTAAAACTTCAGATTGAGAGCCAAGTGCTCTGTTATGAACATGAGGTACAATCAGATCTCTGATATCGAATGGAGCTTGGCCAGTTAAGGCTTTATATGTGAGAAGGAGGATTTTAAATTCTATTCTGGATTTAACAGGAAGCAAATTAAGAAAAGCCAGGATAGGAGAGATATGATGTCTCTTTTTAATTTTCATTAGAACTGAAGGCTTTTAACTACGGTTTGTGGACTTCCTGATAGTTAAGAATTACAATAGTCCAGCCTTGAATTAACAAATGCCTGGACTAGTTTCTCAGCATCAACCCTGGACAGGATATTTCTGATTTTTGCAATATTCCTCAGATGAAAGAAGGAAATTCTAGAAACCTCTTTGAAAAATAAGCTGATTAGCCAGTCACTTAATTTGGATGGAATTAAACTGATTTCGGATAATAAAGTAAAAAATCTTGGTGTTGTTTGTGATGAAGACCTGTCATTTAAACCCCATATCAAAGACAACAAGTTGAAGGCTTAGATGAAGACAATAATTTTGCTAACTCTGAAAGTTCAACTGGATCAAAGACGTCTAAACCCAGTTCAGATTCCATGACTACGTCAGATGCTCCCCCACCCTCCAGATACAAACCAATCGAGGATAGAGGAGAGCTAATGATCTTAATTTTATTAAGATCAATCTTATTTATAAAGAATCCCATAAAATCATTACTTCTAAGAGCAGGTAGAATGGACGGTTCAACTAAGCCATGGCTCTGGGTGAGTTTGGCAATTGTATTAAAAAAAAAATCGAAGATTATTCTTATTTTCCTCTATTAATGAGGAGAAATATGCTGCTCTTGCTTTATAAAGGGTCCTCTTATACAGCAGTAAACTATTTTTCCAGACTAGGTAGGATTCCCGCAGGGCTGTGGAGCGATATTTTCTCTAGATAGATAGATAGATAGATAGATAGATAGATAGATAGATAGATTACAGGCATGTCTTGAAGACATAAAAACCTGGATGACTCTTAACTTTCTGCTTCTGAATGCAGGCAAAACAGAAGTTATAGTCTTTGGACCAGAGTCTTTGAAAAGAAGCTGATTAGTCAGTCAATTCATTTGGATGAGATCAAACTGTTTTCAGATAATAAAGTAAAGAATCTTGGTGTTGTTTATGATCAGGACCTCATTTAAACCCCATATCAAAGAGGTTTCTAGAATGTCCTTTTTTCATCTGAGGAATATTGCAAAATTTAGAAATATCCAGTTCAGGGGTGATGCTGAGAAACTAGTCCATGCATTTGTTACTTCAAGGCTGGACTATTGTAATTCTTTACTATCAGGAAGTCCACAAACTGTAGTTAAAAGCCTTCAGCTGATCCAAATTGCTGCAGCCAGAGTAGGGCTGGGCGATAATTCAATAACGATATATATCGATCGATAGACGTGTGGCGCAATAGAAAAAAAGAGAGTCTATAAAAGTTCGATAAAAAAGAAACGCTGTTTTCCTTCCTTCTCATTGTAGCCTAGCATGTAGGTTTATGCTAGTCCCTACTTCCTCCCAACCAATCACAATCGCGGACCCAGGCACGCCGTCACCAAGCCCCGCCCTCTCAAACCACAACACAGACCACATGAAGATGCCGCAGCAAGGAGAGGCGGAGAAAATTGTTCCAAAGAAGGGTTTTTGTAGTTCGCGAGTTTGGAAGTATTTCGGTTATGGCAAGTCGGACAAAAAACAAACCACAGTCATCTGTAAAATTTGTAGGGAACCAGTGAAAAGGAAGTCTGATAACACAACCAACTTTTTTTTTTTTTTTATCATCTCAGCCGGTCACAGCCGCAGGAGTACGAGCTGTGTAGGCCCCGACGCGGCTCTCCTCCGAGGAATCTTCGGGAATTTCGGGAAAATATATATAAATTTTCAGTTCTGGGCAGTTTCCCACGTAGTTCTAACAATTGAGAGAAAAATGCCGAGGGGCCAGCAACTTCAAAGTAATAACTCAGGTTAAAACAGGAAACTAAGCTGAACCAGGTTCAGCTTAGAAGAATGGGGGCGGCGGGGGGATTTATTTATTTGTTATATTCATTTTGGTTACTTTTCTGGTCACTTTAGTTTATTCTTTGTCAGTATTTAATAACATAACCCAGGTCTCTTAAGTTATTTTTCTTCAAAACAATTCTGTTATGGTTAAAAAAGTTGGTTAAATAAAGATTTAATTCAAGGTCTGTGTTTGTGTTCTTTATTAAAATTAAATAATTTAGCAATATTATAAAAAGTCCAGGCAGAGCTGCACATAAAATATGGTTTCATATCTTTTCAATAATTATCGATATCGATCAATATGCATTTTTTTTTTATCGATAAGCTTTTGTTCTAAATCGCCCAGCCCTAAGCCAGAGTTCTGATGAAAATTAAAAAGAGAGATCATATCTCTCCGATCCTGGCTTTTCTTCATTGGCTTCCTGTTAAATCCAGAACAGAATTTAAAATCCTCTTCGCACATAAAGCCTTAAATGGCCAAGCTCCATCTGATATCAGAGATCTGATTGTTCCTTATGTTCCTAACAGAGCACTTCGCTCTCAATCTGCAGGTTTACTAGTGGTTCCTAGTAATTCTAAAAACAGAATGGGAGGCAGATCTTTTAGTTATCAGGCTCCTCTCCTGTGGAACCAACTACCAGTTTTGGTCCGTGAGGCAAACACCCTGTCTACTTTTAAGACTAGGCTTAAAACTTTCCTTTTTGATAAAGCTTGTAGTTAGAGTGGCTCAGGTTATCCTCAGCTATCTCTATAGTTATGCTGCTTTAGGTTTAGAATTCTGGAGGACATAGGGACCCCCATTTCATCATTCTTCTTCATTCTCTCTATTCTCATACTCTGCAGAATCTGTTAGTTCAATCTCTAACGTTATGTTCTCTGCTTTTTCTCATAGTAGCTTTGCCTCGTCTGTTCCTGTTTGGCTGTGACGTCATACTGGAGAGAAACATCAGCTGTGCTGCTTCCATCAACACCCTTGTTTATAGATGCTGGAGATTGGCCTGTTTTCCAGTGTAGTCCTGTTTCTCTGACCATGACTGGCTGGATGTGCTCTCTTCATTCTCTGACATGAGAGCTGGCTCGGTGCTCCTCTGGCTGGTGTGTTAGTCCTGGACGGGGCCGCCTTTTACAGCTGCTTTTTGTATCTCTGCTTCTGTCTCCTTGAACCCCAGTCGGCCTCGGCAGATGGCCGCTCACACTGAGCCTGGTTCTGCTGGAGGTTTCTTCATGTTAAAAGGGAATTTTCCTCTCCACTGTCACTACAAGTATGCTCAGTGTGAGGGATTATATTCGAGTCAATAGTTCAATGCATTCATCTTTTTTCCTTATAGAAAACTTAGAATCAATTTGACTGTATGATCTGGTTGATCTGTAAAGTGCCTTGAGATGACGTGTTGTGAATTGGAAGAGAGTCAAGTAAACCCCTTTATGTCAAAAATGATTTATGACCCCCCCAACCCCCACCTTCCGATCCCATCCCACCACGAATGATTTATGACCTCGATGACCTTATGACCTTACTCCTCTCCCAATTCAGAATTGGCACTTATTTATATAGCGTCACTTCTGAATTGGCACTATATAAATGAACTGAATTGAATTGAATTGATGACACTGTCAGTATCTAATACCAAATCAGAAAAGAACTCTGAAATCTCATCTAAAAATTCAGAGTAAGGAGAAGAGGTTTTCTTGCTTTTTGTCATTTAGATGAGGACAAACCAAGGACCCGCCCAGGACCGGCTGTGGACCAGCCAAGGGCCAAAAAAGGACCAGCCATTGATCATACAAGGATCAACCAAAGACCAGCCATGGATCAATCAAGGAGCATCCAAGGACCAATCGAGGGGCAGGCAAGGGCTGACCAAGGACCAGCCAAAGACCAATCAAGGAGCAGCCAAGGACCAACCAAGGACTAACCAAGGACCAACCAAGGAGCAGCTAAGGATCAAACAAGGATGAACCAAGGACCAACGATGGACTAGCCAAGGAACATCCAAGGTAAGTGGGGACCAACCAAGTGCCAATCAATGAGCAGCCAAGGGTCAACCAAGGACCAGCCAAGGACCAACCAAGGACCAATTAACGAGCAGCCGTGGACCAACGAAGGACCCGCCATTGACTAGTAAAGGACCAGCTAAAGACCAGCCAACAACGCACAAGCTAAGGATGAAACAAGGATCAACCAAGGACCACTCATAGACTAGCCAAGAGAAGACCTAGGACCAACCAACGACCAGCCAAGGACCAACCAATGACCAACGAAGAGCCAGCCAAGGAACATCCAAGTTAAATGGGGACCAACCCAGGACTAGCCAAGAACCAACCAAGGACCAGCCAAGGTCCAACCAAGGACAAACCAAGGATCAGCCAAATATCAACCAAGGACCAGCCAAATATCAACCAAGGACCAGGCAAGGACCAATCAAGGAGCAGCCAAGGACCAATCAACGAGCTGTAAAGAGCAAGGTAAGGACCAACCGAGAACCAGCCATGGACAATTCAAGGAAAAGCCAAGGACCAGCCATTGCCCAGCAGAGGACCAAACAAGGACCAACCAAGGATGAGCCGGTGACCAACCAATGCCCTGCCAAGGACCAACCAAGGACCAGCTAAGGATCAAACAAGGGTCAACCAACGACAAACCAAGGACCAACGAAGAACCAGCCAAGGACCAACAAAGGACCAGCCAAGGAATATCCAAGTTAAAGGGGGAACCAACCCAGGAATAGCCAAGAACCAACCAAGGACCAACCAAGGACAAACCAAGGACCAACCAAGGACAAACCAAGGATCAGCCAAATATCAACCAAGACCAGCCAAATATCAACCAAGGACTAGCCAAGGAAAGGCCAAGGACCAACCGATGACCAGCCAAGGACCAACCAATGACAAACCAAGGACCAGCTAAGGATCAAACAAGGGTCAACCAACGACAAACCAAGGACCAACCAATGACCAGCCAAGGAAAGGCCAAGGACCAACCAATGACCAGCCAAGGACCAACCAATGACCAACCAAGGACCAGCTAAGGATTCAACAAGGATCAACAAAGGACCAACGATGGACTAGCCAAAGAATTTCCAAGGTAAGTGGGGACCAACCAAGGGCCAATCAATGAGCAGCCAATCGTCAACCAAGGACCAGCCAAGGACCAATCAAGGAATAGTCATAGACTAGCCAAGGAGAGGCAAAAGACCAGCCAAGCACCAACCAATGACCAATCAAGGATCAATCAAGGATCAACAAAGGTACAACCAATGACCAGCCCAGAACCGGCCGTGGACCAGCCAAGGACCAATCAAGGAGCATTCAAGGGCAAGCTAAAGACCAATCAAGGAAAAACCAAGGTCCATCCAAGTACCATCCAAGGACCAACCAATGACCAGCCAAGAACCAAGAAAGGACCAGCCAAGGTCCAACCATGGACCAGCCAAGGATTAATCAAGGAGCAGCCAAGGAACAATCAATGAGCAGCCAAGTGCTTGCTATGGACCAACCAATGACCAGCCAAGGACCAACCATGGACAAGCCAAGGACCAACCATGGACAAGCCAAGGACCAAACATGGACCAGCCAAGAAAAGTGGGGACCAGCCAAGGGCCAGACAAGAAACCAAGCAAGGACCAACCAAGGATCACTCAAGGAGCAGCCAAGTACCAATGAAGGAGCCGCAAAGCGCAAGGTAAGGATCAACCAAGGACAAGCCAAGGAGCAACCAAGGACAAGCCAAGTATCAACCAAGAACGAACAATGGACTAGCCAAGGAACATCCAAGGTAAATGGGGACCAACCAACGGCCAATCAATGAGCAGCCAAGGGTCAAGCAAGAAACAGCCAAGGACCATCCAAAAACCAATTAACGAGCTGCCATGGAGCAACCAAGGAACAACCAAAGAAAAACCAAGGACCATTCATGGACTAGCCAGGGAGAGGCAAAAGACCAGCCAAGGATCAACCAATGACCAATCAAGTATCAGCCAAGGACCACCCAAGAATCAGTCAAGGATCAACCAAGGACCAACCATAGACAAGCCAAGAACCAACTATGGCACAGCCAAGGAAAGTGGGGACCGACCAAGGACCAACCAAGGAACAGCCAAGGACTAGCCACGAACCAACCAAGAACCAACCAAGGAAAAGCCAAAGACCAGCCAAAGACCAGTCAAGGACCAGTCAAGGACCAACCATGGACCAGACAAGGAAAGTGGGGACCAACAAAGGACCAACCAAGAACTAGCCAACAACCAAGCAAGGACCAGCCATGGACCAACCAAGGACAAGCAAAGTATCAACCAAGGACCAGCCAAGGACCAACCAAGGACAAGCAGAGTATCAACCAAAGACCAGCGATGAACTAGCAAAGGACCAGCCGAGGACCAACCAAGGACTAACCAACAACCAAGCAAGGACCAGCCAAGGACAAACCAAGGACAAGCTAAGTATCAACCAAGGACCAACAATGGACTAGCCAAGGAAAATCCCAGGTAAGTGGGGACCAACCAAGGTCCAATCAATGAGCAGCCAAGGGTCAGTTAAGGACCAACCAAGGACCAGTTAACGAGCAACCATGGACAAACCAAAGACCAGCCAAAGACCAACCAAGGACCAGTCATAGACTAGCCAATGAGAGCCAAAAGAGCAGTCAGGCACCAGCCAAGCACCAACCAATCAACAATGAAGGACAAGCCCAGGGCCAACCTTGGACCAGCCAAGGAAAGTGGGGACCAGCCAAGGACTAGCCAAGAACCAACCAAGGACCAACCAAGACAAACCAAGGACAAGCCAAGTATCTACCAAGGACCAGCCAAGGATCAATCAAGGATTAACCAAGGACCAACCATGGACAAGTCAAGGAAAGTGGGGAACATCAAAGGACCAACCAAGGATTAGCCAAGAACAAACAAAAGGAATAATCAAGGACAAGCCAAGTATCAACCAAGGACCAGGGATGGACTAGCCAAGGACCAGCAATGGACTGGCCAAGGACCAGCAATGGACTGGCCAAGGACCAGCCAAGGATCACCCAAGGAGCAGCCAAGTACCAATCAAGGAGCCGCAAAGCACCAGGTAAGGATGAACCAAGGACAAGCCAAGTATCAACCAAGGACCAACAATGGACTAGCCAAGGTACATCCAAGGTAAATGGGGACCACCCAATAGCCAATCAATGAGCAGCCAAGGGTCAAGCAAGAAACAGCCAAGGACCAATTAATGAGCAGCCATGGACCAACCAAGGACCAGCCAAAGACAAACCAAGGACCATTCATGGACTAGCCAGGGAGAGGCAAAAATACCAGCCAAGCACCAGCCAAGGACCAACCCATGACCAATCAAGTACCAGCCAAGGACCACCCAAGGATCAAGCAAGGACCAACCATGGACAAGCCAAGGACCAACTATGGACCAGCCAAGGAAAGTGGGGACCGACCAAGGACCAACCAGGGACCAGCCAAGGACTAGCCACGAACCAACCAGGGACCAGCCAAGGACCAACCAAGGAACAGCGATGGACTAGCCAAAGACCAGCCAAGGTTCAATGAAGGAGCAGCCAAGGACCAATCAAGGAGGCACAAAGCGCAAGGTAAGGATAAGCCAAGGACTAGCCAAGAACCAACCAAGGACCAACCATGGACCAGCCAAGGAAAGTGGGGACCAACAAAGGACCAACCAAGGACCAGCCAAGGACTATCGAAGCACCAACCAATCAACAATGAAGGACCAGCCAAGGATCAATCAAGGATCAACCAAGGACCAACCATGAACAAGCCAAGGACAACCCTTGGACCAGCCAAGGAAAGTGGGGACCAACCAAGACAAATCAAGGACAAGCCAAGTATTCACAAAGGACCAGCCAAAGACCAACCAAAGACCAGTCATAGACTAGCCAAGGAGAGGCAAAAGACCTGCCAAGCATCATCCAAGAACCAACCAATTACCAATCAAGGACCAGCCAAGGATCAATCAATGATCAACCAAGGACCAACCATGGACCAGCCAAGGAAAGTGGGGAACAACAATGGACCAACCAAGAACTACCCAAGAACCAACAAAGGAATAACCAAGGACAAGCAAAGTACCAATCAAGGAGCCGCAAAGCGCAAGGTAAGGATCAACCAAGGACCAGCCAAGGAGCAACCAAGGACAAACCAAGTATCAACCAATGACCAACAATGGACTAGCCAAGGAACATCCAAGGTAAGTGGGGACTAACCAAGTGCCAATCAATGAGCAGCCAAGAGTCAAGTAAGGAGCAGCCAAAGACCAACCAAAGATCAATTAGCGAGCAGCCATGGACGAACCAAGGACCAGCCAAAGACCAACCAAGGACCAGTCATTAGACTAGCCAAGGAGAGGCAAAAGACCAGCCAAGCACTAGCCAAGGACCAACCAAGGACCAGCCAAGGATCAATAAAGGATCAACCAAGGACCAACCATGGACCAGCCAAGGAAAGTGGGGACCAACAAAGGACCAAGGACCAGCCAAGAACCAACCAAGGACAAACCAAGGACAAGCAAAGTATTAACCAAGGACCAGCGATGGACTAGCCAAAAACCAGCCAAGGATCAATCATGGAGAAGCCAAGGACCAATCAAGGAGCTGAAATGCGCCAGGTAAGGATCAACCAAGGAACAGCCAAGGAGCAGCCAAGGACTAGCCAAGAACCAACCAAGGACCAGCCGAGGACCAACCAAGGACAAGCCAAGTATCAACCAAGGACCAACCATGGACAATCCCAGGACCAACCTTGGCCCAGCCAAGAAAAGTGGGGATCAGCAAAGGACCAACCAAGTACAAGCCAAGGACTAGCCAAGAACCAACCAAGGACCAACCAAGACAAACCACGGTCATGCCAAGTATCTACCAAGGACCATCCAAAGGCCAACCAAGGACCAGTCATACACTAGCCAAGGAGAGGCAAAAGACCAGCCAAGGATCAATCAAGGAGGCACAAAGCGCAAGGTAAGGATAAGCCAAGGACTAGCCAAGAACCAACCAAGGACCAGCCAAGGATCAATCAAGGATCAACCAAGGACCAACCATGGAAAAGCCAAGGACCAAACATGGACCGGCAAAGGAAAGTAGGGAGCATCAAATGACCATCCAGGGACTAGCCAAAAACCAACAAAGGAATAACCAAGGAAAAGCCAAATATTAACCAAGGACCAGCAATGGACTAGCCAAGGACCAGCGATGGACTAGCCAAGGACCAGCCAAGGATCAATCAAGGAGCAGCCATGTACCAATCAAGGAGCCGCAAAGCGCAAGGTAAGGATCAACCAAGGACCAGCCAAGGAGCAACCAAGGACAAACCAAGTATCAACCAATGACCAACAATGGACTAGCCAAGGAACAACCAAGGTAAGTGGGGACTAACCAAGTGCCAATCAATGAGCAGCCAAGAGTCAAGCAAGGAGCAGCCAAGGACCAACCAAAGATCAATTAGCGAGCAGCCATGGACGAACCAAGGACCAGCCAAAGACCAACCAAGGACCAGTCATTAGACTAGCCAAGGAGAGGCAAAAGACCAGCCAAGCACTAGCCAAGGACCAACCAAGGACCAGCCAAGGATCAATAAAGGATCAACCAAGGACCAACCATGGACCAGCCAAGGAAAGTTGGGACCAACAAAGGACCAACCAAGGACCAGCCAAGAACCAACCAAGGACAAACCAAGGACAAGCAAAGTATTAACCAAGGACCAGCGATGGACTAGCAAAAAACCAGCCAAGGATCAATCATGGAGAAGCCAAGGACCAATCAAGGACCAGTCATTAGACTAGCCAAGGAGAGGCAAAAGACCAGCCAAGCACTAGCCAAGGACCAACCAAGGACCAGCCAAGGATCAATAAAGGATCAACCATGGATCAACCATGGACCAGCCAAGGAAAGTGGGGACCAACAAAGGACCAGCCAAGAACCAACCAAGGACAAACCAAGGACAAGCAAAGTATCAACCAAGGACCAGCGATGGACTAGCCAAGGACCAGAGATGGACTAGCCAAGGACCAGCGATGGACTAGCCAAAAACCAGCCAAGGATCAATCGTGGAGAAGCCAAGGACCAATCAATGAGCCGCAATGCGCCAGGTAAGGATCAACCAAGGAACAGCCAAGGACCAGCCAAGGACTAGCCAAGAACCAACCAAGGACCAGCCGAGGACCAACCACGGACAAGCCAAGCATCAACCAAGGACCAACCATGGACAAGCCAAGGACCAACCTTGGACCAGCCAAGAAAAGTGGGGATCAGCAAAGGACCAACCAAGTACAAGCCAAGGACTAGCCAAGAACCAACCAAGGACCAACCAAGACAAACCACGATCATGCCAATTATCTACCAAGGACCATCCAAAGGCCAACCAAGGACATGTCATAGACTAGCCAAGGAGAGGCAAAAGACCAGCCAAGGATCAATCAAGGATCAATCAAGGATCAACCAAGGACCAACCATGGAAAAGCCAAGGACCAAACATGGACCGGCAAAGGAAAGTAGGGAACATCAAATGACCATCCAGGGACTAGCCAAGAACCAACAAAGGAATAACCAAGGAAAAGCCAAATATTAACCAAGGACCAGCAATGGACTAGCCAAGGACCAGCGATGGACTAGCCAAGGACCAGCCAAGGATCAATCAAGGAGCAGCCATGTACCAATCAAGGAGCCGCAAAGCGCAAGGTAAGGATCAACCAAGAAGCAGCCAAGGAGCAACCAAGGACCAAAAAAGGACTAGCCAAGGAACATCCAAGGTAAGTGGGGACCAACCAAGGGCCAATCAATGAGCATCCATGGACCAACTAAGGACTAGCCAAGGACCAACCAAGACAAACCAAGGACAAGCCAAGTATCTGCCAAGGACCAGCCAAAGGTTACCAAGGACCAACCTTGGACCATCCAAGGAAAGTGGGGACCAACAAAGGACCAACCAAGGACCAGCCAACGACCAACCAAGGACAAGCAAAGTATCAACCAAGGAACCAAGGACCAGCAATGGACTTGCAAAGGACCGGCGTTGGACTAGCAATGGACCAGCGATGGACCAGCCAAGGAAAAACCAAGGACCAACGATAGACTCGCAAAGGAACATCCAAGATAAATGGGGACCAACCAAGGGCCAATCAATGAGCAGCCAAGGATCAAGCAAGGACCAGCCAAGGACCAACCAAGGACCAATTAACGAGAAGCCATGGACCAACCAAGGACCAGTCATTAGACTAGCTAAGGAGAGGCAAAAGACCAGCCAAGCACTAGCCAAGGACCAACCATGGACCAGCCAAGTAAAGTGGGGACCAACCAAGGACTAGCCAAGAACCAACCAAGGACCAGCTAAGGACCAACCAAGGATCAACTAAGGACCAGCCAAGGACTAGCCAAGAACCAACCAAGGACCAGCAGAGGAACAACAAAGGACAAACCAAGGACAAGCCAAGTATCAACCAAGAACCAACAATGGACTAGCCAATTAACATCCAAGGTAAGTGGGGACCAACCAAGGGCCAATCAATAAACAGCCAAGGGTCAGCCAAGGAACACCCAAGCACCAAATAATGAGCAACCATGGACCAACCAAGGACCAGTCATAGACTAGTCAAGGAGAGGCAAAAGAGCAGTCAAGCACCAACCAATCAACAATGAAGGACCAGCCAAGGATCAATCAAGGATCAACCAAGGAAAAATCATGGACAAGCCAAGGACCAACCTTGGAACAGCCCAGTAAAGTAGGGACCAACAAAGGACCAACCAAGGACCAGCCAAGAACAAACGAAGGACCAACCAAGACAAACCAAGGACAAGGCAATTATCTACCAAGGACCATCCAAAGGCCAACCGAGGACCAGTCATAGACTAGCCAAGGATAGGCAAAAGACCAGCCAAACACCAGCCAAGGACCAACCAATGATCAATCAAGGACCAGCCAAGGATCAATCAAGGATCAAACAAGGACCAACCATGGACCAGCCAATGAAAGTAGGGACCTACAAAGGACCAACCAAGGACTAGCCAAGAACCAACCCAGGACCAGCCAAGGACCAACCAAGGACAAACCAAGGACCAACCATTAACCAGCCAAGGCCCAACCATGGACTAACCATAGACCAGCCAAGGAAAGTGGGGACCAACCAAGGACCAGCCAAGGACTAGCCAAGCATCAATCAAGGATAAACCAAGGACCAACTATGGACAAGCCAAGCTCAACCATGGACCAGCCAAGGAAAGGGGGGACCAACAAAGGACCAGCCAAGGACTAGCCAAGAACCAACCAAGGACCAGCCAAGGACCAACCAAGGACAAGCAAAGTATCAACCAAGGAACCAAGGACCAGCGATGGACTAGCAAAGGACCAGTGATGGATTAGCCAAGGACCAGCCAAGGAAAAAACAAGGATCAACCAAGGACCAACCATGGACAAGCCAAGGACCAACCTTGCACCAGCCAAGGAAAGTGGGGACCAACAAAGGACCAACCAAGGACCATTCAAGTACTAGCCAAGGACCAACAAAGGACCAACCAAGGACCAGCCAAGGATCAACCAAGGACCAACCATGGACAAGCCAAGGGCCAACCATGGACCAGCCAAAGAAAATGGGGACCAACAAAAGACCAGCCAAGGACCAACCAACAAAAAGTGAAGTATCAACCAAAGAACCAAGAACCAACTATGGACTAGCCAAGGACCGCCGATGGACTAATCAAGGAAAAACCAATGACCAACCATGGACTAGCCAATCCAAGGTAAGTGGGGACCAACCAAGGGCCAATCAATGAGCATCCAAGGGTCAAGCAAGGGCCAGCCAAGGACCAACCAAAAACCAATTAACGAGCTGCCATGGACCAACCAAGGACCAGCCAAAGACCAACCAACGACCAGTCATTAGACTAGTCAGGGAGTGGCAAAAGACCAGCCAAGCACTAGCCAAGTACCAACCAAGGACCAGCCAAGGATCAATAAAGGATCAACCAAGGACCAACCATAGACCAGCCAAGGAAAGTGGGGACCAACAAAGGACAACCAAAGACTAGCAAAGTATCAACCAAGGACAAGCGATGGACTAGCCAAGGACCAGCCAAGGATCAATCAAGGAGCAGCCAAGGACCAATCAAGGACCAACAATAGACTAGCCAAGGAACATCCAAGGTAAGTTCGGACCAACAAAGGGCCAATCAATGTGCAGCCAAGGGTCAGCCAAGGACCAACCAAGGACCAATTAACGAGCAAACATGGACCAACCAAGGATCAGCCAAAGACCAACCAAGGACCAGTCATAGACTAGCCAAGGAGAGGCAAAAGAGCAGTCAGGCACCAGCCAAGCACCAACCAATTAACAATGAAGTACCAGCCAAGGAACAATCAAGGATTAACCAAGGACCAATCATGGACAAGCCAAGGACCAACCTTGGAACAGCCAACGAAAGTGGGGACCAATTAACGAGCAACCATGGACCAACCAAGGATCAGCCAAAGACCCAACCAAGGACAAGACAAGGACTAGCCAAGAACCAACCAAGGACCAACCAAGACAAACCAAGGACAAGCCAAGTATCTACCAAGGACGAACCAAAGGCCAACCAAGGACCAGTCATAGACTGGCCAAGGAGAGGCAAAAGACCAGCCAAGCATCAGCCAAGGACCAACCAAGGACAAACAAAGGACAAGCAAAGTATCAACCAAGGACCAGCGATGGACTAGCCAAGGACCAGTGATGGACTACCAAAGGACCAGCCAAGGATTATCAAGGAGCATCCAAGGACCAATCAAGGAGCCGAAAAGTGCCAGGTAAGGATCAACCAAGGAACAGCCAAGGACTAGCCAAGAACCAGTCATAGACTAGCCAAGGAGAGGCAAAAGTCAGCCAACGACCAGCCAAGGATCAACCAAGGACCAACCATGGAAAAGCCGAGGAAAGTCAAATGACTAACCAAGGACTAGCCAAGAACCAACAAAGGAATAACCAAGGACAAGCCAAGCATCTACCAATGACCAGCGATGGACTAGCCGGGGATCAATCAAGGAGCAGCCAAGTAACAATCGAGGAGCCCCAAAGCGCAAGGTAAGGATCAACCAAGGACCAGCCAAGGAGCAACCAAGGACAAGCCAAGAATCAACCAAGGACCAACATTGGACTAGCCAATGAACATCCAAGTTAGGTGGGGACCAACCAAGGGCCAATCAATGAGCAGCAAAGGGTCAAGCAAGGACCAGCCAAGGACAAATTAATAAGCATCCATGGACCAACCAAGGACCAGCCAAAGACAAACCAAGGACCAGTCATAAACTAGCCAAGGAGAGGCAAAAGGCCAGCCAAGGACCAACCAATGACCAATCAAGTACCAGCCAAGGATCAATAAAGGATCTAATGGACCAACCATAGACAAGCCATGGACCAGCCAAGGAAAGAAGACACCAACAAAGGACCAACCAAGCATCAGCCAAGGACTTGCCAAGGACCAACCAACGACCAATCAAAGACCAGCCAAGGATAAACCAAGGACCAACCATAGACAAGCCAAGGACCAACCATGGAACAGCCAAGGAAAGTGGGGACTAACAAAGGACCAACCAAGGACCAGCTAAGGACCAACAAATGACCAGCTAAGGATCAAACAAGGATCGACCAAGGACCAACATCCAAGGTAAGGGGGGACCAACCAAGACCAATCAATGAGAAGCAAACGGTCAACCAAGTACCAGTCAAATACAAACCAAGAACCAATTAATCAAGGAGCCACAGAGTGCAAGTAAAGGACCAGCCAAGGACCAGCCATGGACAAACCACTGATCAATCATGGAGCAGCCAGGGACCAATCAAGGAGCAGCTAAGCGCTTGCTAAGGACCAACCAATGACCAGCCAAGAACCAACCAATGACCAACCAAGGATCAATCAAGCATCAGCCAAGGACGAACCATGAACAAGGCAAGGACCAAAAATAGACAAGCCAAGGAAAGTGGTGACCAGCCATGGACCAAGCAAGGATCAATCAAGGAGCAGCTAAGGACCAATCAAGGAGCAACCAAGTGCTTGCTAAGGACCAACCAATGACCAGCCAAGCACCAACCAATGACCAAGTAAGGACAAACAAAAGACCAGCTAAGGATCATGCAAAGTTCAACCATGGACCAAACAAGGGCCAATTAAGAAGCAGCCATGGACCAACCAAGGACCAGTCATAGACTAGCCAAGGAGAGGCAAAAGAGCAGTCAGGCACCTGCCAAGCACCAACCAATCAAAAATAAAGGACCAGCCAAAGATCAATCAAGGATCTAATGGACCAACCATAGACAAGCCATGGACCAGCCAAGGAAAGAAGACACCAACAAAGGACCAACCAAGCATCAGCCAAGGACTTGCCAAGGACCAACCAAGGACCAATCAAAGACCAGCCAAGGATAAACCAAGGACCAACCATAGACAAGCCAAGGACCAACCATGGAACAGCCAAGGAAAGTGGGGACTAACAAAGGACCAACCAAGGACCAGCTAAGGACCAACAAATGACCAGCTAAGGATCAAACAAGGATCGACCAAGGACCAACATCCAAGGTAAGGGGGGACCAACCAAGACCAATCAATGAGAAGCAAACGGTCAACCAAGTACCAGTCAAATACAAACCAAGAACCAATTAATCAAGGAGCCACAGAGTGCAAGTAAAGGACCAGCCAAGGACCAGCCATGGACAAACCACTGATCAATCATGGAGCAGCCAGGGACCAATCAAGGAGCAGCTAAGCGCTTGCTAAGGACCAACCAATGACCAGCCAAGAACCAACCAATGACCAACCAAGGATCAATAAAGGATCTAATGGACCAACCATAGACAAGCCATGGACCAGCCAAGGAAAGAAGACACCAACAAAGGACCAACCAAGCATCAGCCAAGGACTTGCCAAGGACCAACCAACGACCAATCAAAGACCAGCCAAGGATAAACCAAGGACCAACCATAGACAAGCCAAGGACCAACCATGGAACAGCCAAGGAAAGTGGGGACTAACAAAGGACCAACCAAGGACCAGCTAAGGACCAACAAATGACCAGCTAAGGATCAAACAAGGATCGACCAAGGACCAACATCCAAGGTAAGGGGGGACCAACCAAGACCAATCAATGAGAAGCAAACGGTCAACCAAGTACCAGTCAAATACAAACCAAGAACCAATTAATCAAGGAGCCACAGAGTGCAAGTAAAGGACCAGCCAAGGACCAGCCATGGACAAACCACTGATCAATCATGGAGCAGCCAGGGACCAATCAAGGAGCAGCTAAGCAAGCTAAGCGCTTGCTAAGGACCAACCAATGACCAGCCAAGAACCAACCAAGGATCAATCAAGCATCAGCCAAGGACGAACCATGAACAAGGCAAGGACCAAAAATAGACAAGCCAAGGAAAGTGGTGACCAGCCATGGACCAAGCAAGGATCAATCAAGGAGCAGCTAAGGACCAATCAAGGAGCAACCAAGTGCTTGCTAAGGACCAACCAATGACCAGCCAAGCACCAACCAATGACCAAGTAAGGACAAACAAAAGACCAGCTAAGGATCATGCAAAGTTCAACCATGGACCAAACAAGGACCAATTAAGAAGCAGCCATGGACCAACCAAGGACCAGTCATAGACTAGCCAAGGAGAGGCAAAAGAGCAGTCAGGCACCTGCCAAGCACCAACCAATCAAAAATAAAGGACCAGCCAAGGATCAATCAAGGACCAGCCAAGGATCAACCAAGGACAAGCAAAGTATCAACCAAGGAACCAAGGACCAGCTATGGACTAGCAAAGGACCAGTGATGGACTAGCCAAGTACCAGCCAAGGAAAAACCAAGGACCAGCCAAGGAAAAACCAAGGACCAACGATGGGCAAGCAAAGGAACATCCAAGGTAAGTGGGGACCAACCAAGGGCCAATCAATGAGCAGCTAAAGATCAAGCAAGGACCAGCCAAGGACCAACCAAGGACCAATTAACGAGCAGCCATGGACCAACCAAGGACCAGCCAAAGACCAACCAAAGACCAGTCATTAGACTAGCCAAGGAGAGGCAAAAGACTAGTCAAGCACTAGCCTAAGACCAACCATGGACCACTCAAGGAAAGTGGGGACCAGCAAAGGACCAACCAAGGACTAGCCAAGCACCAACCAATCAACAATGAAGGACCAACCAAGGATCAATCAAGGTTCAGCCAAGGACCAACCTTGGACCAACCAAGGACCAGCAGAGGACTAGCCAAGGATCAACCAATGACCAATTAAGGACCAGCCAAGGATCAATCAAGGATTCACCAAGGACCAACCATGGACAAGCCAAGGGCCAACCATGGACCAGCCAAGAAAAATGGAGACCAACAAAAGACCAGCCAAGGACCAACCAAGAAAAAGCGAAGTATCAACCAAAAAACCAAGAACCAGCGATGGACTAGCCAAGGACCATCGATGGACTAATCAAGGAAAAACCAAGGACCAACCATGGACTAGCCAATCCAAGGTAAGTGAGGACCAACCAAGGGCCAATCAATGAGTAGCCAAGGGTCAAGCAAGGGCCAGCCAAGGACCAACCAAAAACCAATTAACGAGCTGCCATGGACCAACCAAGGACCAGCCAAAGACCAACCAACGACCAGTCATTAGACTAGTCAGGGAGGGGCAAAAGACCAGCCAAGCACTAGCCAAGGACCAACCAAGGACCAGCCAAGGATCAATAAAGGATCAACCAAGGACAAACCATAGACCAGCCAAGGAAAGTGGGGACCAACAAAGGACAACCAAAGACTAGCCAAGAACCAACCAAGGACCAACTAAGGACAAACGAAAGACAAGCAAAGTATCAACCAAGGACAAGCGATGGACTAGCCAAGGACCATCCAAGGACCAACAAAGTACCAACCAGGGACCAACCATGGACCAGCGCAGAACCAACCTTGGACCAAGGACCAATTAAGGAACACCCAAGGACCAATCAAGGAGCAGCCATGGACCAACCAAGGACCAATGATGGACTAGCCAAGAAACTTCCAAGGAAAATGAGGACCAACCCAGGGCCAATCAATAAGCAGCCAAGAACCAACAAAGGACCAACCAAGGACTAGCCAAGAACCAACCATGGAGCAACCAAGGACCAACCAAGGACAAGCCAAGTATTAACCAATGACCAGCCAAGGATCAATCAAGGAGCAGCCAAGGACCAATCAAGGAGCCGCAAAGCGCAAGCTAAGGATCAACCAAGGAACAGCCAAGGACTAGCCAAGGAACAGCCAAGGACTAGCCAAGGACCAGCCAAGGACTAGCCAAGGACCAACCAAGGACCAACAAAGGACAAACTAAGGTCCAGCCAAAGACAAAGGATCCACCAATGACCAACCAAGGACCAGCCAAGGAACATCCAAGGTAAGTGGGTACCAACCAAGGGCCAATCAATGAGCAGCCAAGGTTCAGCCTAGGACCAGCCAAGGACCAATTAACGAGCAACCATGGACCAACCAGGCACTAGCCAAAGACCAACCAAGGACCAGTCATAGACTAGCCGAGGAGAGGCAAAAGAGCTGTCAGGCACCTGCCAAGCACCAACCAATTAACAATGAAGGACCAGCCAAGGATCAATCAAGGATTAACCAAGGACCAACCAAGACAAACCAAGGACAAGCCCAGTATCTAGCAAGGACCAGCCAAAGGCCAACCAATGAACAGTCATAGACTAGCCAAGGAGAGGCAAAAGACCAGCCAAGCATCAGCAAAGGACCAATCAAGGACCAGCCAAGGATCAATCAAGATCAAAAGAGGACCAACCATTGACCAACCAAGAAAAGTGGGGACCAACAAAGGACCAACCAAGGACTAGCCAAGAACCAACCAAGGACCAGCCAAGGACCAACCAAGGACAAGTAAAGTATCAACCAAGGACCAGCAATGGACTAGCCAAGGACCAGCCATGGATCAACCCAGGACCAGCCATGGACCAACCAAGGACAAGCAAAGTATCAATCAAGGACCAGTGATGGACTAGCCAAGGACCAGCCAAGGGTCAATCAAAGAGCAGCCAAGGACCAATCAAGGAGCCGCAAAGCGCCAGGTAAGGATCAACCCAGGGACAGCAGAGGACAAACCAAGGACAAGCCAAGGATCAACCAAGGACCAACAATGGACTAGCCAAGGAACATCCAAAGTAAGTGGGGACCAACCAAGGGCCAATCAATGAGCAGCCAAGGGTCAGCCAAGGACCAACCAAGGACCAATTAACGAGCAACCATGGACCAACCAAGGACAAGCCAAAGACCAACCAATGACCAATCAAGGACCAGCCAAGGACCAACCATGGACCAGCCAAGGAAAGTGGGGACTAACAAAGGACCAGCCAAGGACTAGCCAAGAACCAAGCAAGGACCATACAAGGGAAGTGGGGACCAACAAAGCACAAACCAAGGACAAGCCAAGGACCAGCCAAAGATCAATCAAGGAGCAGCCAAGGATCTTTGAAGGAGCCGCAAAGCGCAAGGTAACGATCAACCAAGGAACAGCCAAGGACTAGCCAAGAACCAACCAAGGACAAGCCAAGGATCAAACAAGGACCACAAATGGACTAGCCAAGGAACATCCAAGGTGAGTGGGGACCAACTAAGGGACAATCAATGAGCAGCCTAGGGTCAGCCAAGGACCAACCAAGGACCAATTAACGATCATCCATGGACCAACCAAGGACCAGTCATAGACTAGCCAAGGAGAGGCAAAAGAGCAGGCAAGCACCAGCCAAGGACCAACCAATCAACAATGAAGGACCAGCCAAGGATCAACCAAGGACCAACCATGGACAAGCCAAAGACCAACCATAGACCAGCCAAGGAAAGTGGAGACAAAGGACCAACCAAGGACCATTCAAGGACTAGCCAAGGATTAACCATTGACCAACCAAGGACAAGCTTAGGACGAACCATGGACCAGCCAAGGAAAGTGGAGACCAACAAAGGACCTACCAAGGACCAGCCAAGGACTTGCCAAGGACCAACCAACGACCAATCAAGGACCAGCCAAGGATCTACCAAGGACCAACCATGGAACAGCCAAGGAAAATGGGGACTAACAAAAGACCAACCAAGGACCAGCTAAGGACCAACATATGACCAGCTAAGCATCAAACAAAGTTCAACCATGGACCAAACAAGGACCATTCAAGGATCAATTAAGGACCAACCATGGACAAGCCAAGGACCAACCATGGACCAGCCAAGGAAAGTGGGGACAAACAAAGGACCAACCAAGGACCAGCCAAGGACCAAGCCAGGACAAACCAAGGACCAATTAACGATCAACCATGGACCAACCAAGGACCAGTCATAGACTAGCCAAGGAGAGGCAAAAGAGCAGTCAAGCACCCACCAAGAATCAACCAAGGACCAGCCAGAGACCAACCAAGGACAAACCAAGGACAAGCCAAGTATCAACCAAGGACCAGCGATGAACTAGCCAAGGACCAACGATGGACTAGCCAAGGGTCAATCAAGGAGCAGCCAAGGACCAATCAAGGAGCAACCAAGTGCTTGCTAAGGACCAACCAATGACCAGCCAAGCACCAAACAAAGGACCACGTAAGGACCAAGTAAGGACCAACAAAAGACCAGCTAAGGTTCAAGCAAGGTTCAACCATGGACCAATTAAGAAGCAGCCATGGACCAACCAAGGACCAGCCAAAGACCAGTCATAGACTAGCCAAGGTGACAAGGTGAGGCAAAAGACCAGCCAAGGACCAACAAATGACCAATCAAGAACCAGCCAAGGATCAATCAAGGATCAATCAAGGACCAACCATGGACAAGCCAAGGACAAGCAGAGTATCAACGAAGGACCAATGATGGACTAGCGCAGGACCAGCCAAGGATGAATCAAGGAGCAGCCAAGGACCAATCAAGGAGCCGCAAAGCACAAGGTAAGGATCAGCCAATGACCAGCCAAGGACTAGCTAAGAACCAACCAAGGACAAACCAGCCAAGGATCAATCAAGGACTAGCCAAGAACCAACCAAGGACAAACCAAGTACAAGCCAAGTACCAACCAAGGACCAGCGATGGACTAGCCAGGGACCAGCGATGAACTACCCATAGGACCAGCCAAGGATCAATCAAGGAGCCGCAAAGCGCAAGATAAGGATAAACTAAGGACCAGCCAAGTACCATTCAAGGAAAAGCCAAAGACCAACCATTGCCAATCCAAGGACCAACCAAGAGAAACCAAGTACAAGCCAAGTATCAACCAAGGACCAGCGATGGACTAGCCAAGAACCAACCAAGGACAAGTGATGGACTAGCCAAGGACCAGCGATGGACTAGCCAAGGATCAGCCAAGGGTCAATCAATGAGCAGCCAAGGACCAATCAAGGAGCTGCAAAGCGCAAGCTAAGGATCAACCAAGGACCATCCAAGGAAAAGCCAAGGACCAACCATTGCCAAGCCAAGGACCAACCAAGAGAAACCAAGTACAAGCCAAGTATCAACCTAGGACCAGCGATGGACTAGCCAAGGATCAATCAAGGACCAATCAAGGAGCCGCAAAGCCTAAGATAAGGATCAACCAAGGACCATTCAAGGATCAATTAAGGACCAACCATGGACAAGCCAAGGACCAACCATGGACCAGCCAAGGACCAAGCCAGGACAAACCAAAGACAAACCAAGTATCAACCAAGGACCAGAGATGAACTAGCCAAAGAGCAGCAATGGAATAGACAAGGACCAGCCAAAGACCAAGCAAGGAGCAGTCATAGACTAGCCAAGGAGAGGCAAAAGAGCAGTCAAGCACCCACCAAGAATCAACCAAGGACCAACCAATGACCAGCCAAGGACCAACAAAGCACCAGCTAAGGATCAAACAAAAATTAACCAAGGACCAGCCAAGAACCAACCAAGGACCAGCCAAAGACCAACCAAGGACAAACCAAGGACAAGCCAAGTATCAACCAAGGACCAGCGATGAACTAGCCAAGGACCAGCGATGGACTAGCCAAGGATCAGCCAAGGGTCAATCAAGGAGCAGCCAAGGACCAATCAAGGAGCCGCAAAGCGCAAGGTAAGGATCATCCAAGGACCAGCCAAGGACCATTCAAGGACCATCCATTGCCCAGCCAAGGACCAGCCATAGGACAACCAAGGATCAATCAAGGAGCAGCCAAGGACCAATCAAGGAGCAACCAAGTGCTTGCTAAGGACCAACCAATGACCAGCCAAGCACCAACCAATGACCAACCAAGGACAAAGTAAGGACCAACAAAAGACCAGCTAAGTTTCAAGCAAGGTTCAACCATGGACCAAACAAGGAGCAATTAAGAAGCAGCCATGGACCAACCAAGGACCAGCCAAGGACCAACAAAGCACCAGCTAAGGATCAAACAAGAATTAGCCAAGGACCAGCCAAGAACCAACCAAGGACCAGCCAAAGACCAACCAAGGACAAACCAAGGACAAGCCAAGTATCAACCAAGGACCAGCGATGAACTAGCCAAGGACCAGCGATGGATTAGCCAAGAATCAGCCACGGGTCAATCAAGGAGCAGCCAAGGACCAATCAAGGAGCCGCAAAGCGCAAGGTAAGGATCATCCAAGGACCAGCCAGGGACCATTCAAGGACCATCCATTGCCCAGCCAAGGACCAGCCATAGGCCAACGAAGGATCAATCAAGGAGCAGCCAAGGACCAATCAAGGAGCAACCAAGGACCAATCAAGGAGCAGCCATGGACCAACCAAGGACCAATGATGGACTAGCCAAGAAACTTCCAAGGAAAATGAGGACCAACCCAGGGCCAATCAATAAGCAGCCAAGGACCAGCTAAGGACCAACCATGGAGCAACCAAGGACCAACCAAGGACAAGCCAAGTATTAACCAAGGAACAGCCAAGGACTAGCCAAGGAACAGCCAAGGACTAGCCAAGGACCAGCCAAGGACTAGCCAAGGACCAACCAAGGACCAACAAAGGACAAACTAAGGTCCAGCCAAAGACAAAGGATCAATCAAGGATCCACCAATGACCAACCAAGGAACATCCAAGGTAGGTGGGTACCAACCAAGGGCCAATCAATGAGCAGCCAAGGTTCAGCCTAGGACCAGCCAAGGACCAATTAACGAGCAACCATCGACCAACCAGGCACTAGCCAAAGACCAACCAAGGACCAGTCATAGACTAGCCAAGGAGAGGCAAAAGAGCTGTCAGGCACCTGCCAAGCACCAACCAATTAACAATGAAGGACCAGCCAAGGATCAATCAAGGATTAACCAAGGACCAACCAAGACAAACCAAGGACAAGCCCAGTATCTAGCAAGGACCAGCCAAAGGCCAACCAATGAACAGTCATAGACTAGCCAAGGAGAGGCAAAAGACCAGCCAAGCATCAGCAAAGGACCAATCAAGGACCAGCCAAGGATCAATCAAGATCAAACAAGGACCAACCATTGACCAACCAAGAAAAGTGGGGACCAACAAAGGACCAACCAAGGACTAGCCAAGAACCAACCAAGGACCAGCCAAGGACCAACCAAGGACAAGTAAAGTATCAACCAAGGACCAGCAATGGACTAGCCAAGGACCAGCCATGGATCAACCCAGGACCAGCCATGGACCAACCAAGGACCAACCAAGGACAAGCAAAGTATCAATCAAGGACCAGTGATGGACTAGCCAAGGACCAGCCAAGGGTCAATCAAAGAGCAGCCAAGGACCAATCAAGGAGCCGCAAAGCGCCAGGTAAGGATCAACCCAGGGACAGCAGAGGACAAACCAAGGACAAGCCAAGGATCAACCAAGGACCAACAATGGACTAGCCAAGGAACATCCAAAGTAAGTGGGGACCAACCAAGGGCCAATCAATGAGCAGCCAAGGGTCAGCCAAGGACCAACCAAGGACCAATAAACGAGCAACCATGGACCAACCAAGGACAAGCAAAAGACCAACCAATGACCAATCAAGGACCAGCCAAGGACCAACCATGGACCAGCCAAGGAAAGTGGGGACTAACAAAGGACCAGCCAAGGACTAGCCAAGAACCAAGCAAGGACCATACAAGGGAAGTGGGGACCAACAAAGGAGCAGTCATAGGCTAGCCAAGGAGAGGCAAAAGAGCAGTCAAGCACCCACCAAGAATCAACCAAGGACCAACCAATGACCAGCTAAGGACCAACAAAGCACCAGCTAAGGATCAAACAAAAATTAACCAAGGACCATCCAAGAACCAACCAAGGACCAGCCAAAGACCAACCAAGGACAAACCAAGGACAAGCCAAGTATCAACCAAGGACCAGCGATGAACTAGCCAAGGACCAGCGATGGACTAGCCAAGGATCAGCCAAGGGTCAATCAAGGAGCAGCCAAGGACCAATCAAGGAGCAACCAAGTGCTTGCTAAGGACCAACCAATGACCAGCCAAGCACCAACCAATGACCAACCAAGGACCAAGTAAGGACCAACAAAAGACCAGCTAAGTTTCAAGCAAGGTTCAACCATGGACCAAACAAGGACCAATTAAGAAGCAACCATGTACCAACGAAGGACCAGCCAAGGACCAACAAAGCACCAGCTAAGGATCAAACAAGAATTAGCCAAGGACCAGCCAAGAACCAACCAAGGACCAGCCAAAGACCAACCAAGGACAAACCAAGGACAAGCCAAGTATCAACCAAGGACCAGCGATGAACTAGCCAAGGACCAGCGATGGATTAGCCAAGAATCAGCCAAGGATCAATCAAGGAGCAGCCAAGGACCAATCAAGGAGCCGCAAAGCGCAAGGTAAGGATCATCCAAGGACCAGCCAGGGACCATTCAAGGACCATCCATTGCCCAGCCAAGGACCAGCCATAGGCCAACCAAGGATCAATCAAGGAGCAGCCAAGGACCAATCAAGGAGCAACCAAGTGCTTGCTAAGGACCAACCAATGACCAACCAAGGACCAAGTAAGGACCAACAAAAGACCAGCTAAGGATCAAGCAAGGTTCAACCATGGACCAAACAAGGACCAATTAAGAAGCAGCCATGGACAAACCAAGGACCAGTCATAGCCAAGGTGACAAGGTGAGGCAAAAGACCAGCCAAGGACCAACAAATGACCAATCAAGAACCAGCCAAGGATCAATCAAGGATCAACCAAGTACCAACCATGGACAAGCCAAGGACCAACCAAGGACAAGCCGAGTATCAACGAAGGACCAATGATGGACTAGCGCAGGACCAGCCAAGGATCAATCAAGGAGCAGCCAATCAAGGAGCTGCAAAGCACAAGGTAAGGATCATCCAATGACCAGCCAAGGACTAGCCAAGAACCAACCAAGGACAAACCAAGTACAAGCCAAGTACCAACCAATGACCAGCGATGGACTAGCCAGGGACCAGCGATGATACTACCCTTAGGACCAGCCCCAACGGATCAATCAATGAAAAATCAATGAGCCGCAAGCGCAAGATAAGGATAAACTTTGGACAGCCTATGACCATTTCAAGGAACAGCCAAGGATCAATCAAGGACCAATCAAGGAGCCGCAAAGCGCAAGATAAGGATCACCAAGGACCACCAAGGACCATTCAAGGATCAAATTAAGGAACCAACATGGACAAGCCAAGGACTAGCCAAGAACCAACCAAGGCCAACCAAGACAAACCAGTGACAGCCACAGTATCTAGCTAGGACCAGCCAAGGCCAACCAATGAATAGTCATATACTGCCAAGGAGAGGCATAAGACCAGCCATGCACCAGCAAAGAACCAATAAAGAACCAGCCAAGGATCAATCAAGATCAAACAAGGACCAACCATAGGACCAACCAAGAAAAAGTGGGGACTCAACAAGGACCAACCAAGGACTAGCCAAGAACCAACCAAGGACCAGCCAAGGACCAACCAAGGACAAGTAAAGTATCAACCAAGGACCAGCAATGGACTAGCCAAGGACCAGCCATGGATTAACTGAGGACCAGCCATGGAACAACCAAGGATCAACCAAGGACAAGTAAAGTAATAAACCCAAAGGGACCAGCAGGGACTAGCCAGGCCCAGCCATGGACAACTGAGGACCAGCCAGGAACAACCAAGGAGAACTAGGACAAGCAAAGATTCAATCAAGGACCATGATGGCTAAGGAGCCAGGGCCCAAAGCGATTCAACCCAAGGACCACCCAAGGACAACAAGGAAAAAAAAAAGGGACCGCAAACGGAAGATAAGGATAAAACTAAGGACCACCAAGGACCATTCAAGGAAAACCAAAAGACCAACCATTGCCAATCCAAGGACCAACCCAAAAGAGAAACCAAGTACAAGCCAAGTACAACCAAGGACCAGCGATGGACTAGCCACGACCAACCAAAAACCCAAACCCAAAGGACAAGTGAGGGACTAGCCAAGGACCAGCGATGGACTAGCCAAGGATCACCAAGGGCCCAATCAATGAGCAGCCAAGGACCAATCAAGGAGCTGCAAAAGCGCAAGCTAAGGATAAACCCAAAGGGACCATCAAGGACCATTCAAGGAAAAGCCAAGACCAACCATTGCCAAGCCAAGGACCAACCAAGAGAAACCAAGTACAAGCCAAGTATCAACCAAGGACCAGCGATGGACTAGCCAAGGACCAGCAATGGACTACCCAAAGGAACAGCCAAGGATCAATCAAGGACCAATCAAGGAGCCGCAAAGCGCAAGAAAAGGATCATCCAAGGATCAGCCAAGGACCATTCAAGGATCAATTAAGGACCAACCATGGACAAGCCAAGGACCAACGATGGACCAGCCATGGAAAGTGCGGACAAACAAAGAACCAACCAAGGACCAGCCAAGGACCAAGCCAGGACAAACCAAAAGACAAACCAAGTATCAACCAAGGACCAGAGTGAACAGCCAAAGAGCAGCAATGGAGTAGACAAGGACCAGCCAAAGACCACCAAGAGCATCATAGACTAGCCAAGGAGACAAAAGAGCAGTAAAAGCACCCACCAAGAACCCAAGGAAACCAACCCAAATGCCAGCCAAGGGACCAAAAAAACCCCACTAGGTTTTTAAAAAAAAAATTAAAAACCAAGGACCGCCAAGGACCACCAAAACCAACCAAGAACCACCAAAGCCCAAACCCAAAGGGACAAACCAAGGACAAGCCAATATAAACCCAAGGACCACGATAACTAGCAAGACCAGCATGGACTAGCCAAGGAAAACCGGGGGGGCATAAAAGAGCACCCAAAGGCCATAAAGGAGCTGCAAAGCGAAAGGTAAGGATCACCAGGCCACCCCAGGGACCTTTTAAAAGGACCACCCTTTGCCAGCCAAGGAAGTCAAGGACGACCCTAGGCCAACCAAGGACAACAAGGGCACCCAAAGGGACCAATCAGGGCAACCAAGGCTTGCTAAGGACCCAAAACCAAATGTCCACCAAGCCCAACCAAGCCCAAACCAAAGGACCAAGTAAGGGAAAAACAAGACCCCCAAAGTATCAAGCAAGTTCAACCGGACCAAACGGGCCCCCAATTAAGAACAACCATGTACCAACAAAGGGACCACCCAAACCAACAAAGCACCGCTAAGGATAAAACAAAAA